>NC_138373.1:42066431-42077499 GCF_054177405.1 Leptonychotes weddellii | reverse complement strand
GGACTCCAGGATCATGACCTGAGCCGAAGGCAGTCGCTTAACCGACTGAGCCACCCACGCGCCCATGTTGTTAGACTTTTTATGGCACTATGCAAGAGTGGTTAAGAGCATAAACTTTAGGGCCAAACAGCCCAAATTTGTACCCTTAGTTTCTATCACTTATTAGCTATAACCTTGGGAAGGTTACTTAACTTCTCTTTGCCTTGGTTTCTTTATCTGTAAAATGGGAATAATACTATCTACCTCACAGAGTATTGGGAAGGGTCAGTCTTTGTAAAGCATTTCGGATATTGCCTGGAATATAGTGCTATGTAAGTGCTGGTCTTCATCATAATTATTATAACCTGATTCTCCAGTTTACAAAGGAACTCACTCTAGGGTTCAACTGAACAAAAAAGTATTAGGTACTTATTATGTGTAAGACACGGTGCTGGTCACTGTGGGTGAATCAGAAGGCTATGAGAATGTGGAAGGCATGGTTTCTGCCTTGCAGAATCTAGGAATTTCATAGAAGAGGTGAGATCACTCAAATAACTAAACCATGAAGAAACACAAATGATGCTGGTGACTATGATAATCTGGAAGGGGAAAGTAGCTTTTAAGTAGAGCTTCCCCAAATGGCAAGGGGTTCAGTGGGTGGGAACATGCGGGAAGCATTCTCAGCCAACTATCAGCCTGAACAAAGACTCATAAACAGGGCCACATGGACATGTCCGTGGGATCTAGAGAAGGCTGGAGTGAATTAAGCATGGAAACTGCAGTAAAGCGTGTCTGGGAAGAGAATATGAACCTAGATGATCTTGCAGGCCTGTGACGCCCTGCTAGTTTATTCAATAGGCAACAGGCAGCCAGGCAGACCTACTTGGTTCCTTACTCAACAGTCATTTCTCCTTCTTCCTGGACAACAAGACCCGGCCAAGAAGGTGATGAATCATGATTGGGTAATATGTATTATGACAGTTGGACACTGCTTTACCATCTATTGGACTTCCCATCTCGTTTGCAGCTGGGAATGGCCCTGTGATCCAGTTCTAGCAGATTAGACATAAGGAGAAGTTGGCTGGGTGGCTTCTGAGAAAGTGTTTGCTTTCCCGACAAAAAGGACTGACACAGTTGGAGATTGTCTCTTCTCTTTCCTGTCTTAAGCATGTTATAGCACCTTCAGTTACAGCAATCTTCTTGAGACCCTAAGGTGACAAGGAAGAGGATGAAAAGCCAACACAAAGCAGGAAGATAAAAAGAATGTGGGTATTGGGGGTGCCTGGGTGGCTCAGTGGGTTAAGCGTCTGACTCTTGATTTTGGCTCAAGGTCATGATATCAGGGTTGTGAGATGGAGCCCCATGTTGGGTTCCACACTCAGGAGGGAGTCTGCTTGGGATTCTCTCTTTCCCTCTCCCTCTGCACTGCCCCTCAGCCCCTGCTTTTATGCTCTCTCTCTCTCAAAAAAAGAAAAAAAAAAAAAAGGAATGTGGGTATTGGATGGGAGAGTTGAATCAATGGTGACAACCTTTTGTTTGGAATTCCTGTGATGTGAAAAATAAATATCATTATGAAGTTGGCCACTGTTCACTAGGTATTTTGTTACATGCGGCCAAAAATATCCTGTCTGGTAGAGTCAAGGTTGTCTTTTAAAAAAATTCTTATTATGGAAAACCGGACAGCTACATGCAAAAGAATAAAACTGGTCCACTTCCTAACACTATACACAAAAATAAACTCAAACTAGATGAAAGACGTAAACGTGAGACTTGAAACCATAAAAATCCTAGAAAAGAACACAGGCAGTGATTTCTCTGACATTGGCCATAGCAGCATCTTTCTAGATATGGCTCCTGAGGCATGGGAAACAAAAGCAAAAATAAACAATTGGGACTACATCAAAATAAAAAAGCTTCTGCACAGGGGCCCCTGGGTGGCTCAGTCCTTAAGCGTCTGCCTGCGGCTCACGTCATGATCCCAGGGTCCTGGGATTGAGCCCCACATCGGGCTCCCTGCTCCGTGGGAAGCCTGCTTCTCTCTCTCCCACTCCCCCTACTTTTGCTCCTGCTCTCGGTATCTCTTTCTCTGTCAGATAAATAAACAAAAACTTAAAAAAAAATTAAAAAAAGAAAGCTTCTGTACAGCAAAAGAAACAATCAACACAATTAAAAGACAACCTACTGAAGGGAAAAGATATTTACAAATGACATATCTGATAAAGGGTTAGTATCCAAAATATATAAAGAACTTAACTCAACACCGTGAAAACCAAATAATCTAAGTAAAAAATAGGCAGAAGACATGAACAGACATTTCTCCAAAGAAGACATCCAGGTGGCCAACAGACACATGAAAAGATGCTCAACATCTCTCATCATCAGGGAAATACAAATCAAAACTACCATGAGATACCACCTCACACCTGTCAGAATGGCTAAAATCAAAAACATAAGAAACAACAGATGTTAGTAAGAATGTGGAAAAAGGGAACCTTATGGACTTGGTGGGAATGCAAACTGGTGTAGCCACTGTGGAAAACAGTATGGGGTTTCCTCAAAAAGTTAAAAATAGAACTACCCTATGATCCAGTAATCGCACTACTGGGTATTTACCCAAAGAATATGAAAACACTGATTCAAAAGGATACATGCACCCCATGTTTATTTTGCAGCATTATTTACATTAGCTAAATTATGGAAGCACCCCAAGTGTCCATCGACTGATGAATGGATAAAGAAGATGTGGTATATATTATTCAGCCATAAAAAAGAATGAAATCTTGCCATTTGCAACAACATGATGGAGCTAGAGAGTATTATGCTAAGCAAAATAAGTCAGTCAGAGAAAGACAAATACCATATGATTTCACTCACATGCGGAATTTAAGAAACAAAACAAATGAACAAAGGAGGAAGAGAGAGAGACACACGCAAACCAGGAAACAGGCTCTTAACTATAGAAAACAAACTAATGGTGGGCGCCTGGGTGGCTCAGTTGGTTGAGCGACTGCCTTCAGCTCAGGTCATGATCCTGGAGTCCCTGGATCGAGTCCCGCATCGGGCTCCCTGCTCGGCGAGGAGCCTGCTTCTCCCTCTAACCCTCCCCCCTCTCATGTACTTTCTCGGTCTCTCAAATAAATAAATAAATCTTTAAAAAAAAAGAAAACAAATTAATGGTTACCAGAGGGAAGGTGGGTGGGGGGATGGGTGAAATAAATGATGGGGATCAAGAGTGCACTTAGCATATACTTATCAAGAGGACACTTACTTATGATGAGCACTGAGTAATGTATAGAGTTGCTGAATCATTATATTGCACACTTAAAACTAATATAATACTGCATGCTAACTATACTGGAATTAAAATTAAACACTTAATAACTATAAAAAGATAAAGTTAAAATACACAATTATGGTTACAAAAAATTCTTATGGAAAATTTCAAAACAGAAGTAAAAGAAAGACTAGCATGAGAGCCCATGATGACCACTTTTCACAGGAAAAACACATTTCCGTTATTTCCTTATTTTCTCTACATTTTCACCCCAGCATACTTGTACTTGTTGCAAATTCATAGTTCCAAGTTCCCCTAAATGTCAGTTCACCGTATTAGCACTATCGGAGTATGTGAAAGCTGGGTTTTGTTTTTGTTTTTATAAATGTAATTTGTTTTAAATTCAGGTGAAATTCACATAACATAAAATCAAGCATTTTAACATGAATGATTTGGTGGCATTTAGCACATTCACAGTGTGGTACAACTATCACTTCTAGTGAGGGTGAAGAAGTTGAACACAAAATTCATAAGTAAGCGTTGGGAGCTCTCAAAGAGCCTGGGTTATTGCTTGGTCTTGCATTAGGCTCGAAGCCCTCCATGGGAGTGGATGGCTCTCCTCTCTTTCCCTAAATTGGTCCTTGTCCTCTCATCAGGCATATCCTCTAGGATACACAGGGAGGGAGATGAGAGGTAAGGGCCAGGAAAGACACAGCTATGACCCGACATAGGCACTGTGATGGTTGACCTTATGTGTCAACTTGGCTGGGCCACGGTGCCCAGATATTTGGTCAAACATTATTCTGGACGTTTCTGTGAGGATGTTTTTTGGATGAGATTAACGTTTAAATAGGTGGACTTTGGATAAAGCTGACTGCTCTTACTACTGTGGCCGAGGAATGTTCCAGTGAGTGTGTGTGTGTGTGTGTGTGTGTGTGTGTAGTACATCTATTTTATTTGTCTCTCAGTGGACACTTGGGCTGCTCCTATATCTTGGTTATCGTAAATAACACTACAATAAACATGGGGTGCTTATATCTTTTTGAACTTGTATTTTCATTTTCTTTGGGCAGCCATGTAGCTGTTTTGAAGTTCAGATAGTTATGGATTTATTAAATCCCAGCTCTACCATTTTCAACACCTGAAGAAGTTACTTCACCTTCATAAAATCATATTTTTATCTGTGTTGGAGATTGTCCTGAGGAGAAAATAAGATAGGTCATACACAACACTGAGCATAATGTTGGAATATGGCTGTATTAAGAGAAGAAAGTTGGATTTCCCTCTTGTGTTTATAAAGTTATCTTAGCAGGACTCCTGATAGAAGGGGGCATGTACTGGTATTTTCACTTAAATGGTGGTAAAGCCATGGCAATATTTTTTTTAAAAGATACTCTATATAACCAGTGGCAGAGATGAGAAATGAATGTGTACAGTAGGATTTCATTGGTCAACAGTTTCCTCTACTAGGTATGTCACGTCTAGTTGATAGAATAAACCAAGATATGTTGACATTCTTTTCTATTTTTCATTACACGGATCAAAATAAAAGTAACTATGGTATAGAGAAGGTAGAAGAAGACCACACACGTGCACATGTGCACACACACACACAGAGTTACTGGAAAAATAGCAGGAAAAGGCCGTTCCCTCCTCTCCCTGCCCCTTCTCCACCATGAGCCCCATTTTTCACAAGAACATGGAGTATAACAAACTTTATTTTCTAACTTTTATTTTGAGACAACTATAGATACACAGGAAGTTGTAAAAATAATACATTCTGTCCATGTACCCTTCATTTAGTTTCCTCACTTGTAAGATCTCGTATAACTATAGCACAATATCAAAATCAAGGACATTGTCATTGGTACTCCACAGATTTAACACAGATTTCACCAGTCTTACGTGCATATGTGTGTGTGCTCAATTGTCTGCAGTTTATCACACATGTAGATTCGTGTAACCACCACCACAGCCAGGATGCAGAAGTGTTCTATCACCACAAAGATGTGCCTCAAACTCTTACCCTTGTGTAATTATACCCAGTCCCTCCCTCCTCCAGCTCCTCCTCACATCCCTAAACCCTGGCAGACACTAATCTCTTCTTTATTTCTGTAAGTTTATTATTATTTTTTAAAGATTTTGTTTATTTATTTGTCAGAGAGAGAGAAGGACAGAGAGAGACCACAAGCAGGGGGGACGGAAGGAAGAGGGAGAAGCAGGCTCCCCACTGAGCAAGGAGCCCGATGTGGGACTCGATCCCAGGACCCGGGGATCATGACCTGAGCTGAAGGCAGACGCTTAACTGACTGAGCCACCCAGGCATCCCTCTGTAAGTTTATTATTTCAAGAACATCATATAAATGGGATCATACGGTATGCAACCTTTTGGGACTGGCTTTTTCACTCAGCATAATGTCCTTGAGATCCATTCAAGATGTTGGATGTATCAGTACTTTGTTCCTTTTTATTGCCAAAGTAATATTCCATGAGGGTGAACGTACCATAGCTTGTTTCATCATTTACCCTTGGAAGAACATTTGGATTATCTCCATTTTTTTGGTCTTCTTTACAAATAAAGCTGCTATGAATATTCATGCACAGGTTTTGTGTTTTTATTTCTCTGGGATAAATGTGTAAGAGTGGGATTCCTGGGTTGTATGGTAAATGTATGTTTTGTTTGTTTGTTTTAAAGACATTTCCACACTATTTTCCAAAGTGGTTGTATCATTTTACATTTCCACCCTCAATTCTGAGAGATCCAGGTTTTTTTTGCATCTTTGCTAGCATTTGGTATTGTCAGTTTTTAAAAAAAATTATTGTAGTGCTTCTGATAGGTGTGTAGTGAGATTTTGTTGTGGTTTTAATTTGCATTTCCCTGATAGCTGAAGATATTGAACATCTTTTCATGTCTTTATCTGCAATCCATATATGCTCTTTGTGAATGTCTGTTCATGTCTTTTGTCAATTTTCTAATAGGATTGTTTGTTTACAGTTGAGTTTGGAGAGTTCTTTATATAGTCTAGGTATGAGATAAGTCAGACAAGTGGTTTGTTAGATAAGTGATTTGCAAATGTTTTCTTCCAGTCTGTAGCTTGTCTTTTTATCCTTTTAGTGAGGTATTTTTATAAGCAAAAGTTTTGAGTTTGGTGAAGTATAATTTAATGATTTTTTGCTTGTATGGATTGTGCTTTGGGGGTCACGTCTAAGAACTCCTCAGTAAGTCCAGTGGAGGTCCTAATGGAGAGAGGAAGAGTCTAGGTTTCCCTAGGTGATTGACGATGGTAGGCATGTGATGCTGAAAGTCAGCAGACCTGGAAGGGCCTTGTGAATGGAAGGAGGGGACTTGGGTGGATGGAGATAAACCTTATAACCAGAGGCTCTATGGGCACTTGAGTCACTGAGTGGAGTCCAGCACAGAGGTAGACATATGGTCCTAAACCAGATGGGATGATGCATGTCAACATGGATAGGTTGGATTAGTCAGTAGCAGGCTGCTATAACAAAATACTACATACTGGGTGGCTGAAACAACATTATTTCTTATAGTTCTAAAGGCTGGAAGTCTAAGATCAAGGTGCTAGCCAATTCAGTTCCTGGTGAGAATTTTCTTCTTAGTTTGTTAATGGTGGCTTTCTCACTGGGTCCTTACACAGCTCTTCTTAGAAGGACGTGAATCCCATCATGGGAACCCCACCCTCATGACCTCATCTAACCCTAATTACCTCCCAAAGGCTCCACCTCCAAATACCATCACATTGGGGATTAAGGCTTCAACATAATTAATTTGGAGGGGGGATACGAACATTCTGTCCATAACACAGATGGTGACCAAGGACCAGAGGCTCCTCCTTTATACCTCCACTCCATTACCTGATGACTTAATGGAATTTAGAAGCAATCCAATGGATAGGTAAGAAGGCAAAGAACCCTAAATTGACTAAGAAAAATAATAATTTAATTTAATTATTAAATTATTTAAATAATTTAATTAAAAAAACCCCATATTGATGGCTTATCATGAATTGGCAAGAGAATGGGAACTCAGTATGGGAAAACCTTGAGATGTAAGGAAGAAAGGATTACATATTTTTGTTCAGCAAGTCCGCACCTGTGAGATCCAAACCTGATGCATATGTTACATAGACAGGAGGCTTTCTTGCTTGCCAGCAGGCAACAACCCCATGAGCACCACTGAAAGAACTTGATGACAGCTCTGTTTTTAGGTCTGATTCATGGAGTACAATATATCTCTCAGCATCAACCACAAAACCAACACTGTTTTGTTTTAGCCAAGAGCCTTCCAAAGACACACCTGTGGCTTTCAGTGAAAGTTCTCTGGACATCTCCCAACATCTGTCTGGAAAGGATCCGGCAGGTCTTCAGGGAGGAAACACACCCTGTAGATCAACTGCAGTTTCGCTGGCTTCTGTCTTCATGCCCTGGAGTCAGAGACAGTAGCAGGATGGGGCATTAATATCGGGCACCGAGGCAGGTTGAACTGAATGTCCATCTCCGTGATGGCATCAGTGGATCCTCTGTGCTATTCCAAGTCTTCTGTGGTCCCACGTTAAAGCCCAGAAAATTAGGATGCCACTTGTTTCTCTAGGAATCCTTCCAAAAGAAAATAAAAATGATTCTTAACTTTGCACTGCGATTGTTCACTGTTTAACAAGCATTTCTACAGGGACAAAGCATTGTTCAGCTGACAAATATTTCTCTAGAATTGTTTGCTGGCTTTGAATCACACATTAATGCAGATATAGAAGATAAAGATATAGAAGATAAAGATAAAGATAAAGACCCCACCTACAGCTAATACCAAACAGTGAAGAACTGGCAAGAGAAAATAAGGCAAGATTAGTGCTAATTGTGCCTTCTGAGGACCTAGAGAATATTAAAATTATATTACTACATACAGACCTTAAAATTTTTGAAGGGAGGGAGATGCTTCTTATGTGTGTGTTTGGAGACAGATTGCAGCAGTCTCTGAAAGCAGATTTTTTGAGGGGAGATCCTTGAAGGAGCAAAGGTGTCTGGGATAGAGAAATAGAGGTAAGAGTGGGGAATTGTTGGATTAGAACTTGCTTCCCTCACCATGTAGAATTCAAGTCTATCAGGAATTCAATAGTCTGAGAGAAGATTGAGCATCCCATAGAGTATTATATTGAGGGTCTAAAATTCACTTGTTTTCCCCCAGTTCTTGTAATAACTCTTACAAAGATAGATAATTATGGGCTAAAATGTTTTTGGCAATTGAGGAGTCAATATTATGTTTTTCTTTGAAAATATTTACCTCCAGAGAGGTCAGTACTCTGTGGTCTTGCGTCCAGTCACTGGTCACGCAGGCTGGTGTTATACAAATTTTCAGTGAAATGTGCAATATGGAAAGCATACCATTCTGAGTTTTCCTTATTTATTCATTAAATATTTCTCAAGCTTGGATGACATACTGGATGCTGACAAAGCATCTAAAGATGAATAAAACACGCAGCCTGTCCTTCATTGGGTCTTGGTTTAGTGAGAAAGACATGTAAACACAGAGATGAGGGCTCCATCAGAGGTATGAATAGCACTTACCTACTTGACCAGGACCATGGAGGAAGTGACATTTGCAGGATTGGGTGGGGAGCCAATGGGAGGCATTCCAGAAAGGAGAGGAATCCATGAAGAGCAAGGGTCAAGAGAGAGCAAGAGGCTGTTTAGGAAACCATATTAAAATAAAATATGATGTGTTACACTTTGTGATTAGTTGATAACTTCAGCAAATCATTATCAGAAGAAATTAGAAAACTGCATTCTCTATTTCTACTTCTGCAAATCTTCTCCCTGGATAAAAATCAGTGGTTGGTAAAATAGGTAAAAAGTGGGTGTAACTAGACTCCCAAGATATCCCGGGCTCCTGAGATATATGGAGCCGAAGTCCATTTCCTCCTTAGGCCTTTTGATTGAGGGGGAAAAAAAAAAAAAAAGCCAAAGTTGTAAGAAACTGTAGCAATTATGCGAAGTTGTCAGGGGTCCCAGAGAACCACAAGGCCATATAAGTAGATAAAAATGTGAGACCAGGGAAGGAAGAAGTAGCTGGCCCAGATTAGAACAATGGCCTCATAGACACTCAAAAAGGAGAATGGAGTAAAGGAGGGACCGAAGGGGGAGCCCAGAGGGCTTGGGGAGGGCTTGAATCTCAGAACAGCTAGACAGAGGAACCTGGGGCTTCAGGGTACAAATTCAAGGGAGAGAAAAAGAAAATAAATGGACAACAACCCACCTTTTCCTCTTCAGTCTCTGCCTTGGCTAGCTTAGCCATCGGTTGGCAGTCTCAAGTAGAAGAGCAGGATAAAGCCCCTAACTCTAATGAGTCTGACGCTAAAATTTTGGGACCCTTGGCCCACCCTTCAGTTACTCGGGGAGCCGTTTCCTACCAAGAGCTGGCACAGAGGGCCTCTCTGACCTGTATTATCGTTTGCCAATACTGGGAATTTCAGAAACTCTCCCAAACCATGTAGCTAGATAGTGACCAGGTTGGGACTACAGCCCAGGCCTCCTTGTCCTCAGCACAGCCAGCTCAGGCTCCCACCCCCAGGCCTCCCGTCTCCTAATTCCCTGCATCAGATGTTCGTTAAGTGCTAACCATATATTTAGCACAGTGCTAGAAGTTGTGGGAGATGCTTTTGCTCAAGGAATTGCTGATCCAATTGGTAAAGATGTCCTCAAAATGAACATCATAAGCCCCAGCCCCATGGCCTACAGTAGAATTGCAGAGTCCTACAAGATGAAGAAAGGAAAACTCCTTTTTCTTGACCTTGGACCCCTGCAGAAACCAGTTGGGACAGATTTGGGAAAAGAGCAGACTGAAGGCCAAAAAGAGTTGAGACACAGAGGGGAAACAGTAGGAAGGGGAAGACAAAGACAGGATCCCAGTTCTGTGGTCCCCTTTCAAAAAACCCAGCTTTGTTCCAATTCAACTTTCCGTTCACAAGTAGGTATTTCCTTTAAGGGGGGTGGGGGGAACAGGCATGCTTTGATTCCAGAAGACTGGGGACTATCCTCCTTAGTTAGAAATGAGGAGAGGGTGTGTACATGATTCGTATGCCGCCAAGTTTCAGAGTCAGCCTGGGTACGGGGTACATTGGCAACCTCATGGTTAGATTATGTCGAAGAACTGAAAATAAAAATCCTTTGACCTGCTTCAGAGTTCTCTGTTACTGGTGGTTTTGTTGTAAAACCTCGCTGGACCAGCTACTGTTGCTTCTTGTTGGTTGAGTGTATTTCAGTTAGTGGTTAGGCTTGGAAATGATTAACTGCTAATGACAATGATTTTCTTTCCTTTCTTTTACAATGGCAACCTGTTTCTCCCTCCTTTCTTAATGTCTTTATTGAACAAACAGCATTTCAATAAGAGTAAATAAAATATTTTAAGAAGAGATATCACCGTAAACCAACCACCCATTCTTTTCATTTTTCATGTTTTTTTCCCTAGTTCTTATGTCCATGTGTCTGTATTTTTACCTTATACTGTTGATATGGTTATGTAATCTGATTTTTTCCTCTAGATTACACTGTAAACATTTTTCATGTTTCCACAGACCTTGTGATTCTTTTTTTTTTTTTTTTTTTTTTTTTTTTTAAGATTTTTATTTATTTATTTATTTGAGACAGAGAGAACGAGAGAAAGAGAGCACATGAGAGGGGGGAGGGTCAGAGGGAGAAGCAGACTCCCCGCCGAGCAGGGAGCCTGATGCGGGACTCGATCCAGGGACTCCAGGATCATGACCTGAGCCGAAGGCAGTCGCTTAACCAACTGAGCCACCCAGG
>NC_138373.1:42044570-42065931 GCF_054177405.1 Leptonychotes weddellii | reverse complement strand
TTTTTTAAGATTTTTATTTATTTATTTATTTGAGACAGAGAGAACGAGAGAAAGAGAGCACATGAGAGGGGGGAGGGTCAGAGGGAGAAGCAGACTCCCCGCCGAGCAGGGAGCCTGATGCGGGACTCGATCCAGGGACTCCAGGATCATGACCTGAGCCGAAGGCAGTCGCTTAACCAACTGAGCCACCCAGGCGCCCTGACCTTGTGATTCTTATCTAACGGCTGCCTAATATTCCAGAGGATGGGTGTTCCATCATTTGAGTTAGCCACTTCCCTGTTCTTGGCCATCAAGGTTGTTGACAGTCTCTCACTATCATTCAGCTCATGGATTTAGATGCAGTTTTTATAGAGACAGAGAAAACATCTTTGACAAAGCGACTGGCTTTTGAAAGTTGAAATAAACAAGTGGCTCTAGCTACACTGTGTGTCTAGCAGATAAAAAATGACACAAGGTGGGAAAGCCCGCGTGTGGAGAGTTGGCAGATAATAATTCTTATGGCAGAACAGAAATCACCACCAATAGTTTGTAACTAACACACACAGTGATATTCACTTAGAAATACGCCAAGCAGTTCCATTCTAGCCTCTCCTTTTCTGCCCCCTTAAGCCAGAACTGCATAAAAGGGGACAACTTTGCTGGTACTTTCTGCATTAAACTACTAATTAGCATCCCTTGATTTGGCTTCTAAGCTTCAGTGCAGGATGCCAAGAAGCATGTGCTGCTCCCTGGGCAGAAGTAAGAAGGTCTCATGTTGGCTTTAGGCTGGCAGGTGGGGAGTGGCATACACAGCAGGTGGAGTGGTATATAGAACAGTTGGGGGGTGGTATATACAGCAGGTGAGGGCAGGGGGTGGCATACACAGCAGGTGGAGTGGTATATAGAACAGTTGGGGGGTGGTATATACAGCAGGTGAGGGCAGGGGGTATATATAGCGGGTTGGGAGTTGTATATAGAACAGATGGGGGGTATTGGTATATACAGCAGGCAAGGGGTAGTATTTATAGCAGGTGAGGGGATGTGGTGGTATACACAGCAGGTGGGGGAGTGGTATATAGAGCAGGTGAGGGGGTGGGTGGTGGGCTACTCCCGTATCCTCCTGCCACAGGAACTTAAGCTAGTCCGGGAAGAAGCATTTCACACCTTGCAGGAGAGAAAGATTTGGGGGTCGGGTGGCAGGTGTCCCAAGCCCTGAAGGTGGCGGCAGAAGGCGACTGAGGGAAATGGGGCGAGGAGGGCGGAGCTGAAGGGCGGGCCGCAGAGGAGCCCCGGGGGCGAGCTGGGCTCGCGGTGAGGCTGGCCTGCGGGGCCCCTCCCTGGGGCAGGAGGGCCTCAACTGGGCCCCGGGTGGACGCGGGGCGGGCCGGGGGCGGGGCGCGCGGGGGCGGGGCCCGGAGGGGGGCGGAGCACGTCTGCAGCCTCGGCGCCCCGGAGCTGTCCCCTGCGCGCGGCCCGCCTCGTCCCAGTGCCACCAACGCGCTCTCGCCCCCGCCATGCTCCTGCTGCTAGGGCTGTGTTTGGGGCTGCCGCTCTGCGCGGGGTCTCTGGAAGACGCGAGAACCCGGGATGACACTTCGGAACAAGTAAGTAGATTTGGGAGGACCTACAGATGGCCCGGGGCGCAGGCTGCCATCCCTTCCCGCCGCATTCTTCCGGCGCGTGGCTGTTGGACAGACTCCCTTGAATGGCTCCTGGACGCAGGGAAGGGAGGGATCACCCCCACCTCCTGTCACATCGTCCCCCCTTCTCCTCTCCGATCCCCAATCTTCTGCTCGCAAGCTTCTCCATCTGTTGGTCACTCTTGGCGAGAGTTTGGATGATGAACTTTCCTGCAGAATTGTGTCTGGGACTTGAAAGCTCTGCAGAACCAAATATTGGCTCCTGTTGTTGAGGGTGTTCAGTTTTGAGAGAGAGAGAGAGAGCCCCAAGCCAATTACAAAGTTTCTTCTTTAAGATGCAAGTATGGGGTGGTGTGTTGTTACTGTTGTTCCTAGCTGTTCAGAGAAAAAAGCACAATCTAGAACTTGCAAACTCTGCTCCACTTTCCCCATCTGAAAATCAGGGGAACTCGACTTTCCCATCAGGTTCTTATCAATGGGTTAGCAGTTCAAAGGTGGCCTGATGGTCGGGGAGGACCAAAAACCGAGGGCTCACTTACTGGAGTTAATATTCCGTGCATCTGCCAGAGTTTGTTTTGAAAGGCTCAACCTCACAGGTGGATAAAAACTTGCAAGTATGAAATCTCATTGCCATGTCTGAGGAACAGAAAAGCTTTTTGAAAAATATAAAACGAATTGACAAAAATATCAATGTAAAGACCTTATGGGGGAAATGGCTGTGTCCCAATTAAAGTAGGCAGTGCTTATCTACATCTCCTGGTGCTGTTTCCACATGTATCATTTAAATTATTTTAAAATTGTTTAGCTTAAAGCATGTTTCACAGGATGGGAACGAGATCAGTAGACATACTTTTCTAGCAGCTTGCTCTGAAGAGCAGATCTGGAAGACAGTTACTCTCTTGTTGACTCTGCCCGTGGATGTGCTTTCTGCACAATGAAAGAAATGGTACTTCTCTTATAGGGTCGTCAGGAGGAATAACCAGGACAGAGTCCAGGAGGCTGAGAGGTGGAGGGGGGAAAGTGCCCGCTTTGGATCCAGAAAGAAAGACTAGTCTTTACTTTACCCTTTACAGTTGTGTGGCCCAGACAGGCTATTTAATTTCTCTTCACCTTCCTTTCTGGTTGGTCATGGCAGGGAATACAGCTCCTTTTGAGCATACTTTAAGGAGCCAGCTGCTAGTTTGTGTCAAGGACCTGGTATACAGTGGGCGCTCAATAAATGCTAGATGTGTTCGTCAGTGGCTAAGGGCATGGGCTTGGTGTCAGGCGGCCGGGGTTTGATTCCTGGTTCTGTCCAGCTCTGGGATGCTGGGCAAGTTACTGGTTGCTTCAATTTCCAATTCTGTAAACTGTGGGAAATAATAGGGTATTAAGGATTGAAGAGTTAATACTCCTAAAGTGCTTGGTACAGTGTCCACACTTACTGTTAGCTCTTGCCATCAGGCTTGGGCTGCTGAAGCGCAGAGGGAAGGAATTTGGGGTAAAGAGCTTGAAAGTTTTGGGGGGGGCGGAGGGAGGAAAGTGTGGGAGGAACCAAAACAAGGATTCTGTTTATGAGCTAGGAGGAGGGATTAAAGCTCCAACATCTGCCAGTGCAAGTAGGCTTAACACTAAACTTTTCCTGCATAGAATAACATGCATTTGGCCCATTTTAGGGATTTCATGCTGCCTTCAAACCACAGCACTACTTATGCATCTTGAAAATGACTCAGACAGAAATTCCCAAGATACGAAATTCTATGAAAATTTGCAAATTTTACCTTTTTATCTCTATTAAAAAAAAAAGTAACAACGTGTGTGTGTGTGTGTGTGTGTGTGTGTGATGTAGGATTTAAGAACACAGGCTCCAGAACCAGACTTCCTGGGTCCAAATCGTGGCCCTGCACTCCCTGGAGAGTTACTTATTATCTGTGGGTCTCTGTTCACTCATCTCTAGAATGGGGATGGTGAAATTACTTAATTAAAAGGATCTTGAAGATTTAAACTTCAAACAGTACCTAGCAATGGAGTTAGTGCTTATTCTCCATAATTTTGGTCTTCAAAATTATATGTAAACTTAATTTATAAATGTAAATGCGTATGTCAATTTTATGTAAATTTTAATGTCCAAGAACATGCCTATTAGCTTGCATTGCAATTGTTATTTGTTGCTTACCTTCAATTGGCAATATTACTAATAACACCTTAAATTCAAGTTCCTTCATCACCTCTGGCCCTCCACCCCATTTGTAAATATTACCCAGAGGAAGGGACTGCTCTCAGCAGTGGTCTTCAAACTTTGGTATGCAAAAGGACACTCAGGGCGCTCATCAAATATGCAGACTCGGAGCCCTGGGTGGCTCAGTAAGTTAAGCGTCTGCCTTCAGCTTGGGTTATGATCCCAGGGTCCTGGGATCGAGCCCGCATCGGGCTCCCTGCTCAGCGGGAAGCCTGCTTCTCCCTCTCTGCCTGCCTTGTGCTCTCTCCCTCTGTCAGATAAATAAATAAAATCTTAAAAAAAATGCAGACTCCTCAGCCCCCACCCCACTCCCTTCAGTTAAGATTCATTAGGTTTGGGGTGGGGCCCAGGTGATTCTGATACAGATGATCCACCAACCACATGTAGAGTATTATTACTTTAAAAGAATCTTTCAGGAAATTAATATTAAAAAGGAAGTCTCTTGTATAAAATCAGCCTGTTACAGATTTATCTGTTTCCTAAATTTCAAATTGATATTGTTTCCTTAAATCAGGATAGGGCTGTATTCCTATTACTATAAAAGCAGTTTCTAATTTACAAAATAACAATAGCCACTAATTATTGAGTGTTCCTAATGTCCCACAGAGTTTGCTAGTGGCTCTATGTAAAAATAATAAGAAGCAATAAAGGATATGGTGAAGAGCACTCCAAGTGGAGCCAGACTGTCTAGGTTCAAATCTGCATCCCAGCACTAACTGGCTGTGTGTAGCTGGGCAAGTAACTTAACCTCTCTGGGTCTCAGTTTCATCATCTGCAAGATAGAACTGTTACTCTCATTGGCAAGAGTGGATCTAGGTTTTTAGAGGCAAGTCAAGTTTATGTAATTGGCAGGGCCCTCTTGAAGAAAAAGAGTATCAAATTATGACCACAAAAATTAGGTGCTAAAGTGAACATTTGTTTAAGGTGATAAACAGTTCACAACAAATGCCACCTTTTTAAAGGCTGACAAACACCACAGACATCAGCCACTGTTGAGGGACTGTGCAAGTGAGGGATCCTGAAGCTTACATTTTATTAGCTTCTAAATAATAATAATAAACCCACTTCTTCTCTTACAGTTGCTGTGAAGAGTAAGTGGGTTAATTCACACAGAGTACATGCATTCAGTAAGCACCAAAGTAATATTAGCTATTTTTATTGTTTATGGACCGCCTGGTTAAATCTCTGACTACCATTGCAAGGAAAGTCTTAGTGTGCTTACTTTCCAGGAGAACCACAGAATTCCCCCTAGGGGAAGTGACAGACCCTGTGACACGTGCAGAGCCTGGATTAGAACCCAGGTGTGCTGAATGCCAAGGCTGGGCTTTACGGACTCCTCCAAAGACCAAGCCACTTTCATATTTATAACGTAATAGAATTTGTTTCAATGTCACTTTTATTTGCGACTTCTGGCATATGGATAGTGTTCAGTATATGCTTGTGGTACCACATCGATTGTGGGGATACATTTCTGATTCCCTGAATTGAGAATTTCTGGAGTTTTCGTTTTTTATAATCTGCCGCTCAGAACCAAACCTCTGCATTTGGAAACACAAATTAAGAATCAAGACAATTTTTTGTTTTTGTTTTTGTTCTTAACTCTTTAAAAAGTAAAGTTACTAAAAGATTTTGTGAACTCCAAACCACTCCGGACTGTCTCCTTTAGAGGCATGGGTGTGTTTGTTAAAAAGGAGTCCTCAAATGAATGGGAAGAAGGATATCGTGGGAGAGGGTTCAGAGATTTACTCACTCCCAAACCAGCTGTCTCTTGTTTCATTGAGTGGAAGGGGGAGGGAGGAGAGGGAAGTATTGAGAACCGGATCCATGAATTGTATTTGACTTCATTTTCCTACCCAGCAATCTCCCCCACACCTCGGATGCTCATCGAAAGCAGTCTTGCCTCCGGTATTGTCAGGGTTTCGGTCGGAGACCCCGGCTATCTCCCTGTAGCTAACGACCAGCTGGCTGGCTCCATTTAGGAAGATGGGGCCATGGGAAGGAGACCTAAGCATTTCGGAGGGGGGGGGGCGGGATTCCTGAATCTCCTCATTTTCCTAGAGGCAAAGTCCATTTCCCTTGTTTTTCACAGGTGAAGAAAAGAAACAGTGACTTGCCTAAGGCCAGTTGCCTTTTTTTTTTTTTTAAACTACCTGGAAATTGTTTGGAATTGTAGCCCAAAAGTGAAGTTTCTTCTTCTTCCATGGCTGAGATTATGGGTGCCCCTGAATTGCAAACGCAGGATGTTCAGCTATGACTAGCTGAACATCCTGCAGCAACATTACTCTGAAGGAATAAAACTTTTGTGCGAAGCATGTCATTACCCAAACAGGAAGGAATCTTCCCAGATGAATTGTTCTCAGCCCAGGTGATGGACTGCGACTCTAGTGCTTTTCCAACCTGTGGCCATAGGTTTTGTGTCAGGCCCTCTAGCACACCTCTAGCACATCTCTGAGGCCCAGACTCCTGAGTTCCTGGCTCTTGGTTTCAGGATCAGAACACCCTCAGTGGACAGGGGCCAAATGATAAGTAGGTTCCTAGTACAGAGCCCTGTAGGAACTCTCCCCTTCTGTCCCTTGATGAGGGTGTGGCTGAGGTTGGCCCAAATGCAGCATCCCTTGGATCTGTTACGGAACCCAGACATTTCTGTTCAGTCAACCTGGGTCGTTACAGCATCCATGCCAAAAGGGAATGTCTGTGTTCTGCATATTCTGAGTATCTTTCACCCAGGTTAGAATTAGGTTTCGCTGTTTTCCTCTCTTCCCATGCTCTTTCCCATTTATGGACCTTTTGGAAAGCTCTAAGGGTATTTCTCTTTCTTCTAATACTGATCCAACACTGTGATAAATCTGGGGGGAAAATACAGTCCATATTACTCAAATTATGAATATTTACGCAATGCCTGTTATCTTTTACCTATAGGTGGACTAAATGATAACGTAGATGGGGGATTCTAGACTCCACAGCCCCGACAGTGTTATTGCTACACTTTTTGTGCAAAGGAAATCTTCACTAACCCTCTCACTCCTGGTAGTGAGTGCTGCTTGGTCCATACGAGTTTGAGAGGCGGTGGTAGGTCTCTGAAGCTATTTCTCAGCATAGTTCCTGTATTGAACCTGATGCTCCATCAGTTTTTCCTGCCCTTTCGTCCCACTCCAGCAAATGCCTGCATGACTGGTTCAACCACACCTCTAGCGTAGAGCCTCTCATGGTCACTCAGGGGCATAGCAAACTCTACTTTTTTCCATTTCCTTTGTAACTTACAAAAACCACCCTCTCTATTAAGCTTTCATGAGTACTTTTCTTTCTTTCAAGTTATATAGTATGGTCCTTGATGGCAAGGATCCTGGCTTATGTTTCTCAATAAATATTGTGGCCTGGACATCTTCTGTTCCAATGGTGAATAAGCCCAGCTCAGGAAGAATAAAGAATCTTATTTGGGCCATCTCCTAAGTCTATGATTTGGAACTCCAAGCTCTTGAGATCACTACTCATGGCACCCTTGACAGTGAGCTGGAGTCAGTTACATATCTGTCCTGAAACCCCACTCCCAAATTCTTATGAGGCTTTGGGAAACACTCGAACCATAAAAGGGATCAGGAATCCCTAACTAAAAACAACGATGACGACATTGGTGTTGTTTCCAGTTCCAATCCTCACTGGCACCAGGAGTCTGTCTCCACCGGGAAGCTTTGATTCTGGTTCAATCTCCTTTAAACTTGGACTGAAGCGTTGCCATAGTGATCCCCTGAGACATCAGATAGTCATCTCAAAAATGAAAAACAAACTTCTCTTGTTCTCCTGAAAGCTTGTTTATTTTCTTGGAAAACCTATTTTACAGAGGACGAAACTTCAAAGAAAATACTTGAGATCAATCACAGATTATAATACCTGAGAGAGGTTGGGCTTTCCTTCTGACCATTGAGATGTTAAGCGGTCCCCAGCCTATTCCACAATTTGAGGAAGAGAAAGACCTGACACGAACCTGCAGAGCTGGTGAAGACCTTGCCCAGAATGCTTATTCTGGCTTTCCGTGGACAGTGTCTCAGATATAAAACCTCATTTTAGAGAGAGAAACCAGTATCATCCTACTAATTGTTTGGTTCTCATTTGGACTCAGGGTGGTGGGTGTCAACCTAAATCCTGTACTGTTTCTCCTGTTCCGTGTTCTATAGAATAAGAGGCTCTGTAATGGCTTATAATGATAATTTACAATAGTATCTATATTTTTTTTTCAGGGGAGATCAAAGGAGGATAGGGATTAAAACATTACTGTTATGACTTTAGTTTACCAAACAGAAATATCTTTATTTTTTTTCTGTTATGGAAGTAAAGCATGTTAATTTGTGAAAAACTGAGATAATACAGGAAAGTTTAAAGAAAAATAATTCAACCACCCAAAGGTAGCAGCCCTTAGCGCTGTGCTGCACATTCTACACATAGAAACATTTACACTTATGAAAATTAGATCATGTTAAATACAATTTTTTTAAATTTTATTTTATTATGTTATGTTAGTCACCATACATTACATCATTAGTTTTTGATGTAGTGTTCCATGATCCACTGTTTTCGTGTAACACCTAGTGCTCCATTCAATACGTGCCCTCTTTAATACCCATCACTGGGCTAACCCATCCCCCCACCCCCCTCCCCTCTAGAACCCTCCGTTTGTTTCTCAGAGTCCATAGTCTCTCATGGTTCATCTCCCCCTCTGATTTCCCCCCCTTCATTTTTCCCTTCTATAATGTTTTATTACCAGATTTAGTCACTTAAAATGTGTCATGGATATATTAATCAGGATAGGCTAGGTTATCCTGTGGTAACAATGTCTTCAAAATCTCAGTGTCTTAAATACCACACATTTATGTCTTGCTTACACAACCTGTCCATCGCGGATTGGTGGTGGTCACTTGGGAAGTCGGGCTTGATGAGCAGCTACCAGTTCAAACATTGCTAATTACTGTGCCAGAAAGCAAAAGCAGTTCTGTAGGATCGTACGTCTGTAATTAAATCACTTGACCCGGAAGTGACGAATGCTACTTACATCCCTAAGTTACTGGCTGGAGCTAGTTGCATGGCCCCCTGCCTTCGCAATGGTCCCAGAAAATGCAACCCTTCTGGCAGACAGCCAGAGAAATGTTTGGTGGACAGCACTGAAGTCCAGTAAAGTGAACATTTATTGATGCCAGTAAATATAGATACACGCCATTCTTTTCTTTTTTAAAAAGATTATTTATTTGAGAGAGAGAGAGCTCGAGCAGGAGGGGCAGAGGGTGAGGGAGAGAGAATCCCAAGCAGACTCTGGGCTGAGCGAGGAGCCTGATGTGGGGCTCGATGTCATGACCATGAAATCATGACCTGAGCCAAAACCAAGAGCCGCTTAACTGACTGAGCCACCCAGGCACCGCACACATCATTATTTTCTATAGCCATGTAATTAATCCATGTATCATAATATGCTGAATATACTGAATAATATACTGAACCAGACCTTTTTTTAAAGATATTTTAGGCTATTTCTAATTATTAACAATTGTTTTATTTTTTTTTAAGATTTTATTTATTTATTTGACAGAGAGAGACACAGCGAGAGAGGGAACACAAGCAGGGGGAGTGGGAGAGGGAAAAGCAGGCTTCCTGCCAAGCAGGGAGCCCAATGCGGGGCTCGATCCCAGGACCTGGGATCATGACCTGAGCCGAAGACAGACGCTTAATGACTGAGCCACCCAGGCACCCCACACATCATTATTTTCTATAGCCATGTAATTAATCTATGTACCATAATATACTAAATATACTGAATAATATACTGAACCAGACCTTTTTTTAAAGATATTTTAGGCTATTTCTAATTATTAACAATTGTTTTAAAAGTTGCAAAATTTTTTCTTATTTTTTTTCCTCTTATGGTACTTTTCTGTAAGTAGAATTTCTAAATTAAAAGATATGCATACTGATGGGAATGGAAAAATGTTGCAGCCACTTTGGAAAACAGTTTGGCAATTTCTTAAAAAGTGAAACTTAAATTTACCGTATGACCTGGGCATTCTACTCCTGGATATTTACGTCCAACACAAAGACTTGCATGTGAATGTTTATAAAAGTTTCACATTATTCGTAATAGCCCAAAACTGGAAAAAACCTGAATGTCACCTGGTGAATGGATAAACAAAATGTGTCATATCCATACAATGGAATATTACTTAGACATGAAAAGGAATGAAGTATTGATAAATGCTACAACAGGGATGACCTTGAAAAGGTTATGTTAAGTGAAAAAAGCCAGTCATAAAAGACTATATATTGTATGATTCCATTCCTTTGAAATGTCCAGAATGGGCAAATCCCGAGGGACAAAGTAGATTATTGGTTGGGAGGTGACAGGTAAGGGGTGCATGGTTTCTTTTTGACATAATAAAAATGTTCTAAATTGACGGTGGTGATGGGTGCACAACTCTGTGAATATGCTAAAAAACATTGACTTGTGCACTTTAAGTGAATGAATTGTATTGTTTTTAAGTTACACATCCTTGCGCTGTTAAAAAAAAAAGATACGCCTAAAGTCCAAGCATATTTTTCAAGTTTTCAATCAACATTATCAAATTGCCCTCCAGAAAGGATGATTCATTACTCACAGCAATAGTAGTTAACACTTTATTTGAACAGTGATTTGCCATGAAACTGTTCAACAACCAGCTAGGACTTTTAAATTAGTCCAGAGTGGCTGATTAATTAATACAAGTTTTCTTTTTTTTTAATTTTTTTATTGTTATGTTAATCACCATACATTACATCATTAGTTTTTGATGCAGTGTTCCATGATTCATTGTTTGCATATAACACCCAGTGCTCCATGCAGAACGTGCCCTCTTTAATACCCATCACCAGGCTAACCCATCCTCCCATAATACAAGTTTTCTTTAAATGAGGATTTTTATCACCTTCCCATGCCCCTCCTCCCCGTGTGGGAAAGTATGGTTAAATAACCAGAAAAAACACAGTGAGAAAATTCAAGATAAGTTCAGTTTTGCTTGCAGTTTCCTAAAGTTTTGAGTTGAATAGTTGAGCCCCTCAGAGAAGAACTGAATACATTTACTCATTGTAATAGACACAATAGCAAAGAGCTTCTTTTGAAGCCAGAAATAGGATAAAATGGAGTGCGGATATTCTGATGAATTCTTTGCTCTTGTCATTTCATACTCCTCTAACAGACAGAAGAACACGCAGGTGATGAGGTAATGCCATCACGGCTGAAGCAGTCAACCCGGGCTGAGGGGGTGGGTTCTCGCTCTGGCCCAGCAGCTCCTTCATCGAAGGTCCAATCTACTTTTCAGGATGGACCGTCTCTTCTGTGAATTTGAATAGATTTTAACCCCCCTCATGTAATGCATTTCAGAATGACCTCACAATCATATTTCATGACTCTTTTCTTCTTATAGGTTGGACGCAGGTTGCCAAGGCAAGCCCGACTGTTGCAAAGGCTGGTATGTATGTTCCGGGGGCATCTTCAACATCTGTTCCCTCGCTACTCTGTGTATTTTGAATCAGGCCCTAGCTTGGCTTGCAGCTCCTCCAAAGCTTGTAAAGTTGCTTGCGGAAGAATGCTGACATTAAACAGTGTAGCTTTTATAAGGCTTTCTTGAAGTGGACTTTTCTGTCTGGAAAGAGACCTGATTATTTCCGTAGGGCTCTAAGGACAAAGGATGGAGTTCCAAAGCATTTCAAAAAAATAAAAAACTTAAACTAACCTGTACTTTTTATGGCATTCTTACACAAGAAATAAAGGCCTTGTAGTGAAGTAAACAACTAAAGCAAGCAAAGAATTCACATTGGTAGCTTACAGCTTCATGGAATGGAGTTGAGCGAGGCTCTCGGTGCATGTTGGAGGCTATCGGATTGGAATTTGGGCAAGTGTTCAGGAACTTGAAGAGCTTATTTGAACCAATCTCCATTCTGAGATATGGATTCGGCAGCAGTTCTTTAGGAGGTAGGCGTCCCTCCAGGGCCTCTCTACACCGGGGCGGTGTCTGAGTCAGTTCTAGCTTCAGCATGACCCATGGCACGATCATTACCATCTTTGTCGGGCTGGGATGTTGTGTTCTTGTTATTTCCTGCTCGGCTTCCCCCTCCCCCTTCCTTCTCCTGATCCTCCCAAGTTTGTTAACCTCATAATCATTCTTTCACGTTTTTCTCCACATTCACATAGTCGTAGACAGACGTAGACAAACATAAACATGTCAAGAATTGTGAAGAGTCTGGATTTTCCCCAGCTTGCAAGCCAAGGATTGTGGGTTTGTTGCCATTGCATGCATGCCAGCAGAATGCAGGAGACTCCTGGGTCAGAGACAGAGGACGATTATTGCTCACAGAATAGCAGTGCCAGAGTGTCAGTGTTTGTACCATTCCTGGGCCCCATCCTGTTCCCATATGGTCATACGGAGGGCGCTGGAGACACCGACACAGGAGAGGAGCTCTGCGCGGAGGGAACCTGACTCTTATGAGGACCAAGCCTGCTTGATCTTTGTCCCTGGACGGGCACGTTCTCTTTATTATTCTAGATATTAAACCAGCTTCCCCTTTGCTGTGGAGGGAGATCCCACCTCACTCTTCCAGAGCTGTTCACCATCCAAACATCCTTGAAAAGACAATTCAGAACAAAGGGAGCTAGTGCCTCTGCTCGAAAAATGTGCAGAAATACCAGGGGCTCCTGGAGAATAGTCTCCCGGCAAGACCTGTACACATATTCATTCACTCATGCATGCATCTATTCCAGCTGATCTTTCTTTTTTTGAATGCTTACTATTTACCCTGCATCATAGGCATTGGGAATACAGCAATGAACAAGACAGACCAAAGACCCTGTCTTTCATAGACCTTGAATTTTAAAGTGGGGCAGAGATAGGCAAAGAAGACAAAGTGAATAAACAAATGATAAGTGTATTAGTAACGGAGGAGATGACAGGTACCACTGAGAAAAAGAACACGCCGCAAGAAGATGGCGGAAACAGAGACATTTGCATATATGAGATTACTGATCCTCGCTTTCAAACAGGGGGATCATATAATGACAGCTAAGGCTGGCTGAGCGCTTGCTGTGGGCCTGGCATTATTCTAAGTGTGTCACGTTGTACAATTCTTTGGGGCGTTACAGAGGAGAAAGCAGAGGCTCAGAGGGATTGACTAACTCACCCAAGACTACATGTTTGGGAAGAGGTGACAGAACCAGGATTTGAGCCCCACATCTGGCTTCTGTGTGCACTCTTTACACATGCACTGCCTTGTCAAATACTGGTCTCTTTTCCCATTTCTTATTATTTTCAATCAACAGTATGTCATTTGGCCTAACTGTGTATCCATTCTTTTAGATGGTGAAAAAAATTCCACGTTGTTGGCACACCGTAATTTATTAAGCATTGTGCTTAATAAATTGGATGAGCTTTCAACTTGTCTCCAGTTTTTTGGCCTCTGTAAAAAATGCTGCAAAAAAATTTTTCTGATCATTCTGTTATGTGGGTGTTTTTTAGTCTATGGCCTAGATTTTCAATAGAAAGATTGCTGGATCAAAGTGCATGGACGTTTTACATTTTGATAGATGTCAGACTGCTTTTGAATACTATTGCTCTTAATACTATCTGTATTAATTCCATTTCTATGAGCGAT
The DNA here is from genome assembly GCF_054177405.1 of Leptonychotes weddellii. Lineage (NCBI taxonomy): Eukaryota > Metazoa > Chordata > Mammalia > Carnivora > Phocidae > Leptonychotes > Leptonychotes weddellii. The sequence goes on along the minus strand of NC_138373.1, from coordinate 42,052,434 downwards.
GGTAAATATGCACATTTCTGCCAGCAAACATATAATCACTCTTTTTGGCTTGTCAGTCTCTTAGATATAAAGTCCTATCTCATTGTTCCTTTAACTAGCATTTGCCTGACTACTTATGAATTTAGACTTTTTTCCCCATACATTTATTGGCCATTTAGAGTGGTTCTTCTGTGAATTGTATGTGTGTGTGTGTGCACGCGTGCGCATGTGTGTGTCCTGTACCCATCTTTCTATTGTGTCTTTTATCCCCCAGTGGTCTGTATGTTAGAGATCTTTGTAATAGTAATAGAGATCTCTGTCTTCCAAATTGGAAGAATTCCCCCCTCAAATGTGTCATTTGTCGATTAACTTTGTTTATGGTATGTTTTCCATGTAGAAGTTTTAAGTGCCTTAGTAATAAATAAGTTTATCTTTTCTTTATAGCCTTTGAGTTTTCATTTTTGGTTTCAAAGATTTTCTTGACCCTTAGACTTTCAATATTTATATAATCACTGAGATTTTCCTAGAAATCTCTAAGAATTTTAAAAGTCTTACTTTAACACGCATTATGCCTTTTTACCATGAACTTTAGTACATCCAATGGGTACCGGAATGCTCTTCCCAGCAGTAGACCTGATGCATCATTCTCTTTTGCAAATGTCTGTGGTGACTTCACGTTACCTATAGGATAAACTGCAAGGACACCTAAGGCCCTGTGTGATCTGACTGTGGTCAGCCTCTGCAGCCTCAGTTTATCCTGTGAGTCTCCTTATAGTTTATGCTCTAGTTGGCCATGCTAATTTGAAGGTCTCTGGATGTTCTCTAAGTAATGAATAGAATGTGGACGGCAATAGCTGTTCCTTTCATATCACTGCCAGCTCATGAACCACAGGGATTTGCCTGATTTTCTTTTGAATTAATTAGATACCCTTTTTATGACACTCTCTGGCAAACACATACGCAAAGAAAATTTGTATTTTAAAAATCAGGGGGTATCTTTGTATCTGAGTATCCATGGTCCTTAACAAATAGTGGCCTGATTTTCACTGTCATCATTTAACCTCTCAGTGGCAGGAGCATGTCTTGGCATCTTCTTCATAGCAGGTAGTCTAAAATTTGTACCTGGGGTTTGTTATAAGCAGATATGGTGAGACCTGGAGACCTGGAACTGATCATCACGAAGAAAGGAGTTTATACTCACAGGTCCCTAGGAACAGGAGGCCCCGTGCTGGTCTCTGGTTGTCTGGGATCTGGCCCTGGGGTGACTTGGGGAAAGGGGAATCTTGGCTTGGTGTATGAGAGCTTGACAAAGGAGGTGGCTGGGAGTGTGGGCTCTGGACGGGTGGGTTGTGTGTCAAAGGTGGGCTCATGCAGGAGTAGTTTGCTGTCTCTAGGAATTAGCTTGCCCTGGGAGGGACAGTCTCTCCAGGAGCAAGGCCCCAAATGCCAGAGCATCAAGAACATAGAAAATATAGTCAACCAGCATGGTGCTGAGCGTTGTTACCTCACTGAGGGCTAGTTACATATGTGTCTGTCTCCTTTGTCCCGACTCTAGCCATTGTGGTTTATTTTTTGTTAGGAGGTGTATAGAGTAGGGTTTTTTGTTTTGTTTTGTTTTGTTTAGTTTTACAATCTTTTCTTTTTTTTTAAATTTTATTTTATTATGTTAGTCACCATACAATACATCATTAGATTTTGATGTAGTGATCCACAATTCATTGTTTTCGTATAACATAGAATAGGGTTTTTTTCTTAACATAGAAGTGATAATTGCATTTTATGTTTCCTCTCCTCTAATCGTAATGAAACGTTGCTCAGTAGAATGTATTACCACAAACAGGCAATTCAGAGCTGATGCCACCCTCTGTCTATAGAGACGTAAAACTGTGTCACCCAGGTGGCAAATACAGTCCCCAGGGAGGTGCCTTGTCTAAAAGTCTTCTGCTTCATGTAACAGCAACATGGGCTGGTTGTTTTTCTCAAAAAGGAGAGACATGAAGGTGCCATGAAGGTCTCTGGACCCAGAGTCCACCAAGTGCCCAGTGCCAACCTTCTTCTTTATAAAGTGAGGGGATGCTGAGTTACGTGATTTCTGTGGTTCTCTACCATCTCCAAAAGTATTTCTTCTAATGGTCACTAGGGAACCGTTAGACCAGAATAAAACAACAAAAGGTTAATCTTCTGGGAAGAGTCCTGGTTCTGACCAAACATTGCTCAGTTAATTTCCAGATGGCATCTTGGGTAATTCAGGACATCCTCTGGGTGGCTTGATTTTAAGTGACTCACATGAGTCACACAGAAGGCTTTGGTCCCTTGAGCAGCTAATTAAGACACTCCCTGCTTCAAACTGCTTTTCCATCTGTTTAGCCTTTGTAGGAAAAATAATGAAGAAGCTGTTTTGTCACAGGAAGACTTGACTTTGCCTCCGATTTTCCAGTTGACATCCCCAAATGAAATAATGAGTTAACTATAAATATGGAAAGCATGTTGGATTTTTAAGAACCGTGCATTGGGAAAAACTGAAGCAACTATTTTATATCCTTCCTTTAATGACAAATTTTCACGAACCTCTGCCATTCCAAGTTCTGTCCTTGGCTTTGGGCATGTCGGTTTCCTGACAGTCTTGTGTACCCGTCCAGTGTTCTCACAACGCACCCCCTTTCTAATTAAACTGCTCGATTCTTTGTTCCAGGAATGTGCTAAGGCTCATTCCTGCTTCTATGCCTTTTGTGTTTTTAGAATGTTCTTTTTGTTCTTCTTCACCACATACAAATTCTACATTTATTTTAAAACCTTTTCTTACTTTTACAGACCTCACTGATTTCTCTTTCTTATGAATTCTGGAAGGTCTTCAGGCAATGAGTGAATATGTACATCTCTATATATCTTCCTATGTTGCTTTCTATGTTTTGCCCTTTCTTCCCAATGTGATCATAGGTGCCTTGAGAGAAGGATCCATGTGTAGTGGTTCTTCTCAGTCCTTCATGGAATTTAATCTAGAGGAGTGGTTAATAAATTCAAGTTAATTACCATTTCTTTTGGGGGGGATGTGTGTTTTTCTTTCATTGTTCAAGGTTCAAAAATTCAATTCCATTAATGTTCTTGAGTTTTACTCTATGCTGACAGCTATGGGTAAAAAATAAATAAATAAAAAAAGGGAAGAAGTCATGGTCCCTGTTCTGTGTATGGTCTCATAGGGACAGGGGAAGGGATGAGCAGCTTGGGGGTGGGGTGGATAATGCGCATAAGTGGCTTTAGTAGATTGTAGGCTGAGGGTGCTGTCCGGTAGGGCAAGGGCCACGAGGCATAAGTAACAGTGGGGTCTCCTGTGGGAAAATAGTAACTGGGCAGAAGCAATAAAACTAAAATAGTTTCTTGAAACTTTTCTCAATCTGTCTCTTGGGCCCATAAACTGTGTCCTATTTTTGATGTAGTACTGTGGAAAATGTCTACCATATCCATAATCTTAATTTGAGGCCAAAAAAAAAAAAAATACCATAATGGTTCAGCTTAGTGTTTTGTCAGATGTCTTCTAATTTCACATTTGAATTTTAAGTTTAATGAAATGATAATTTAGAATTATCTCATGAATAAGGACAAATTAACATGACATTACAAACAGTCTCAAGGGTACCAAGTGAAGAAAATTTCATATTATTGTCAGAACAGTGCTGGGCAAGGATTACCTACTGAAGGAGCTGGATTTCACTTGGAATGGTCTACAGCTGGGGCTGTGTACTGTGTTCCTCTAAGTTGGGAACTTACTAAGTTCTTTTCCCAATTATTACTCTACTTTTATGTAAAAGAAGTAAGCGGTGGGTCACTGTGGCCCAGATTCAAAGATTAAATGAATTCAACTCCACCTCTCAGTGGCAAGAAAAAGAATTTGTGGTCATCAAAAAATTTTGTTCAATTTTTTCATTACTGTATTAAAATACATATAACACAAAAGTTACCTTTTAAGCCATTGTAAAGTGTACAGTTCAGTGGTATTAAGTACATTCACACAGTCATACAAACATCACCACCATCAATCTCCAGTCACCCATTAAACACTAACTCCCCATTCCTCCCTACTCCCAGCCCCTGGCAACCACCATTTTCCTTTCTGTCTCAATGAATTTGATTACTCTAGGTATTTCATGCAAGTGGAACCATACAGTATTTGTCCTTTGGTGACTGATTTATTTCACTTAGCATAATGTCTTCAAAATTCATCCATGTTGGGGCACCTGGGTTGTTCAGTCAGTTAAGCATCTGACTCTTGGTTTCAGCTCAGGTCATGATCTCATGGTTGTGGGACTGAGCCCCGCATTGGGCTCTACACTCAGCTTGGAGTCTGCTTGAGATTCTCTCTCTCCCTCTCCCTCTGCCTCTCTCCCTGCTTACGCCCTCTCTCTCTAAAATAAATAAATCTTAAAAAAAAATTCATCCAGGGGCACCTGGGTGGCTCAGTCATTAAGCATCTGCCTTCAGCTCAGGACATGATCCCGGGGTCCTGGGATCGAGCCCCGCATCGGGCTCCCTGCTCGGCAGGAAGCCTGCTTCTCCCTCTCCCACTCCCCCTGCTTGTGTTCCCTCTCTCGCTGTCTTTCCCTCTGTCAAATAAATAAAAATCTTTAAAAAGACTTTTTAAAAAATTCATCCATCTTGTAGCATGGGTCAGAATTTCCTTCCTTTTTAATATTCCATTATATGTATAAACCACATTTTGTTTATCCCTCCATCTGTCAATGGACACAGGTTGCTTCCACATTTTAGCTACTGTGAATAATGTGGTGCTGAACATAGGTGTAGAGATGGTGGTCACTTTTAATCTAGTAGAACAGAGGACATGAATGAGCAGAATAAGCTTGGAATAAGGAAAAATCTAGTAAAAACACAGTGAAATGGCTGCTCACTCTCAGCCTTAGGGTCTGTGAGATAGTTGGGATTGGTAGGCGTGGGGAGCTGTTCGTATAGGACTTGGGTCTGATCTAGAGCATCAGCCACCATTAATTAGTTCCAGCAGCTTATGGTCATGTGGCAATGTGCATCCAGAGTTGGCCCCACTATCTGTTTCAAGAGAAATGGGCATTATGGATTTTGATGTGAACTTTCCAATTTTTAAATGTTGTCCCCCTAAATGAAAAATTTTAAAAGACTGTGCAAGTCAAATAAAAATGCCTGTGGTCTATGTAATTTGAGATTTCTTCCTAAAACACACCACTCAGTAAAGGTATGCAAATGACTGATATCAGGGTTTTATCTCTTTAAATAGTGCAGACCAGGGATCAGCAAACTTTTACTTAAAGGCGTAGATAGTAAGTACTTCAGGCTTTGCAAGACTATGTAGTCTGTCACAATTACAGAGCTAACTCAACCATTCTACCCTGTAACATGAAAGTAGGTAGCCACAGATAATATGCAGATGAATGGATATAAATGAATTTCTGTTCCAATAAAACTTTATTTACAAAATCCTGTGGGCCTGCCTGCTATAGTTTGCTGACGCCTGGTGTAGACGAGTCAGAAGGCTGGGACATCTGAAGGAAGTTTCACACGATCAGGAAAAATAATTATAAAGGGTTGATGGGGGATAGAGGACTTGTTAATTAAAATATAGTGCATCTATGAAAAGAAAGTGCTGTGCATCCATTAAAAGAAGAATGAGAGGGATTGGTTTGTACGGTGGCAGATTGCATTTTTTCAAAGATAGTGGCCCTTTGATATTCCACTCCTCCCATTGAGATCTGCCTTTGAAATCAAATGTGCTTTTGCGACTCTTTCGCCCGGTAGAGTATGTTAGGGCATAAAAGGGGATATAGCTTCCACCTCAATGTTGGGAAATGTGCACTCATGAAGCCTCTGGCTTCCACATCATCAGTTGGACTAATGTGTGTGTAGTCCATGCTGTGAGTTAGCCTGAACTTGACCATGTGGAAGGACCACGTAGAGGGGCCCTGGGACAACATGAGATAGAGAGATGCCAGTCAGCCCTGAGCCGCTTCAGGAGCTCACTCTTCCAGCTCCAGCCACCTTCTGACTGGCTCCCTCTCCCCGGCCAAGCCTTTCTAGAATTCCTGACCACAGAAACCACAAGAGAAAAATGCCATGATTGCTACTGTTAAACCACTAAGTTTTAGAGTGGTTTGTTATGCAGCATGAGATAATTGGAACATGTACAGATACAGAAAGATGAACACACTGTATTATTAGGTGAAATTAAAGCAAATCAATACAGCATGGATTTATGGAAGGATATACCAAAAACTGTTAATTTAAGTATTGCTTCTGGGAAACAGAACTTAGATCTAGGGTGGGAGGGAGACCATTGTGTTTCCTTTTTTTTTCTGTGTAATTTGAAAGTTTTACCATGTGCATCTGTTACTTGATATTTTTTAAAAAACTGGTTTCCATTTTAAATAAAGTGGAAAATGATAACTAGAATTTTCTGAGTTCATGGGATTTTTCTCTTTCTTTTTTTAAGCATTGGCTCCTTTTTACCCAATGTATGTATAGAAATTAGAGTTGTGCGCAGTGGTATTGAGATGCTTCACAAATTCACATTATAAGAATATAAGGATATTGGAGATAAAAGAATATGTTGAAACATGGATAATTTAGGAAGAAAACCTATCTCCAGGGAAACCCTAAGTAAAAGTAAAACACTGCATCTCAATTTATGCTTTAATTTATCTCAGGGTTCCATTTTGGAAAGATGAGGAGATACAAATTTTAATTTAAAAAAAAACCAAGGGGTTATTGTGCTCTTAAGATCATTACCATTACCACCTTCCCCAGCCTTATTCTCATTGTCCTTACTGAAATATGGTGTGTGTGTGTCTGTGTGTGTGTATTTTTAAAGATTTATTTATTTAATTTAGAGAGAGCATTAGCACATGCACAAATGGGGGGAGGGGCAGAGGGAGAGAGAGAATCTCAGGCAGGCTCCACGTTCAGCACAGAACCATATGCAGGGCTTGATCCCACAGACCTGATTGAGATCATGACCTGAGCAGAAATCAAGAGTCAGATGCTTAACCAACTGAGCTACCCAGACGCCCTGAATTGTGGTATATATATATTTTTATTTTTTTCTTTTCTTTTATTATGTTATGTTAATCACCATACATTACATCATTAGTTTTTGATGTAGTATTCCATGATTCATTGTTAGCGTATAACACCCAGTGCTCCATTCAATACGTGCCCTCTTTAATACCCATCAGCAGGCTAACCCATCCCCCCACCCCACCCCTAGAACCCTCAGTTTGTTTGTCAGAGTCCATAGTCTCTCATGGTTCGTCTCCCCCTCTGATTTCCCCACCCTTCATTTTTCCCTTCCTACTATCGTCTTCTTTTTTTTAACATATAATGTAGTATTTGTTTCAGGGGTACAGGTCTGTGATTCAAAGAGTCTTACACAATTCACAGCGCTCACCATAGCACATACCCTCCCCAATGTCTATCACCCAGCCACCCCATCCCTCCCACCCCCACCACTCCAGCAACCCTCAGTTTGTTTCCTGAGATTAAGAATTCCTCATATCAGTGAGATCATATGACACATGTCTTTCTCTGATTGACTTATTTTGCTCAGCATAATACCCTCCAGTTCCATCCATGTCATTGCAAATGGCAAGATTTCATTCCTTTTGATGGTTGCATAATATTCCATCATATATATATACATCTTCTTTATCCATTCATCTATCAATGGACATCTTGGCTCTTTCCATAGTTTGGCTATTGTGGACATTGCTGCTATAAACATCAGGGTGCACGTACCCCTTCAGATCCCTACATTTGTATCTTGGAGTAATACCCAGTAGTGCAATTGCTGGGTTGTATGGTAGCTCTATTTTCAACTTTTTGAGGAACCTCCATACTGTTTTCCAGAGTG
>NC_138373.1:42006323-42044070 GCF_054177405.1 Leptonychotes weddellii | reverse complement strand
GCTCCGCGGCTCTATCACTTGCCAGAAGCGGCCGACGGAGGCCCCTCCCCCACCGTTTATCCTCCCGAATATCGCCTCGGATTCACTTCTCCGCACGTCCTACCTTCCAGAAAGTGGTTGCTTTTCTGATGAGAGAGTTGTTGCTCTTCTTTTCTTCAATCTCCTGTTGAGTTTGTAGTTGTTCAGAATGGTTTGATCCCTATCCAGCTGAATTCCTGAGAGGAGACGAAATCCAGGTCTCCTACTCCTCCGCCATCTTGCTCCGCCCCCCTGTATCTCAAAATTTTAAAGAGAGAACAACTTATATATGTATACCAAAAATAAGGGTAACTACTATGAAGGGATAGAATATGACTCTAAAAATGAAAAATAAAAATTTTTTTTTAAAACAGGGATTGATAAAATGTTGGTTGAAAAAGGGAAAAAGAAAAAAAAAAAAGACAGTTAAAAAAAATTAACTGTGAAAGGCTAAAGAATCATGGTAAAAAAGCCATGGATTCTATGTGCAGTATTCCCCTAGCGCTGGAGTTCTGCCGTTCTCATTGATCGCTAAACTTGGTCTTGGCTGGCTGTTCTCACTGATCTTCTGGGGGAGGGGCCTGTTGCCATAGTTCCCAAATGTCTTTGCTGGAGGTGAATTGCCCCGCCTCTGCTGGGCTGGGCTAAGTAATCTGCTCGGGTTTGCTCTCTGGAGCTTTTGTTCCCTGCAGGCTTTCTGTGCAGCTTTGGAGGATGAGAGTGAAAATGGCGGCCTCCCAATCTCCACCCCTGAGGAGCCAAGAACTCAGGGCCCCGCTCCTCAGTGAGCCCCCAGAGAAAAGCAGTCAGTCACTCCCGTCTCCCCAGTCTCCACCTGTAGTCCGTGCTCACCCGGCCTGTGACCGAGCGTTTCTATCTCTGGCACCCGACACCGTGTGGAGTCTCCAAACCCAGCAGATCCCTGCGGTGCACTCCCGCGCTGCTCCTCCCGGGGGAGGAAGGGGAGTCTCCCTGGATCTGCCGCTTGTTGGATCCCTGCTGGAGGAGCAGTGGCCTGACTGTGCTGTGGATCACGGTCTATGGCAACCCCGAGCTGAGAGCCCGCACCTCGGCTCTGTCTCAGCAGCCGGCTTCCCCGCTCCGATACCTGGGAGCTCTGCCGCACTCAGGCACCCCTGGTCTTTCTGTGACCCCTTGGGGGTCACTGTCCCTTGAGGGTTCCACCCCCTGCTTAGCCACTGGAGCGACGTCCCTCAGCGGAGCTGACTTCTAAACATTCCGATTTTGTACTCCGCTGCTCTGTCACTTGCCGGTAGGGGCTGGTGGAGGCCCCCTCCCCCGCTGTCTATCCTCCCGAATATCGCCTCAGATTCGCTTCTCCACATGCCCTACCTTCCAGAAAGTGGTCGCTTTTCTGTTCAGAGAGTTGTTGCTATTCTTTTCTTCGATCTCCTGTTGAGTTTGTAGGTGTTCAGAATGGTTTGATCCCTATCCAGCTGAATTCCTGGGACCAGACGAAATTAGGTCTCCTACTCCTCTGCCATCTTGCTCAGGGTCTGTGGTATATATTTTAACAGAAGCATTTGGTTAAACCACATCTAGAATCTCTCTTTTTTTTTTAAAGATTTTATTTATTTTTGACAGAGAGAGAGTGTGTACAAGCAGGGAAAGCAGCAGGAAGAGGGAGAGGGAGAAGCAGGCTCCCCGCTCAGCAGGGACCCCAATGTGGAGCTCGATCCCAGGACCCTGGGATCATGACCTGAGCCAGAGGCAGACGCTTAACCATCTGAGCCACCCAGGCACCCCTAGAATCTCTTTTTAATCCAAGTCACTTCTGGAGAGTCCGATATTGTCCTAAGGAGACTAGATTTTCATGGAGACTATTCATAATCAAGTATTTCTGAATTCCGGAATAGTTTCCTAAAACCCAGTTTTATTCCTTACTTTTGGCTTTGCCTTAGGTTCTTGGATCTCGACGTGGACATAATTTTAGTGATTTATTCAAGCTCTCTTAACTTAGAGATGAAGAAATATGAAGAGGGCCACCTCCTTGTGTTACTTTAAAATGTATTGCATGGAGCACTGGGTGTTATATACAAACAATGAATCATGGAACACTACATCAAAAACTAATGATGTACTATATGGTGACTAACATAACATAATAATAAAAAAAATCTATCCACAGTTAACTAAAAAAACAAAAACAAAAACAAAAAAACAGTGGTTCTCAAACTTGAGCATCAGGATCCCTTGGAAGTCTTATTAAAATACAGATTTCTGGCCCTATCTCCTGTGTTTCTAATTCTGCAAGTCTGGGACAGAGTTTGAGATTCTGTATGTTTAACAAGTTTCCAGGTGATGCTCATATTGCTAGTCCTGGGACCACACTTGAGAACCGTTGCTTTGACCTAATTTCTTTTCAGACCAAATCAGAGAACTTCTTTTCCTCTTGCTGGTGAAAAAAATCTTTCAAATATGTTTAGATTTTTTTTTCTACTTGATCATCGTTTCACTGAACCTATGTGCTTATATTTTTCCAACTTTCCAAGAAAGGTACATGTTCTGGTACATGTTGCCATTTGTCTTTATCCCTTGAGGCACCAAGACCAGAAGTTCAGCCACAAAGATGAATAATCCCTTGACCTCTGTGCCCAGCACTCGTGCATTCTGGCCTTGCTCCTATGCAGCTCCCCATCTTGCAGCTGTTCCTGTGTGTTCTCAGATGTAGGGGGCTGAGGAGGGCTCAGTCTTACTTCTCTAACATGTCATATAAAGTATCTGTCAGCTTTTGGTAGTTTGTTATGAAAGGTATGATTTGACTCCCAACATTTAAATATACTTAAATAGAGCAACGCACTGTGAAACTCTACTGAAATGGGGTTTAAGTTTCCCTCTGTATATCACAGGAGCTAAATATGCCTTGATTTCAGCAGGTCATTATCTTATGGTTATTTTGAAAACTAGCTTAGGCCTGGAAAGAAGTTCAGAGAGCAGACACACGTTGAGATAAACATTGACTAGGTTGGTCAATTCCCATAGGAGAAAGTAGAATCCTATCAGAGTAACCTGGTTCCGTTCAGCATTTATTGAGAGCCTGCAGTATGCTGAAGACCATGCTGGGGTTTGAGTACACAGAGATAGAAAGATGTATCCGCAGAGGCAGCCTAGCATCATGGTGGTGAGTGTGGACTCTGGAGCAGGTAGGATTGAATTCAAGTCTCATCTCCATTAATGATGGGCCAATATGTAAACTTGCAAGCTTGACTTCTTCTCATGTATGAAATGGGAATAAAAAACACCTACTTTGAATGTGTGTCCAAGTCCATAATGAGATAATGCCTCGTCTAGGTCTGCTTGGGCTGCCATAACAAAATACCATAAACAACAGAAATTTATATTCTTGCTGTTCTGGAAACTGGAAAGTCCAAGATCAGTATCTGGCAGGGTTCATTTTCTGGTGCAGACTCTTGCTAGCTTGTAGATGGCCACATTCTCCCTCACACAGCCTTTTCTCCAGGTCCCCATGGAGAGCAAGAACAAGCTCTCTCGTGTCTCCTCTTGTGGGGCACTCACCCCATCATGAAGGCCCTCGTGACCTCATCTAACCCTACTCACCTCCAAAGGCCCATCCCCAAGTACCATCACATGGGGGGGGTGTGGTTTAGGGCTTTACCATGTGAATTTGGTGGTGGTGGTGGGGTGGGGGGAGACGGGGGACACAAACGTTCAGTCCATGCCTGTAAGTTGTTCAGCCAGTTCTTGGAGTTAGAGAACCACTCTGCTAACTTTCCTCATGAATGCTTCCTTCCTTCTCCAGCATCTGCTGCCATCACTTGGAGCACTGTTGTGAAGGCTAGAAATACACTGAAAAGTTTTAACCAGCTTTTAAATTTGTTCCATGTAGCAGCTTCTCTTATCAGAGCCTTTGGGGATAAATTTAATTAGCAGGCACTTTCCTTTTTCTGGGTTCTAATTGCCCAAATACTATCTTGAGCTCAGTATCGATTCCCACTTTCCAGTAATGTGATTGTAGTCTCCATGGGAAAGCTCTGGAATCTAGTTTCTCTAAGTGGATATTGAATTTAATTTGAAAATATGAGAATTTCTTTGGGTGTGCCTTGATGTGTTCATCAATTCATGATCCTGTAAATGTGATCTAAGAGTTTATAACAGAAAAGCATTATGTACTTCTCATACTTCACTTCTAAAATTCCGATACTTCATTAAACTACTTCAGCACTGTGTATTCTCTGTTAAATAGGAAATCTTACCTGTGTCCATTTGTTAAGTTAAAAGATGTGCTTCTGTATCATGAGCTGGTTGTCCAACCACAGTTGTTTTATGAGTGGAGAGAGTGGTAGATGGGAAAGCCAGGACAAGACAGAGAAGAAAGGAATCACATGCCAAAGGCTCCCAAGTTGAAGATTATTTCTCTGAAGAAAACAGAGCCTCACACCTTCCCCAGAATGGTTGATTCCCACTTTCACACGTCACTGAAAATACCATGTGTTTTAATTCCAACAGAAAACCAAACCCTTGATGACGGAATTCTCGGTGAAGTCTACCATTATTTCTCGTTACGCCTTCACTACGGTTTCCTGTAGAATGCTGAATAGAGCTTCCGAGGACCAGGAAATTGAGTTTCAGATGCAGATTCCAGCTGCAGCTTTCATCACCAACTTCACTTTGTAAGCGACAGTCTGGTCAGAGACCTTGGAATGGAGATGTCTGTGTGGGGTGGCCAGGGTGACCCTGAGAGGATGTGAGCTCCACAGCCTTCAGGTGTGAGAATTTCTCCCAGCGAATGGTTGGGAGAAGGATGACTCCCTCCTTCCTGCTCTCCTTCCTTCTCTACCTTCCTTCTTCCCTTTCTCTCTCCCTTCCATCCCTTCTTCTTCCTTCCCTCCTTTTCACGATCTCTTCTTTCATTCTGTTCCTGTCTTCTTCCTGCCTTCGATTCCCCTTCTTTTCTTCTGTCTTTCTCTCCTTCCCTCCACAAACAAGTGCCCACTCCGGGCCAGGAGCTCTTCAAAGTGAAGTGTATACTTCTATGAAACAGACAATGTTGCTCGGCTGCAGAAATTGCAGTGGGAGAAATAATAAGTAAGTAAACAAATCAATAGGTGAGATAATTTCAGACCATAGCGAGTGCTTAAAGATGGCAAATAGGACCGAGAGGGGCTTGTCTAGGCAGGGAGAAATCAGGGAGGTGGCTCAGAAGAGGCCAAGTTTAAGTCGAGATCTGAATGATGAGATGGCGTGATCCCTATGATATACGAGGTGAATTGTTTCATCTTTTCTTCTGAACTAGGAGGTAAAGACATGCAAAATAGGGTGGATTTTGGGGGTGTCCTTTTGGGTCTGGGCAAGATTCAAGCTGGTGAATCTTCATGGAAATTTTAGCAGATCTGATTTCCTCCTGGAGAATCCCAGAGGCACCATGGGTCAGGCCTGACTATTTGGACCTGTTGAAAATTGCCCTAGAATGAAATGAATGATTCAAGGATAGTGCCTTGGTCTGGAATGCATTCTTTCTGGATATCCAAGAGTCACATAAAAATATTTTCTAGGGTTGTCATGGTTATGAGATCCATGTTTGAATTTGTCTTGGAACTGCAAGGTGGTAACACAGCTGTCTCTTGTATTTCAGGCTCATTGGAGACAAGGTGTATCAGGGAGAAATTACAGGGAGAGAAAAGAAAAATGGTGATAAGGTAAAAGAGAAAAGGAATAAAACCTCAGAAGATAATGGGTAAGTGCCATGGAGTTAAGTAATTAAAATCCACTTCAGCAAAGGGCCACATTTCCTACTCCTTTGCCTACCCATCTTTTTCTCTTCCCTTCCTTCCTGCTCTCAGGATTTATCTGCTTTTTATTGTTATCATATAGTAAGTAATTAAATATATATAGTTAACAGTATAGCAGGAAAGAGTTTATAATAAAAAGGAATATTTTACCACTCCCACTCCCCAGATCTCACTTCCTAGAGACACCCACTTCTAATATTTCTGTAGTTTCTTTTTGTAGTGACCTCCCTAACTCTAAAACTTATAGTACTTTCTTGTTTTTTAAAAATTTCTTGATAAACATCAGACATTATCTGTTGATTCTCTGCTGTGAAGGAAGACGATTTAGCATGTGTACAACACTCCCACTTTCCCTCTGCATTCCACATTTTCACATTCTTATCTCTTCTTCCATCAATGTAAGCCGTGTTACACCATCTTAGAATAGCCCTACTATCTTAAATGATAATTCCCTCTCCTTCACTGAAACCCTACCTTTCCTTTCCCATTTCCAGTGCCCATCTTTTTCTACATGATCATTTACTTTTGCGCTGTCAGAGTTACCAACATTTAAATTCCGATCTGTAATGACATGTATTTTCTTTGTTTTGTCTATAACTTGAATCTAAACATTGAAAACCATTAACTAGTATTTGAGTTTTAATGATTACATAAATGGCATTAACTGCAGAGCCACTTGGTATACTAAGATTCTATTTCCCTCTCTACCCATTTGAAGAAAAGTGATCTGTTCCCTTTGAAGAAAAATGATCTTGGTATCCAGATAAGTTGGTGTGAACATGTGACCCTGTTTTTGTTCGTTAATAAAAGGATGCAGTTTTGGGAAAGCTTGTTCTTTAAAATCATAGACTGTCAGAAACTTTGCTGTTGGAAATCCTATTAGCGAGAATGGAACATCTCACTCTTGCCTGGAAGATGTGAGTCATGGGTTTACTTTGATACAAAAAGCAGCCAAGGTCCACAGCTTCAGATAAGGCATTGTTGGACACAAAAGTCCACATTTATCTTAACTTTGTAGTTCCTAAGGACAGAGAACCTCGAGTTTGCTTCTCCCTCCAGACTGAGAAGGAAGACTCCCTCCACTAACCACTTTACACACAGCCCTGCTTTTTTTCGAGCCTCCAAACACTGTTTCATTTAACCTTATCTACACTCCACTTTTCTCCCAATCCTATGATATTACCCTATGTCCTCCTTTGTTTGGCAAGATTCTCCATGATGCCTTTGGTATGTAGTCTCCCCTCCTGCAGCAGTTTATTAAAATCTAATTTTGTTGGACTGCAGGTGGATCCCGAGTGGTCTTTATTAGATGAGTGTTATGAAGATTATTTTTCACATTACAATTCATAAGTTGTTCATAATTATGCCACAGTTTAGTTCAGTTGGATCACAACATATGCATTTGTTTTTCCTGGAGTTTTTAATTGTCTCTCTTTTTTCTTATGACATAAAACATAATTTGTTACTATTAACATCTAGCAAGACACATAACTCTTTTGAAATGGTGACTAAATGAACAGCTATGACCTAGTTCTGCAAGCGATGACAATGCTGCAGATGCTGTCATTGCAGATGCAAATTCTGCAATGCTGTTGTTGCCAACAGCAGTTGGAAGGCATCACTGATCGGGAGGTACATCATGATTTCAGAGCTGTCTATCATGGAAGAATGGTGTCTCTAGGTCCATGGAATACTGTCATTACTTTGCAGCCTTGTCATCAATGTTTACCCTGGGATTTCTTTTCATTTTCTTTTGGGTTGCTTTTATTACTCCTTATATTCCATAACTTCCTCTTTCTTTTTCACTTTCACTTTGCTGGAGTATATTCTAAAGTAACTCCCCCAGAATAGATGTATGAGAGACACACTTTCTGAGACCTTGATTAATATTTTGACTGTATATGGAGTTTAAGATTGAGAATAATTTATCATCCCAACTTTGAAGACATTGCTCCCAGTGTTTTATAACATCTGGCATTGCTGATGATGCATCTAATGTGGTCTAATACTACTCCTTTTCTGTGTTTCCTCTACCTGATGTTTTGGGAGTTTACAATAATGGGTTTAAGTGTCAGTCTTTTTTCAGTCATTCTCCCTAGCTTTTTAGCTCTGGGAAAGAGGAGTGTAGAAAGCCTGTCATCTTGGTCATTCATTCATATATGGACTTGGAGGTCTCCTTCCTGTATTTGGTGCCCTTCCCACTCACATCTTATGCTGAGCCAGAGCCTGCCATCTCTCTGATGTTCTGTAGATGGTTTGCATCTTGATCCTTTGCTGCAGCCCCTGCCTACATAGTCTGAGCTGTAGAGTTCTGGCTCTACTGAATTCCCCATCTTCCAGAAATGTTTTGAAGTGCCATACCCACTGATGATTGCCCCTACCACTCATTCCTTTGGTTCAATCCTTTACTATCCCTTTTATGGTCAGTCTGCCGTCTTGAATCAGAGAACCTTCACTCCAAGCACTGAAAACATTTGGAATGGCTTGTATTTTTATATGCTTTGCAATCCTTTATTCTTTATCCTTACCCCTAGCCACAACCACCAAGCTTTGCAAAGTGTAAAAACCTAATATATTAGCTATTTTAAAGTGACCTCAGATGTCAGGCTCGTTTGGTCATTCCAGTAAAGAGAAAAATGCAATTCACATCTTGACTCCAAAACTCTCTTTTCCAGCAGTTCACCGGTTTCAATATTCCCTTTCCCCTTTGCCCCCTCAAGCCTGACTCAGGGAGAGGTAGGAAAGTTCAGCAGTCTTTGAATTCTGTACTCTTCAGTATGCCTTGAAACTTTGTAACCTTCCTCTAGTTCAGGTCTTTGCTTCTCTTCCCAATACTAATATGCAGTTTTTCTTCTAAGGACTCTCTTGAGAGAGTGGCCAGTGCCCTGAAGGGATTTGAGGGAACCTGGCTTTCTCTGACCGACCCTGTGTTCCCTTTTCTCTTCCTTACAGGGAGAAGGGGACCGATACGTTCAGAGCCTCTATCGTGATTCCCAGCAAGGACAAAGCTGCCTTCCTCCTCAGTTATGAAGAACTCTTACAGAGGCGGCTGGGGAAGTATGAGCACGTTATCAGTGTGCGGCCCCAGCAGTTGGTGGGGAGGCTGATGGTGGAAGTGAACATTCTGGAGAGGTCCGGCATCGAGTCCCTGGAGGTGCTACCCTTACAGCACAGCCAGCAGAAGGACAGTGGGAGAGGGAAAGGTGAGTGTGATCGCCGGGTCTCCTGTGCTAACTCAGAGCGGGGCGTGGGCTTCAGAGAAATCTATAAGACAGAGGGCACCCCTTCAACAAAGGCTCCGAGAGCCGGCAAGAATCTGAAAGGTAGCAACACAACAAAGGCAAAGCCCTGTACAGTTTTGTTTTGTTTTTTTAAAGCTGTTTCTATCTGGAGATTTAAAGATGTTTAAATCACTTGACACAGTAATCTTACTTCTGGGCATCTAATCCAGGTGAAGCATCTAAAATATTGGGAATGTTATACACGCAATTCTGTTTGGTAACATTTGTAGTAGCAAAAACATTCTGTCGTCCTAAATATTCAGCCATACAAACGTGATTAGTAAAATAGAGTTATGACAACAATGCAGCATGTGATGGGGAGGAAAAAGACACACTTGTACGCACTTTGTAATGTTAAATATGTTAAGTTTGTTAAATGTGAAGTTGACAAAAGACTAGAAAGTTCTATAAAATAATCCTTTTATTCTAGGGGGTGAGGGATTACAGGGTTATTTTTCTAAAAATCTATTTTTGAAACACTAAACATTTAACACTAACATACACATTTCAATGATGTATGAGACTCTTTCTAAAATTAAACAGTGAAAACCGTGTACTGTACATTTGATTGAGTGCAGGGACATTTTGGTTCATTACCAGGACCACCGTGAGATTTTTCTTAAATTCTGATTTTTAAAATCGCACTCTATTTGTTGAAATGATAATGATAAATTCAATACAATCTAGTCTTATTTACTATATTAATTTCAGCTGATAGTTTATATGAAATGTTCACAGGTGTTGGGCCTTACCCTAAGTAGACCAGTCAGGCTTCATGTCAAATCCGATAACAAGACAGATGTGTCAGAAAGTTGCACCAGGATTGGACTCTCTCGATTTCGGGTATCTGTATCTGAGTCTGGAGGATCCCAAGAAGCCTGCTTTGGCAGGAATGTTTAGGAATGAGATTGAGAAGAGAGTAGAGACATGACTTGACAAGGGGGAAAGGAGAACGTTGTTATTTAACGTAATGTGAAAATAGTCAGGACCCAGGGCTGGTGTGCAGAAGAGTGAACCATGCGGAAGATGCTCTTTCCTCTCGCCAGCACACAGTTCTGTTCATTGCTGTCCACGGGACAAGGAGTTTCATCTCAGAGACTGGAGTGTGTCTTGGTTCTGTGGGAAACTCAGGTCTTTTGTTATGTGGCCATTCCCAACACTGAGTTTGATACTCTCAATCTAGATTGCATTAAAAAATTAAAAATATTATCAAGGTATCTGACTTTCAGAAATGGTGTGAGATATAATACACCATTCTTATGTCCTAGAGGCCCCCTCTGTGTGGTTAATGGATTTTAGTTCAGCTGTTAACTAGAACTCTGAAAAAAATTACCTAGGCCTTGGAAGACTCAGCTTGCACTGTAAAGCAGGGACAACAACTCTTTCATAGGGTCATTGGGAAGTGTGTGTGCGTGTGAAGTGCCCTGTCCAGAGTAAGGGCTTAATAACAAAGTATTATATTATTATTACCATTATTACCTTATATTGACTTTTTCTGTGCAAATCTTCTCTCCCCTATTAGAGCATAAGTGATTGGGAAGGCAGTTCTGTGTCTGATTACTTTGTCTCCTTCCGGTATTTAACACAATGCCTTTTAAACAGTGGATAGCTAATTACGTGCTTGCAAATTAAGAAAGAGAAAGAAATACACACCCAAACTAATAACGAGGGATGTTTTAAAATTTCATTTCTTCCTAATCATAATCTCTAGGGAAATTCTCCTATGTTTAGCCATGTGAAGGAGGGATATTTTCAGGAGGAAGAAGATTCTCTACAAGTTGCTGGAATCTCCGAGAGGGCAGGGCCGCTGTGGCCCATGTGTATGGGACGGGGCCTAGGGCTCAGCCACGCCTGGAGGCACTCAGCTGTGGGGGACTACGCAGGTGGTCCTGCTGCAGTAATGAAATGTGTGCGCTTTGCCTCATTTTCAGAACCACCGCAACTCTTCCAGGGATGTGTATGAGTTGTGGTGTGTGTGTGTGTGTTATATTTGGAGGCCCTACAAATTAATGATTGTTAGTCAAAAAGTTGCTTACTGTTTTTATTCTGGGCCTGTGAGAATCTCAGAGGAATTTTTCCAGACCATTGACCTCTTGGGATCTATTATTTTTAAGAAAGTTGTTTTCCTAGCTTTTTGTACCAAAGCGGATATATAGCCTTCCAAAGCATGGAGATTTCACAAGTATGTACCCAAGCCAGGTGCAGTGGACTGATTCCCTTTTGGCTGCTCATTCCTATCCTTCAGCACTCAGCTGTTACTGTCCCTGCAAAATGGCAGCCCAGCATGAGAGGCACAGGATGTTGTGATTTTTGTCTGGACACTATTGCGTGCTACCAAAAGAAATCCAGGGTAGAGATCAAACCAGAATCAGGCTTGCACCAGAACATGAGCTGTAATTGTGTGAATGTGGAGCCATGCCAGTACATTCCTCTCCTAGATCTCCCTGCCACTAAGAGATCAGACTTCTGGAATTTCTCAAAGCAAATCTCTGACCACTGGACCCATTCGCATCCTTAGGGATGCGCTTCTGGATTAGGACTACTGTGTGCTTGGTACTAGACTCAGCACTTGCTCTATTGTATCTCATTCAGTCTTTATAACAGCCTTCTTGGGTTGTACTCTTTGTCCCCATTGTATTTGTGAAGAAGCTAAGGTTTGCAGAGTTCAAGTAATAGGAACAAGGACTCATATTTAATTATTGTTAGAAACAGAATCTGAGCATAGAGCTAACTGACTCCAACTTCATGCCCTTACCCACTGAACTGAGTACATAGAAGATTGTAAAATCCTGAGGATGTGAGTTCACATTCCTCATCTCTCCCTAGTTGTGTAAGAATGAAAAGAAAGGCTCAAAGCAATAGAACCTGTCTTTGATCAGTTTAGTCGTCTGGTATATTGGGATCGGGCCCAGAGCCATTACACCATAAATTCATGGGCTCCATCTCAGTGTAAAACTACTTCTGTGAGATCTAATTTGGAAGCCAAAGTTTTATACTTATTGGATTACTAAAATATTTAACTCATGTACATGGTTCAAAATCTAAAAGATTATAAATTGGTTTCCAGTGAAACACAAGACTCTTTCTCTTATGCCCCCCACCCCCAGTTCCTCTCCCCCCTAAAATATTTTGGTGATTTATGAGTTCAGTGGGACAGAGTCTCTGAAACTAAGACTTTTCCTTGAACATCATGGGATGTGTGAGTCTCTGAAGGTGTATGCCAAGATAGATATTTCATGTATGTGGTTGGTTCAAGGCTGGTTATTTCACTTTCTGTGTTAAAATCTTGAACTTCCTAATGTTCCAGGGTGCCTAAATTACTGCCCTTTCCATGATTCCGAATTGCTTTTGGCAGAAAATTCTTATTTATGATAAGATCCCTGATAGCTGAGAATAAAATAGAATGAGATAAAGTAAGAAATAAGGTGTCTTGCCTGTTTTATTGCCTTTTGCTTTAAATCAATGACACTCAAACCTGGCTATACCCTTTAGTCACCTGGAGAGGTTAAAAAAAAAGATACAGTTGCCTGAGTCCCACCTCAAACACTTGAATGAGAATTTCTCAGGGTAAGGCTTAGGTAGCTGTATTTTTGGGTGTGATACTTTTATGAATTTATACAAGAAACCAAAAAATATATGAGTGTTTTTGACATGTTTATTTAGTTGTAAAGCTAAAGAATAATGCTTATTTTTCTACCACTAAATAGGTATGGTTCTATGACTTTCATAGAGTTTCCCCTTTATATTCTTTGCTTTTTAAAAAAGCAGTTTTATTGAGGTTTAATTTACATAGCATAAAATTTGCTCATTTTAAGTATATAATTCATTGATTTTTAGTAAATTTGCAGAGTTGTGCAACCATCTCCACAATCCAGTTTTAGAGCATTTCTATCACTCCAAAAGATCCTTGTATCTCTTTGCAGTCACTCCCTGTTCCCACCCAGCCCCAGGCAGCCACTAATCCACGTGCTGTGTCTCTTCAGATAGCTGTATTTTTAAAAGCACCCCAGGTGATTCTGATGCTCTATAAATGTTGGGAACCTTTACTTTGAACTTACTAGCAGACTTTAGGGACAATAACTATGTCAAAATCTGAACCTACAGAAACACCTTTTAAAATAAGTAAGATTGTTCTTTTACTTTCACGGGACCCTCAGAATACTTTTGATCCTTATTAAAATGTATATCGTTCCTCTTTTCCACCAACATGTTTTTACTACTGGATACAGGCCAACATAGGATTACTCACACAGTTGGTGGAAAATAACCTCTTCCTGTATGCAGCGTCTTCTGTTCATCAACATAGATGGAACTTGAAATGGAAAAGTACCAACAGGCCATCCCAGTGGGGCTGGTGCAATCTTTTTAGTATAGTCTTGAGCTCCTTAAACTAGGTATCCCATCTTCTCTTGGAAAAGATAAATATGATCATTCAGTGCATTTTTGGGGTCAAAAGAGCTTCTCTCTTTTCCTTGATTCCCACCGTGACTTTCTGACCTCTCCTGCTCTTCCCCACTCTTCCCCACACCACAGTGAGAGCAGAGGCTCCTACCTTTCGAAGCCCGGCTTACTGTCCCGCCTTCATCCTGCCTGTTTCACACAGCTCCTTTGCCTGGCTCAGTGGCTCCCGAACAATGGCGCACATTAGTACCAACCAGGGAGCTTTTGGAGATCGATTAGCCATGCCAATTAAATTAGAGTCATCAGGGATGGAAATCAGAGGATTGCCTTCTTGTTTTCAAGTGTTATTTGGCTTCATTCCTACCTCTTTGTTCCCTAAAACTCTAGTCCTGGGCTGCTGACTCTGTTTCCAAGCTTCCCAGCTGGAGTTCCTGAGTAAATCTCAACTCCTCATCTTTGTCAAAACCAATGGACTCATGTGAAGTCACCCTAATCTGACAATAAAAGGAAATTTTAGTTTCAGGAGCTAGAAGACCATCTTCATTTTCTCCCAGTGTATGGTTCATCTATGATATGGGCCCATACTCAAGAACACAGAAGAAAGCTAGAGTATCAGTTTGTGCTCTTAAAATACGTTCTAAAAAGACAACCTACAGAATGAGGAAAATATTTGCAAATCATATGTCTAAGCATCTGGTGTCCAGAATATATAAAGAATTCTTACAACTCAACCAAAAAAAGATAAACAACCCAATTAAGATATGGGCAGAAGACTTAAAAAAAAAAAAAAGGATGCAACTAGGTTTTCAACACTCTCCTGGTCTAAGTTGGTTAATTTTGCCAGATCTTGGGCATAGCTCTTATTTCGTTGTGAAGGGGGGATTAGGAGGCAGAATATGGTTCCAGAAGACTGGTTACAAATACATAGATCTCCTTTTCCTGGGTTGCCAGATAAAATATAGGACGCTCAGTTAAATTTGAATTTCAGATAGACAGTTATATCCATGCAATCTCTGGGACATACTTACAGTAAAAAAAAAAATCTCTTCTTGTTTATCTGAAATTCAGATTTAACTGGGCATCCTGTGTTTTTATTTGCTAAATCTGGCAGCTCTGCTCTATTAAGGGATTGCATTGTGACTGATGGTTCACCCCTGGTTCCAACTCCCTGCTGCTCTGTATTCTTCCCCCAGATCCAGTCTCCACTCTACAGCTGGAAGGGAATGGCCCTGTTTGGCCTCTGTACATTTGCCAGGAAATAATAATCTGGTTGTTATGTGAGGGTTTCCAGCATTGTTCAGTGCAGAAATTATTCAGGTATGAATCATTTGGCTCCAGAGTTGGTTTTGTTTTGTTTTGTTTTTAATGCTGATATGAGAACCATGTTATCTTGTTTGTTCTGCCATGGGCTGTAGTTCAGTCAGGGCCAGCTGTGAGCAGGATGGCTCTGAGAGACCCAGGAGGGTGGTCTTCTCTCTTGAACTTGACATTGGTGAGCAACCTACTCTTCTCGAGGAGACCACACTCTATCTATTCCTTTTTCCTGCGTCTGTTTGGTGTATGAGGTGGAATGTTGTCTGGGCATGTGGCACTGTCCACCATAGCTGTGGCTGAAGCCAGAGATGTGTCCATGGCACGTGACATGGGTTACTGAGAGCATCTGCCATGCCCACCAAAACACTCTCAAGATGGATTCTCTTGAAAGGCTCCCCTCTTCATCTGCCCAACTATGTGCCAATGTGTTGAGTCACCTCCATGTTAAGTGTTCAACAAGCTTGTCTTGAGTTCTCACCACATTCCTGGCAGGTGTGCTAGATGCCTGGAACCTCAATGTGTCTAAGACATTGTCACTGTCCTTGAAGAATTTATAGTCAGCAATTCTTAAAAATTAAAAAAATTTTTAATTATGGTAAAAAACACACAATGTTAAATTAACCATCTAAACCAGTTCTAGGTACAGTTGAACAGTGTTGAGTTTATTTACTTTGTTGTGCAACCAATCTCCAGAACTTTTTCATCCTCCCAAACTGAAACTCTGTATCCATTTAACAACAGCTCCCTGTTGCCCACCCCCCCCAGCCCCACCCCCGGCTCCTGGCAACTACCAATTCCCTTTCTGTCTCTGTGAGTCTGACTACTCTAGGTACCTCATGTAAGTAGAACCACACAGTATTTGTCTTTTTGTGACTGGTTTATTTCACTTAGTGTAATGCCCTCCGGGGTCAGCCATATTGTGGCATAGAGCAGGATTTCCTTCCTTTCCGTGGCTGAAAAATAGTCCATTGTATGCATAGACCACATTTTGTTGAAGAACACTTGGGTTGTTCCCACTCTTTGCTACTGTGAATAGTGCTGCTTATATAAACATGGTGTATATGATCTTTGAGATTCTGCTTTTAATTTTATTGAGCATATACCCCAAAGTGGAATTACTGGATCATCTGGTAGTTCTATTTTTAATTTTGGGGGGAGCCTCCATACTGTCTTCTGTAGTGCTGTGCCATTTTACAATCCCACTCACGGTGCACAAGGGTTCCGGTTTTCCCACATCCTCTCCGACACTAGTTATGTTCTGTCTTTTTGATAGCAGTCATCCTGGTGGATGTGTAGACTTGGCAGTTTTGAATAATAACAAAAGAAAAGTAAAAAGATGATTTTATTTTCTAGAGTTATTGCTCTGGAATTTTTCCCAGCAAATTTTTTTTTTTTTTTGGTAGTTAATGGAAAATTCTCTGGCACCATTTTTGGTAGGCTTCCATTTGGTTTAGTTTCAGATATTTAGAGCAGCTAGTATTTAAGGTCTTCCATGGACACAAAACGGTATCATGAAGTGATATAACACATGATTTTAGGGGGTAACAGTGGATAGAATATGTGAGAGGTGACTTGGTTCATGTGTAGTTTCTCAGGGAAAGTCAGTCACATAGGGAAAACTGAGGCTCAGGAATGTATGATTTTAGGAAGAAAAAGCATTGAGTAACTAGTGAAGAAGGCAAATTTTCTAAGAAATTTGGGCAAGTGCCACTTAATTATAAAGTGATAGAGTTGAATCGGAACTCTTTCAGCTGTCAATTTGCATTAGTATTTTATGCTACATGTTGCCATCATGTCTATATGATGCTATTTTCCAAAAGGATTTAAAATACCTATTATCAATCTAGGGGACAAAAAGGGTTCCCATAAGAAAAAACGATACTATGGGGCTTATGAAGGTATTTAACCAAATTCCTTCTCATCTTTATTGCCCAACTTCACCGCTTTTTCCCCTGAGACCTCGCCAGTATATATTTTTCATTGAAGTGTGATTCACACACATTATATTAGTTTCAGCATGATTCTATATTTGTATATGTTGCAAAAGGATCACCGCACTAAATCTAGTTAACATCCATCACCACACAGTTATGGAAATTTTTTTCTGGTGATGAGAACTTTTAAGATTTACTCTCTCTCTCTTTTTTTAAAGATTTTATTTATTTATTTGAGAGAGAGAGCGAAAGAGCACACAAGCAGGCGGAGCAGCAGAGGGAGAAGCGAACTCCCCCACTGAGTGTGGAGCCCCACATGGGACTCGATCCCAGAACCCTGGGATCATGACCTGAGCCGAAGGCAGATGCTTAACTGACTGAGCCACCCAGGAGCCCTAATATTTACTTTCTTAGCATCTGTCACATGTACAATTCAGCATTATTAACTGTAGTCACCATGCTGTACATTGCTTCCTCATCACTTTTTCTTTTAATACTCTGCCAATTTGCTTGAATTTTTTCTGTATTGCTACCATCAAAGGGTAGTTGCCCAGTTATTTGCAATACTTTTGACTGCTCTATATTGAAGTAATCTCTCCACTGGGGTCCAGGTGAGCAGGTTACATAAACAAACATAGACAATTTAGCCCCTTTTCCAAGGGAAATGAGCAGGCAGTGTTTGTTTGGAAATCCTTTTTGTAAAAGCACCAGGTGTTGGCCGCTTTCCTCTGACAGTCAGCAAACCCAGGGTCCACAGGAAGGAAGCAGGAAACCCCTCTGTCAGTTGACCCCAAAGGGCACAGATTCCAGCTGATATCCTTGACTGTGGTTCTTTGCTCCTAAATCTTTTCACCTTTAGACACGTTACATAGCAATTGACTTCCTTTTGTCCCCGTGTGGTTGTCTAGGAGGAGAATGTTTATTTGTGAATAACATCCATGTTCCAGGACAAAACTAAAGACATACGTGTTCTCTAAAATATATGAAGTGCTTTGTCATTACAAGACAGAATCCGTGGGAAGAATATTTAATAGAATTTGTGTACTTGCTTCTTAGCCTTATGTAGACTCCTTGGAGAGTCTAGGGAAAGCTACGGGCCCTCTGTCCAGAAAAAATACACACATGTATACTTTTATGCAAAATTCTGTATATAATTTCAGGGGCCTCTTGGGAAGCTACCCACTCCATTATACTTTATAAAGATTGTTATCTCTATAAATATTCTTGAACTCCCTGTTATGAATGTTTATTATGATTTATCTTTTTTCCTCCAAATAATGATTATTTTGTTTTTACTAAGCTCTCAGTTGTATGGAGACACCTATTATGGCAAAAATGTGAACTATATGTTATCAAAGAGTATTTTTTTTTCCTCATGAGTTGCCTTTCATCCTATACAAAGAGTATAAGAAGCTACTTCAGAAGGGGCAGAGGCTGGGGGCTAATATGTATTGAGTATCTACTATGTGCCAGGCACCATGCTTGGTGCCTTATATATGTGATCTCACTTAACTCTGACGGCGATTCTATGATGTGGATTTACTCCAGTTGAATGGATGTGGAACTGAGGCTCAGAGATATTAAGTCAGTCATTTTGAGTCTGTCAAAACTTAGACCCCACTTTCTTCGGTATTATGCAGCTTCTAAAATAACATGTATCTTCTTGTTCAAAAAGACCGGGCTCTAGACAGGAAGAGCGCATCCTGGGGATGCTGGCGACCTGAGGAGCGGGGAAGAGTGGGTGGAGAAGGAGCGGTTAGCGAACCTTCCCGAGGACGCGCTTGATTCCGTGGTGGCCCACAGAAGGTCATCTTGCACAAGAGCACAGATGCTTGCATCAAAACGGGAAGATGACATGAGGAGACTTGGCTTTCTCCAATCCAGAGCAATCACGGCACTGCTCTCCTTCCCCTAACAAAGTGGGCACTGAGGGGAGAAAGCCAAGAGCAGGAAGAGACGTGTGGGCTCTCATTAGAAAAGTAGGTCAAAGTCTCACTCTTTTGGTCTGCTCCAGGCCTCTTCCCTTGCACTCTTCATTATGTTACGAGCACACGTGACTGTGGAGGGCCTGCAAATCAAGTTCATTGTGCTCATGAGCTGTTTTGTGGCCATCAGCAAGACGAGCCACGATTCACACAAGGAAAAGCTAAACAGTATTATTCTGGTTTGAGATGTTGGTCAGTAACTCTGGGGCAGCCTAGATTAACCTCATTGATGAAAAGGTTTTTTCCTTCTCTGGTAAAAAGATGATTTTATTTTCTAGAGTTATTGCTCTGGAATTTTTCCCAGCAAATTTTTTTTTTTTTTTGGTAGTTAATGGAAAATTCACTGGGTCACATTGACTGTCTGATACTTAATGGGTGGAAGTCAGCCCCAGGAGTTAGGCTTCTTGGTATTTAACCAAAGTGGGAATCAACCCACTCTTTGGGCATAGAAAATAAGCCCATTTAGAGGAATCTCATGAATTTTCATCATGAACTAGCAAACATCAGAGGTCAATAGGAAACCAAAATAATAATACGCTATCTTTCTCATGGCTTATATCAAAGACCCCAGTCAAATGAATTATGAAGAGAGAAATTATACTCTTTAATCCTCAGTGCTTTCACTCAACCATGAATGGTATTAATTCAGGGGAGTTGTAAAGAGCATTTCAATGAGAGAGATTTGAAACAAGGAAGAGTAGGTACATGCTGATAGTATAAAGAGGGTCGAATCTAACGTAGAATTTTAAAGTTGGAGATAATCTAGTGCCGCCTAATTACATACACCAAGGGCACGTGACCATTGTCTCTGCAAGAACCAGACTCACCCACAAGCCTTAATCAAATACGGCTTTCTGGGTCCCCCTCCAGAGTTTCGGATTCAGAGTTTCTGGGTGGGTCCAAGAATTTGTGTTTCTAGCAAGTGCGCAGGTGATGCCGCTGCTGCTGGTCCCAGACCACGTCACGAGAGGCGCTCGGCACCATCCCCGCCGGTGGGTTTGTTTGAACACTTCCAGCGAGATGGGCTGTGACTGCTGCCTCTGCCCACAGGGGACATCTTTCCTAGAGCTTTTTGAGGCTGCACGAAGAGTGCTTCCCAGTAACCCTACCCCCGGTCCTAATTCTGCCAGCTGGAATTACTCTGAATACACCTAATCCCCATATAAATGCCTACACAACAGACTTATCCTAAGGAAAAGAGCAGATAGGCTCTGTTTGGCAAATAACGTTGATCCATTCCATTCTAGGGAATGCCTGTTCATTCTGTTCTGCCATCCAACTCCCAACGAGTTCCGATTTTTAAAAAATTGGGGTACACGTAGAATAAAGTGTATAAATCTCATGTGTACAGCTTGATGAATTTTCACATGTGTATACACCCAGACGGCTACTTCCAGGCCAAGACTTAGAGTATTTTCACCACCCCAAAGGACTCCCGCACCCTTTCCCAGTAGGTACTCACCCCCCAAAGGTGGCTACCATTCTTTACCATCATTCTGCGTCCTGTGGACAAAGTCATGCTTGCTCTTTTTTTTTTTAAAGATTTTATTTATTTATTTGACAGAGAGATACAGCGAGAAAGGGACACAAGCAGGGGTAGGGGCAGAGGGAGAAGCAGGCTTCCCACCGAGCAGGGAGCCTGATGCGGGACTCGATCCCAGGACCCTGGGATCATGACCTGAGCCAAAGGCAGACGCTTAATGACTGAGCCACCCAGGCACCCCAAGTCGTGCTTGCTCTTGAGCTGTATGTAAATGGAAGTCTAGAGAGTATTCTTTTCTGTATCTATGTTCAAAATGACTACAAGATGCTGCATAGACAGCAGTAGTTCTTTCCTTTTTGCTGCATGTACTATCCCAAGTTTCATCTGTTGAATTGTCTTACATTTAATTCCCTGGCCCTTTTCCTACTTTGTATATTGTTAAGGTTTATAATAACGTTGGCTGGCATGAATCAGAATGGCCCAAGTACAGTCGTTCCCCCTTACCCATGGTTTCGTGTCCCTCAGTCACCGTTATCCCCGGTCACCCACGGTCCTGGAAGCAGATGGTCCTCGTTCTGACATGTGGTCGGAAGGCAGTAGGAGCTTCATGCTGTGTCACAGCGCCTACGTTCCTCACCTCACTTCATCCAGCATGTAGGCACTTTATCCTCTCCCGTCATCCTAAGAAGGATGATACTTTGAGAGAGAGACCACATACACATAAGTCCTGTTGCAGTATGTTCTAATAATTGTATTTTATTATTAGCTGTTGTTGTTAATCACTTACTATGCCTAACTTATAAATTAAACTTTGAATACATATGTATGTATTCAAAAAAGCATAGTATATACAGGGATAAGGGTGGGGATAAGGAGGGACTACGGTCCATGACATCACTTGATCTTTTCAATAGTGTGAGTTTGGTAGACCATTAACCCATTTTGCAGATGAGATAACCAAAGCTCGGTAACTTGCCCAAAGTCTCACTGGTAAAGAGAGGTTGAGCCAGTATCGAATGCAGGTCCTTCTGACTCATTCATGATTCCGAGTTCTCAGCTGTGTTATCATGCCTCTCACTCTTGGTGCTTTACCAGTAATCACTGCATGAGAGACTGACTCAGAAGGGCATGCAGGTTCCTTCTCTTTCAAAAACGTTTCCATTTTCAGCCTTTCTTCCTTTCGTCTCTGTAGTGGTTCTCAGGTGTCGATGCCCATGCTGGTGAGCTGGAGGCCGGCACTTGTCAACGTGCCATTGAGATTTTCCCAGCTCCTTCTTCAGATGGGCAGATCTGTTGGAAGCATGTTATCTTTCATACAACTGTCTTCAATAAGAAGAAAATCTCCTAATTGCTGGCTTTCTGGTCGCTCCTGAAACCTCTGCCCTCAATGGGTGCAAATAATAGAAGAATCAGTTCTGCCCTGTGGTTCCTGTTAAGGTTACACCTAAATTGTCTCTGAAAAATAATTGTCTGTTCTGTTGAAGGAAATGTTTAAACTTCCTCTGATTTTAATGTCTAATAAACCCTTAGCAAGAGGAAGTTTATTCTTATGTACAAATTACCATGGGCAAATTATGCCTTGTTTCCTATTTTATTTTGCTAATTAGGGATGGAAGATTGCTGATCAGCTCACTCTATGCATGGCATCGACTTGAATAGATTTAAAAAAAATGATCAGATGCTTTGCAGCAGTTTTAAGCCTGGCTTTGATTCAGTATCTGGATAAAGTCTCCACATATACTGACATTTATGTATCCTCCATTTTATTTTTATATTCCTCTTGGCACATGCAGAGCTAAAAAATTTGAATTTCTGTTGTTAAGTATATAGACTTGGTGATGTTTGGATTTATAAAGGTGGGTAGTCTGCAAAGTAATTCCCTGTTGGTCGGGAAGTTCAGGAGTAAAAAACGGCTGTGCTGTACTTAATCTTTCATCCCACTAATTTTTCTTAAATCATATAAAATCCATTTATGGGTTTTTTTTCCTGTAAGTCTAATTTATATTTGAAGATTTATGCTAGGGGAAACTTCGGGAGTTTTTTTTGTTTTTGTTTTTTGTTTTTAAAGAGCCATAAACTTTCTGGACAAACAGTATGTTAGGGCAACCAAATGATTGGTGGGGGAAGGTGTTTCTTCTGGAAGACTTCCATATAGAAGGAGTGATAGAATTAGACCCCACCCTTTTATAACTCTAATGGAATAGGGGATCCAGACAGACATTGACAGTGTCTGGTAAAACTATGTAGTGAAAGATCGATGAGGAGCTTTATAATGGGTGATCAGATTGACAATATGGGAGCCCACCATCTTTCTTACTACAGCTGAGAGCAGACAGGTAGATACTGTGTGCTTCTGATGTGAAAAAATGGTAAGCACTCAGCCTCACCTCATCACCTGTGAAGTGTTCTTGTCAGTGGTACTGACCTGCGTCTAAGCAAGCCTCTAACTTTCCTACCAGAACACAGGGAAGCAGAGAAGATGGATCTGGGGTTGTCAACATCGACTGCACAGTAGACTCACATGGGGGATTTTTAAATATCTGATACCCAGGTTATGCCCCAAACCAATTAAATGAGCTCTTGGCCTGGATATCGGTATTTTTTTCTAGTTCCCCCAGATGTTACAGTGCAAACCAAGGCTGGAAACCAGGGGAATCGAAGCGCAAGTTAAAAGATAAGACAAAACAATCATGAAAATGTGAGAATGTGAGAAATTCCACAGGACAAATAACCAGGGTTTTACAACACATTTACGTAGCATGAGAAGAAACACTTGTAAATTAAAAGAGATTTAAGAAACATAAACCCGATGTGGTGTATGGTCTTTTTTTTGATCCAGATTCGAAGGAATCAGCCATATCAAGACACATTCTAAGAATCAGGAGAACTTCAATACAGACTGAGTATATTCGGGATAATATGACATTGAGCATTGGTTTTGTAATTTGTGATGATGGTTTTGTGGTTATGTGGAAAAAAGTCCTTATAGTTAGAGATATATACTGAAGTATCTACAGATGAAATATGATGTCTGGGATTTGTTTTAAAATACTCTAGCAAGAGATGGTGAGGGGATTCATAAAAACAGATACGAAAGATTGATAAGAGGTTGATAATGGTTAAAAGTTGGGTGAAACGTACATGGGGGTTCATTTTACTATTCTTTCTACTTTTGTGTGTTTAAAAAATTCACATAAAAGATGAAAAAGAAGGCATAAAGGTGAAATCTCTAACATCTCTTGCACTGTGATGGATTATCGGTACGAAGTCTGTGAAATTCATATGGAATATAAACCTGCAATAAAATAAAGTCTAGCCCTCTGTGTCCATGCAAAACAGCCCTGCTTCTTTTCCAAAAAAAATATTGATACATGCAGTTATGAATTATGTTTGTATCTTGTTTGCAGATGATTCTGGGCTGCCTCCTTCTACTGTTATCAACCAAAATGACACTTTCGCCAAAGTCACTTTTAAGCCAAGTGTGGTCCAACAAGCCAGGATTGCTCAGAATGGCATTTTGGGAGATTTCATCATTAGATATGATGTCAACAGGGAACAGAGCATTGGGGACATCCAGGTAATGGGCTCATTGTTGCCATTTTGTGTTAGTTGCTTGATACTTTTAGTTAGAACGAGGATTCCAGTTCTTATCTAAGGGAGGGAGAACTTTCTGGTTCTTAGAAATTTGTTTTAACCTAAAATATGTCTCCAAGGGGACTAGCGTGTTCCCTTCCTATTACCTGCTTCAGTAATCTGGAGAGCAAATGAGATCTGTAATGTAATTTTCCCTGCGGTGTTTTAGATGAAGTTAGAATTTTAGTTCATCTTCAATTTTAATTAAGAGAGCCTGGTCCATGGCTCATTTCCCTTTAGGTTTTATGGCTCCAGAGACAGGGTGGGAATATTAAGATGCATTAGCACGCATCCAGAATGTAGACAACTTTGACATCTCAACTTGTAAAAACCACATATTAGGAAGCAGGAATTCCAAGTGGCAAGGGCCATAGGGGGTGGATAATTAAAATTGAATTAGTCAACATAGGCGGTAAGTTTTAAAGGGATGATTTTATCTTTATAAAATCTGTTTCATGTGTTTCATTCATTGTAGAAGTTATATAGACTCTCCATTTTAGGTAGTTTTCCTGCCTATTCCAGGCACATTTTTACTTTCTCTTCCTCCACCAGGTTCTAAATGGCTATTTTGTGCACTACTTTGCCCCCAAAGACCTACCTCCTTTGCCCAAGAACGTGGTATTTGTGCTTGACAGCAGTGCCTCCATGGTAGGAACCAAGCTCCGGCAGGTGAGTGAGGCCAACTGCCAATTTTATTCTTTCTCACTTTTGCCTGGAACCTTGATGCACTCTGTGAATAAAATTCAGTTGATGCCAAATGTCTGCTTTACCAGCCAGCTATTCCTGCCTACACAGAACCTTTCTGAACTGATGATCCAATTCAGCCATTGACATAAACTATCATTTAGGATGGTGTTTAAAAAAAAGAGAGAGAGAGAGAGAGCAGAGGGGCATGTATAGAGACACTTTGAAAAAAAGGGGACTGGAAAACTAGATAATGTGAGACAGGAATACGCTGAGAGGGACACTCACCAGCACTATTGTTGATGGAATAATTCTGTGTGGTAATCATGTCCTTTCAGAGCAATGGAAGAGAGTCATTGGCAGCCCTGTTGGCCTACCCTTAGAACAAAGAACTTCCATCTCAATAATTCAGGAGTGAAATTCTTATAGCATTTAGGATAAATGTTAAAATTCTAGGGATAGGAGGGACATTAAGGGACATGTAGTCTATGCCGAAATATTAAACTATATTGAAAATATAAGTATTAAAATTTTTTTAAAAAGCCACTGGAAAGGGCTATTCCTTATCTTGCTCTGGTATCATAAAATATCACAAATTTGCTTTTATAATATAGTTTCAACTCACATAACAGAAAACAAAAAAAGCTACTGGCTGCCAGACCAAATTATAATTCTACATTCATCAAACACTTAGTTCTCTTAGTTTTTCTATCTTAACTCATTATCTATTTTTATCAATTAATAATAAATATGTGGTTTAATAGTCCCTCATACCTCAAAAGAACCCTCTACCCTACCTCCTTCCACCCCTACATCCTATTCCACATGTAGTTGAACCTGATCTTAGCTGATAAACTCTTGTAAATATTTTCTCTCAGTTACTACTTTGTAAGTTCTTTCCTTGGCTGTTTATATTTAAAAAATCATGTAGAATCTGTTGATTTTTTTTCTTCATGGCATCTTATTTTTCTCCACCCCAAAATAGTAAAAAATACATTCTATGCAAAATAGGGTTTAACTCTTTTCTTTCAGAAGATTGCCAGATATAATTTCTAACTTGTATAGGAGCAAGATAACTTCGCCCTGTCAGTCAGTTCCATGTAGTTCTTCCACATCACATCCTTGTACAGAATTCAACCTGCTAACTTCTCCACTTTGATTGCTTTTCCTTCCTTTTGCGTCTCTGACCTTCCATCTGGGATTACTTTTCTTTTGCCTAAAGAATACTCATCGGAGTCTTCTTAAATGTGGGTCTGCCAGTAAAGAATTCTCTTGGTTTTTGCTTGTCTGAAAATCATGTATTTCATTCTCATTCTTGACGGATATTTTTATTGGGAATGGAATTCTGCGTTGACAGTGATTTTCTTTCCATTGAAGATAGATCCCAATGTCTCTGGGCTTCCATTGTTACTGTTGATAAGTCAGTAATCATATTAACTGTTGTTCCTCTAAACGTAATCTTTTATTGTTGACTGTTTTTAAGATTTTCCTCTTTATCTTAAATTTTCTGTACTTATAATATGATGATTTCAGAGATGGATTTCTTTCCTTTTTTTTTTTTTCTGCCTGAGGTTGCTAGGACTTCATGAATTTGTGGATTCATGGGAAAATCCTCAGCCATTATTTTTGAAATCCCATTGGCTCACTTCTTCTGGGATTCCAGTGTTAGAAACGTATCCTGTTTCCCTTGCTCTCTTCTATTTATTCCTACTTTTGCCTTTCCAAACTTCATTCCAAACCTATCTTACAGTTCACAGATTCTCTTTTCAGGTATGTCCAGTCTGCTCTCAAACTCATCCATTGGGTTATATCAGTTATTGCATTTTTTAATTCTAGAATTTCCATTTGGTTCTTTTCAAATTTGTTCTGTCACTTTTTAGAATGTTTAGTTATTTCACAAAGTTTTTAATAACATTTTTTATTTTCTCGAGCATCATAAACATAGTTATTTTAAAGTCCATATCTGATCATTCCAAACTTGAGCCCCTTGGGAGCTGCTTTTATTATTTTTCTTCTCTCCTTGTGTGACTGGTCATTTATGATTGCATGATGAACATTATATTCAAACATTTGTTTTTAGAAATAGTTGAAGGCTTAGGATGATGATCTTTTCTGCTAGAGAAAGTTAGGGATGTTTTTGTCAGGTACCTGGAGGATTATAATTTGGGATCATTTTTTTTAAAGATTTCTTTACTTATTTTAGAGAGCGCGTGCAAGTGGGGAGAGGAGCGGAGCCCGCATGAGTGCAGAGCCCAATGCAGGGCTTGATCCAGCAACCCTGAGATTATGACCTGAGCTGAAATCAAGAATTGGCCACTTAACCAACTGAGCCACCCAGGCACCTCAATCTGGGATCATTTTAGTCCATTTTCAGGGCTTGGGATTTTTCTGGGCAGCCCAGATGGCTCAAAGCTGGATTGCAGTCCTTTCAAGACTGGTTTATTT
Source organism: Leptonychotes weddellii (assembly GCF_054177405.1). Lineage (NCBI taxonomy): Eukaryota > Metazoa > Chordata > Mammalia > Carnivora > Phocidae > Leptonychotes > Leptonychotes weddellii. The sequence goes on along the minus strand of NC_138373.1, from coordinate 42,017,121 downwards.
CTGTATAGCACAAAATGTAGAGGTTTACCAGAGCACCCATCCCTGGTGGGCTCTGGACTTCAACTTTTGACCCCCTAAGCTACTAAAGTGATGCTCAGCTTCTCAGATACTTCTTTGGCCTTGACAAACATCCTTTAGATAAAAGTGATCCCAAATGCTGAGACTGCCTCTTTAAATTTTCATCTTTCCCAGCAGCTTGAGTGACTCATATCTTTAGCCATCTGAGTCACATCAGGCTTTAACCTCAAACCCAATCCGTTCTAGTGCCCAGGATCTTCCACTTCCAGTGGGAGAACAATCAAGAACCTTCTTACTAAACTCCCAGAAAGGTAAATCCTGCCCCAAATTGTTCAGAGAAAACCAGTGAACTAAATCAGGATCTCTTAGACTCACCATTAATGATAAAATAAAATCAGGCACTTCTTAAAAATATAGCATGGAACATTTTCACCACGGGAGGCATCATGCTAAAGGTATTACATGAATTATTGGATAAAAGAATATTTAATCTTTGTAACAATTTGGCCGTCATCCCCATTTTAATGATGGGGAAACTGAGGCTTTACACTGGTGGATAACTCAGTTAGTCAGTGGCAGGGCTGGCTCCAAAGCCCGGTCTGACTCTGAGGCCCATGCATCAAACCACAATGGCGTGGCATTGGTGCAGGTTAGTGGTGTGATGGGACAGTGCTCTCGTGTACAAGGGTAGAAGGTGCCTGCGGATCCAAGGTGAGTGCAGTTTGACATCTCAAGAGCCAGTGAAGACAGATGCATTTCGGGAGGGATTTCCATGCACTGTGCAAGAGCAGTGTAACGGTAGACGTCACTCCAGTTGCTATCCTCCCCTCCTCCCTCATTCCTGGATATTAAAATTCCATTACTTGCTGGGCACTGAAAGTCTGTCATGCAGTCTGCTGGCTTCTAAGCGACAGCATGGCCTCCTTCCAGGAGAACCACCCTGGACCAGCCAAACACATGTCAGAAGCCTCGAGGAAGTTTCTAAAGCCTGTTGCTGCCTTGGAGTGTTTGGAAAACTGCTGATTGTTGTAGCAGCGCTCAGCTCCTCCAAGGCCACAGTGCTGAGTGAAAAGCTTGGTTGATGGTGGAACCTTATACACAATGTCATGGCCACTGGTGAAGAGGAAGATGGCTCCAAGCACAGGGCTTTCACGGTGTGTCAACAGGCTTGGCAACATCGGACATTTGTCACAAGTCCCCTCGGCTCCTATCATTCCCTGTCACACGGGGTGGTGGGGGCTGATTCTTGGCTCCCCTCATCGTTGACGGGTCCGAAGTACTTCACTTTGCTCATCCCAGTGAAGGGCACAGGGTTGGTATTGAATAATTCGAACAACTGACTTATAAAGAATTGTAAGATTTTTTTAACCTTAAAATGTATTCTCCCTAAAGGGTATGTCAGCACCTGGGCACTTTCTGGTTCTGGTCCTAATCCCAGTGGGAATGAGAGCCTGGAAGCCAGGACTTGACTGGCTTAGGAACAGCGACAGAGCCTCCTGCAGGTTGCTGGTGCATGACTTCGCTTTGCTTTCTATCCCGCGAGCCTCTGTCGGCGAATCTGCTGCGAGAGAGGCTTCACGCTAGGTCAGGCAAGATTTCTGCCTCCCGATTTCAGCTTATAAAACCTCTCAGTGAGAGGAGGGGCTGAGAAGAGCCACAGAAAATGTGATCAGCGTAGCCCTTTCTTTCCTGATTCCTTTCAGGTGTAAAGCCCTGGCACTAGCAAATACACGTCCTTGGGAACAGAAGGAGAATACGTGTGTGAAATACGTTATTCCTCGACCAAGGTTTACATGTTCTTCTCTTCCCTTTCCCTAATCTATGTAACTAGATCTACTTTCGCTTTCATATTAAGGAACTTGGTTGAGGGACTCTCTCTGGCAACCAAGCAGAGGCTAATGGATCGTTTACCAGATGCTTTCGTGCTACAACTTTCTACAGACTCGTTCCCATCATCTGTGCCATTCTGGGCTAATCCTAGATTCCCCTGGAGCTTTTGGAAGTTTGTCTTCCTTTTTCCATTGAATTTAGTCATCAGTTTTGGAGGGTAGAGAACAAGCATGATGTTTCTTATCTGTAATTGCCAGATTAAAGTGAGGGGAAACGTGAACGTTGCTTGTGCTCATTCATTGGCTTACTTCATGCTCTAGGTCATCAGTTTCATCTTCATGTCCAAAATTCAGCTTCCAAGAGGCATTTGGGCATTTTATGCGCAACCCTATAGGCAAATAGCCTGTCTGTAAGCTCCATAGATTTGGGAAGCATCTTGTTTTTGGTCATTAGCGTACATATTCCCAGTGCCCAGCACTGGGCCTGACACTTAGCAGGTAATGATTTTTGCTGAAATACATACCAGCACATAAACATTAAATGCGGAGCACGCTTTTGAGTCAGAGTACGTACCATGGAGTGGCCAGTATGTACCAAGCACTTGAAACATTTTACATACATTTTTTCATTGAATCTTTCAGTAATCCAGTGAAATAGACATTGTTATCCCCTTCTTATAAACGAGAAGGTGAGGGGCAGGGAGGTGACATCGCTATGCTAAATACAGAACGCTGTAAGTAGGGAAGTTCAGCATCAAGCGCAGTCTCCCCCAGCTCTTCCCTATACCATTCTTCACTGTACCATTAGACATAGACCCTAACATCAGACCACCTCTCAAGAGGACAGGCTCTACCTGTCCTCAGGGCCAAGTGATGTGATGGGGGTGAGTGCACACAGATGTCAGTTGCCCTGAGAGGCTAAGAGGCTTCAACCAGCAGCTGGTGTCATGAATGGAGCTGTTCTGCTCTGATGCATAGAATTAACTATTAGAGATTTATTATTTAACTTTAAGCACACTGTGGCCATGGACAGGGATGCAGACATCTTTCCTTTCACGATTTGGGTTGGACAGGCTGAGTGCCAGCCTGGAGACAGCAGGGGTGGGGAGAGAAGGACGACATTGGTGACTATGAGGCCCGTGTGGTCATGACCTTCATTCCAGCTGTCTTCTTCAAGAACGTGTGGATCTGCCACAGTTTGAAAGGGAAGATGTTGGAAAAACATTAGGTTGTCAAGAAAGTAACTTTCATGTGATGGGGATCAAAGGAAGGGCAGCCTGAGTGTCAGTGAGCGGCCAGGAAGACTGCCAGACAAGGCCAGCGAGCCCAGAGGGCATCAGGCGAGTAGTGACCTGGTTAGAGGAGACAGCTACCTGAACAAGTGAAGGAGCTCAGGAAAGGAGGATACAGGAAGGCCAAATGAGATCGTGTCTCGGAAATTTGGAGGGTCTCAGAGATAGGCACTATATGGCTCTCGAACGAATAAAAATGGATGGTGGAAGGTTTGGGTTCTCCTGCTTACCCTTTCAGGCTATAGGCCTTGTTGTAAACATCTGAAAGCATGGCTTCAGCTAATAATAAGAATGTCTAGCTTCCCCCGTCCGGTTTTCTAGAACAAGGGTCATCAAACTTTTTCAGTGGCGACAGATAGTGAATATCTTCAGCTTTGCAGACTACATGGTCTCTGTCCTGCTCAGGTGCGCTGCCTAGCACAGAGACAGACACAGGCCAGCCACAGGCCATCTGCACAGAAGAAACAATGGGCAGCAGGCTGGATTTGGCCCGCAGGCCATCGTTTGCTGACCCCTGGTCCGCAGGGATGACTAATGGGCAGGGCTAGAGATAATTCCAGTTGGTACTATTTATTCTCGTCTACTGAGCTGCTCTTGTCCAAACATGGCCACCAGCAGATGCGTGGGTCAGAAATACATTGCAAAACAGAGATCTGGGGCTTCGGGCAGGGGACAGAAGGCAGTGGGGAAAATGTGTTTTTGACTCTGACTCAGAATATGAGGAAATAATTGATGGACAGAGGGCACAGTATTCTTTCCCCTAGGTCACAACTGAAAACTTGGATTTTTTATTTCAGAAAGATTCGCCCCTCCACAAAGATGATATCATTTTAAATAGGTTGGAGGTACCCATTTAAAAAACTTTTTGTTGAGGCAGTTAAGATTTACCCAAATGAGGCCACGTTTAAAAAGTTCTGAGGCTCTCTGAATGAAGGCGCTGTATGGCTCCCATACAAAGAAAAAGTGAACAAGCTAGAGCTCTGAGTTGTCCCCCACGATCCATTTAGGGGGTAGTCCTCCTAGTCAGCATCTGATGGCATGGTCCTGGTGTCACCAAAAAGCCTAGCTTCTGCTTTCTGGCGTCCTAATTTTGTACTCAAGTCTCTCAGATCAGCAGACTTTCTCTGTAAAGGGCTGGGGAGGGCCCAAAAGGAAACTTGCTACAAGTAACAAGGAGACAAATTGCACAAGATAACACATGTGGGAGTCGTAACAGGGATTGCCCACCCACGCCTGGTGGAATGCCTCAGCACTGCCCCTGCCCCATAGTGCGGCAGCCCCCTTCCCTCCTGCAGGACGCCCGACTCGGCCTCCCGATCCCATCTTGGCTTTGGCTGCACACTCCAGATTCTCAAGGAATGAGACAAATATTGATTATATGCCATGGGAGAGGTATTGGCAGAGGGGATACAAAGATAAATACGACAGAACATTTTCTCTTGAGGCACCCGGGGAGAAGCGAAGTCATGCGACGGTTGTATGCAGAGCCCTCCCTGTGGTAGAGATGTGTGTATGGTCTGGTCATGGCACAGAGCGGGTGCCCATCAGTCCTTTGTAGGAGTGGAGAAGGGGATTGTGGACTTTTCAGAGCAGGGGTAGTGGAGCCTTAAAGGTCTTTTAGAAGTTAGTCAAGTTGGTGGGGTGGGAACGGATAGAGGAGCCAAACAGAGGGGGATGGATAGCATGTGCAAAGCATGGAAGCAAGAGAAAACGTGTACCGGAGAAGCCTACTTAAGTCACTCTAATTAAGGACCTCAGAAAAAAGAAAATGAAAACAGAGGGGGAGGCAAACCATTAAGAGACTCCTAGCTGTAGGAAACAAACTGAGGGTTGCTGTAGGTGGGGTGATGGGCATGAAGGAGGGCACGTGATGTGATGAGCACTGGGTGTTCTATGCAACTGATGAATCACTGACCTCTAACTCTGAAACTAATGATATACTATATGTTGATTAAATTGAATTTAAATTTAAAAAAAAATTTTAAAAGGACCTTAGACTTTTGCTGGAGAAAAGAAATATGCAACAATCACATGTTCATCAAACCAACATGTCACATAGACAGTGGAAAGAATTTTAGGGACAATAAAGAGTTTGAAGTAGTCAACAAAAGATTAATGACAGAGGTGACATAGAAACTAGTCCTTAAAGATGCAACACAGTTTTCTTTTTTTTTTTTAAGATTTTATTTATTTATTTGAGAGAGAGAGAGAGTGCATGAGTGGGGGGGAGGGGGAGGGGTAGAGGGAGAGGGAGCAGGAGACTCCCTGCTGAGCAGGGACTTGATCCCAGGACCCCAGGATCATGACCTGAGCCAAAGGCAGACGCTTAACCAACTGAGCCATCCGGGCGCCCCTAGGGCACAGTTTTCTTGACAGGAAAGGAGGGAGTGAATTCTTGGCTGAGGAAAAACATGAAAAAAGTCATGAAGCAAGAGTGAATATGCCATTGTGGAAAGTGGGGCTTAGAGCCTGAGACCCTTGCATAAAGCTGGTTCCTTTGAAGGACAGCCCTGTTGGTGGAACAGTGGGCAGAGGAAAACTCCTCTAGTTCTCCAGAATGAGTCCCCTTCTGCAAATAAGGATAAGTGTTACCAAACTCAGAAGAAAAAGTAACCAAGCCCCAAGAATGAAATTCACCTGGTTTTAGAATCTCTTCCCTCCTGCAACCAGAATCTCACTTTCCAGTCTCACAGTGTTAAGAGTATGGGAAGATGGAAGAGACACAGGGATGTCATCGCTCTCCCTGCCTGGTGGGGGATGACTCCCCTTCCTGTAAATAATTTCTTGTGGATACCATGTAGGTGTGCTGATACACTGTGTTTACTTGCTAACTGTTCCACTGTTTGATATCTAGCATGGCTTTTCCTCAGCCTCCCCAATCTTTCTGTTATGTTCTCGGTGTTTGTCACATCCCCGGAGATTTATAGCGAGGGCATAAGGTGGACCCATGCCAGGGAAATGGGAATCATGAGAACTCACATGCAGGAGAAAGTTGAATGAGTCAAAGGGCAGTCAAAGAGTCAGACGCCAAAAAAAAATCTGTAGAATGAAACAGGCAGGGCTCCAGAATCCAAACATGCAGTTGGGCAATATAAACTTAACAATTTAGACCAGGCACGGGGGGACTGAGGATTCAGTCATGTCGATCAGTAGGTGTGTCAGAACATGGATGAAGGACACCAGTTACAAAGGAGACGTGTAAAAGTAGGTGAAAATCTCTTGGTCAGCATCCTCTTATTTACTTCCTGTCAGAGCAGGAAGCCACACCTGCGGATGGCCACGGGGAGTCTGCAGATAGAGGTGGGAGGGCTGCATCCTTGGCCAGGGTGAGAAATGTGGGATCAACACTGAGAGCAAATCCTGAGTAGTATTAACCTGACTTATGAAGAGAAGTGAAAAAATAATCTGTTTTGAGCCTTGAGTTATTTACACATAAAGCATGAAAAATGGATGTGCTTAATCTCTAAAAAATCAAAGATGTTAATGTTATTGGCAGAGAGCCTTTTAGAAAAATGTACAACGACATTATTAGGCAAATGTTTCATACATTTGTCAAAAAAAAGTCCAAACATTAGGTAATGAATCTTAACATTAGCCAGAGCATTAACATGAGAGATCATTTGCTTCTCAAGTTAGATTAAGGTTATTCAAACACAAAGACTCGTGAAATGTGGTTATGTTTATATTGCAAAGGATATTCTAATATCTAAACCTATTCAGACCTTTTTTTTTTTTATTTTGATTAAGGCTGAATTTAGCCAGAATTTAGTGTTTAACAAACATTTTCTTTTAGATCCAGTCCTGAAGTAATACCTATATTTAGCCTAAGAAGGTGTTTTTCTCTATGAAATAACCGCCACTTTATATTTTTATACAGATCAGGCAAAAGCGTAAGTAATTAGGTATCAGAACAGAGCTGCTGTATATAACCTCGCACACTATTGCACTGAAAGAGCATTTGAAATTAGAATCCAAACAGTAAAGAAAATTACAGCGTAAAATCATACACTTTTAAATACAGGAATCGTACAATTTTGCTTAATTTAATATTCCCTTCTTACTAGTATGAGCATTAAAATGTAGAGACCAAAGAAATAGTGTTTTCTACGTTTACTCCTGGGTGAAATTTCAAGTTACTATTTAGCATCTACTAAACTTTGAAAGCATTAGAAGATGTGATGACTTCTATTCCAAATTTTCCATTTATATAAAGCCAACTTCTAGTTTCTACTCTTTTTGTAAAGAACATATTGGCCACTAGAAAAAGAGTTTTAGCTTCTTCCAACAAGATTCCTCAAATCTGACCGAGACACTTTTTTTCGATACTTTGTTTCTTATATTATAGTTTGGAATTTTTATTTTTAATGTAAATTATATAATGAGGTTGGTTTTAGGGAATATTTGTGGCAGAGAGGTGACAAGAGGCATTGTGTGATCACTGATTTCCTTTGTGAGTTGACAGAACCTCCTGAGGGGTCCTTATATTGTAATCAGTGGAGTAACATTATTTTTCAATGTTTTGGTGTCTTCTCTGAAACCAGTCTGTGGCTAGGTTTTTTTTTGGTTGTTGTTGTTGTTTTAAGTGTAACAATGATATAGACTTGAATATGTTATGGAGAAACAGTCTTTCTTACTCAATTTGCCTTGCTCCTAAAGTTGGGATTCAAAACAAAAAAATCTGATAATTTCATGGGTCAGTCACAGTAAGATTTCAGAAAACTTTCCTTCGAATCATTGAAAGACTTGTAGTGTATAAATATAATGTTTTCTTGCCTCTTACGGATTTTTGGTGATCTTGAAATACCATGGCCTTAAAATAGTCCCCCTGCAGCATAACTGATACCGTGGACTGCAACTTCTGCTGGCACCTCATGGTTACTGTGATCTTGACCATGATCCTGACTCCAGGGAGACTTGGGACAGCACCATGAGTGGAAGCCTGTGGAGTGTGCAGACAGATGCTGGGATGGCCGATGCATCGAGTCTCCTGCTGCAGGCTTACGCACCTTAAGGTTGCTGGGAGGATCTGATGTTGCCAACTTTCATGGAGTCACAGACTCTTTTTTTTTTTTCTTAAGAGGGGGGCAGGAGGAGAGGGATAGAATCCCAAACAGAATCCCTGCTGATCATGGAGGCTGTCTCGGGGCTTGATCCCATGGCCCTGAGATTATGACCTGAGCTGACCAAGAGTCGGATGCTTAACCCACTGAGCCACACAGGCGCCCCTGAGTCAGACTTTTTTAATTGTGTCTGTCCCTTTGCATAGAAGGACTACAAGGACATACTGCCACCCAGGTAGTGAGGGCTTCCCCCTGCGGGCTAACAGGAGGACTGTATAAATATGCTTCCCCCTTCTCCCCATTACCCGTACCCACCTAGGGAAGGGAGAAGGCTGACCCATAGCCAGACGTAGTCCATTTCCTGGTGTTCTCTCTCCGAAATTTAGGGCTGTTTTCATGGTGTGTATCTGTTGATCACAATTCTCATTTGTGGCCCAAGGAGACGTGAGAAGGACTTAGGTTTCTTTGTGGGATTTTTTAAAGCTGTTTATCATAGGCGCCTTTTCTCTTGGGTTCATTCAAAGGACCATGTGGAAAAATGAAAGGGGAAATGTGCACTCTTGGTAAACATTTTAAAATGAGGCAAGTGATAGCAGTGCTTAGGAGAACAGCACGACCATTCTGCTGAGAACATAGAATGGCTAATATCTACTACCCTTGAACTTGGATTTCATCTATGATGTCATGGCTCCCCTTGTAAGATGCCCAAGAACCCAGACTTTGTGGCACAAAAGGCCTTTTGTGTCAGAGTTATTTCCTGTCGAGTGTGATTTGGTGCAGACACAGAAATATTTGAGAAAAGCTGCGTCATTGGGAACCCTGATGGAAGTGGTCCCAAGGGTGGGCAGGCAGCTGGGTTTGTCACGGGCTCCGCTGACATTTCACTCGGAGGGTCTTATTGTACAGTGCCTCCCTGCTTGTGAAATGTTGAATGGTCATTCACGACCAGTGGAATGCTCACCCGCTTGCGGGGCTGTGCCAAGAGCCTGCAGCTGCGAGGGTTCCGTTTTGTAGGGAAGGGGGAGAGGAAGTGTCCATCCCTTGCCCTAGTTTACTGCAGGGACCCCAAGTGCACGGGCCAGAGCTGCCTCCTGGACACTCCCCTCCCTGGTCGTGGCGCTGCTGAGGGGCGGCATGCATTAATCCCAGGGACTCGGCTCTGCCCTTTCAATGGACACCATCAGAAGACACCATACACGTCTCGTTCCTGAAGCTCCACAACAGGGGACCGTAGCCAACCACACTGAATGAATGGAGATTCTGAAACAGAGAGTTTATTTGTAGTTATTTATATCTACCTTGTTCCTGAAGGTACTTCAATTTAAGGACAGAGATGAAAAGACTAACTTAAGAATAACCCCAAGGCAGAGCTGAAATTAACTTCTAAGGCATTGTTTTCAAAGGAAATGCTTCCTCCTTCTCACCTAAGGAAAGTACACATGAAATTGTTTTAAGCAGAGAACGGTCCCCATTCTTCGCTGTCCTTGATAGCTAGGACTAAAAGGCATCTTTAATGATCTGGCAGGCCAAGGTGCTTCCTCATGACCTGGATAGTAAGAAATATGTCCTTTTATGTTATTAATTGTATTTGTGTACCTTCCATCTTTCTTCAGGCCAGACACCATCTGGAATGTTCTGGTCTGTACGCGGACCAGTGTCTGCCCTGTCTGATCAGCAGGGAACGTGTGGGAGCCCATGTCTGTGGAGGGGCGCCTCCAGGAACTGCTCCCCCCAACAGAGGAGATGCATGGCTCTGGGGCTGGCCGATCTCTAAGAATTCTCTCCTCCTCCTCAGCCACGTCCCCCTGTGCTCCTTACATTTCTCTCCCTCTGCACAGGGGATGGTCTTCCTGCCTCTTCCCGATCGCCCTCTCTCCCCAAGACTCACTGATTCCTCCCCAACAGGCTGACCACCTGGTAGTTGCATACGGTACCCCGAACCTCTCTTCCCAAGAAAGCCCCGTCCTCGTCCCCGACAATAAACATGAACAGTGATGACACGCTGGAAGTACTCTGATGATCGCAAAGACTGAGGGTAGCTTGTCAGTGCCAGACATCCAGCCGCCCTCACTAATCACACACAACCACCAATTGTATTCATCTCCACAGAAACTCTGTACAAAGGGCGCCTGGGTGGCTCAGTCGGTTAGGCGACTGCCTTCGGCTCAGGTCATGGTCCTGGAGTCCCGGGATCGAGTCCCGCATCGGGCTCCCTGCTCGGTGGGGAGCCTGCTTCTCCCTCTCCCTCTACTGCTCCCCCGCTTGTGCTCTCTCTCTCTGTCAAATAAATAAAATCTTTAAAAAAAAAAAAAAAAGATGATTCATATGATTGTATCAACAGATTCAGAACAAGTATTCAATACAATTTCAATACAGTAACAGATAAAAAAAGATGATCCATGGGGCGCCTGGGTGGCTCAGTTGGTTAAGCGACTGCCTTCGGCTCAGGTCATGATCCTGGAGTCCCGGGATCGAGTCCCGCATCGGGCTCCCTGCTCGGCAGGGAGTCTGCTTCTCCCTCTGACCCTCCCCCCTCTCATGTGCTCTCTCTCTCTCATTCTCTCTGTCTCAAATAAATAAATAAAATCTTTAAAAAAAA
>NC_138373.1:41990333-42006223 GCF_054177405.1 Leptonychotes weddellii | reverse complement strand
CATAATCATACATTGTATGTGCCTATTTTAAAAGGTCTCCAAGGAGGACATTTGCACAGTCTCCGGTGGTCACCTAGTAACAATTTCAGGGCATCCTCACTCCAGGTGGTGTGTCTTGGGGTTTACCTGTCTCTAGCGGGCAGGCTTCTTCCTAGTGTGCAAGGGCAGTAAGTGGGGCTTTGGGGGCGGGGAAGAAGGCCAAGGAACATGGCTTGCTGGGACATCCAGGGTCTTTCCCTTTAGGTCACATTCATTGGAAGAGGGCCCTGGGGGAGAGGTGGTAACTATCGTTGTCCATCCGCATGCACTGGAAGAGTCGACTGGTCTTCTCCATTGTCATCCTCCAGGCCCTTAAGGGTTTAGACCAGCCCCTCTCCTGTGACACCTCTTTGCCTCCAGGGTAGTTCAGGCCTTCAGACTGCACATTCTCTGCCTTTCCCGGCTTCCTCTGATCTTTCTGGAATGTGCTTACCCTGTTCTCTGGATTGTACTCTTGGGAAGTCTGGCGAGGTTGGTGTTCATCTTCAGCATGTAAACACAGTTCGCAGAAACATCAGCTGAAGTCCACTCGCATTTACTCTCCTATCTGGACCTTCTGCTTGCCTTGTAAGCCTTCCAAGAATGCGGAGCGCCCAGGGCTGTCAGCCCATCTAAGGGGAGAGCAGGAGCCCACAGAGCAATCAAGGACGGTGCTGGCTGCAGGCAGTGGTAGCCGCTTCTCCCCAGGCCCCTGGGGGGGGGGGGGGAGGCCATCCAGAAGGTCCCAATGCAACTGGAAACGGAGCCATGTGAGCCCACTGGCCTGCCTGCCTTCAGTGCATGTGAGGATACGCTGCAGCTGTGGCCTTACAAGGTCCTAAGAAACCTGTAGTTGCCGAGTGAAGGGGAGGAGGGTGGAGAGGCTAGAACTCTTCCTAAAGCAGAGCATCCATCACAACGGGAGGGAAACAGCCGCCGAGAAGCCAGGCGGGCCCCTCTCGAGGTCATTGGCGCACGTTATAAGGATCCCTAAGGATGTCAGCAGCTGAACAAAGCCCCGCCTCCCGACAAGCTGCCCCTTGTCCAAGCCCGAAGCCAGCCGGTGGTGCCTGGCCGGCTCCGAGCTCCCGCGGAGAGCAGCGCGAGCATTTCCCAGTGCCTGCCTTGGGCCTGGGCTCCCAGTGGGGCCGTCTCAGGGACGGCTGTCAGCTGTGGTCCTGTCGCCTCACAGCTGCAGGCCTTCAGGCCTCCCAGAGGTCTAGGCTGCGGGGCCGGGATGAGGCTGGGCCTGGCCGATGCTCACACCGGGCTTGTGTGGGCGCCGAGTGGAAGGAAGGGTGAGGAGTCGGAGTCCTGCCAGCTTCCTGGCTGACACCGGGTCAACGCTTAGGGCACTCCCCCCACATCTGTTTAATGTAGTTATCTGATGGATTTTTACTCCAACATGATCTAGCAGTCAGTTCTGTTTCCTACGCATCGTCCTTCTCAGGATTATCTTTCCGAGGTTCTCAAGGGTGGGGGCTGGTGTCTCTGACTTCCTTTGTATTTGGGAAGTATTTGGCATTCCACACACCTCTCTCTCTCTCTCCCTCCCCTTCCCTCCCTCCCTCCCTCTCTCTCTCATTTACTCATTCAACTCACTTGTCTTCGCTGCCTTCCACAATGCCCTTCCTAGTCTTCCAAGCTATGCGGTTCCTTTTACCCTCCTATTCCTGCTTCCCTGTGAAGTCTTCTCATACCGCTGCAGCAGCCCCGCCCCGTGTTCTCATTCTCTTTTAAATTCTTGGGGTGTTTATTATTTATACCTCTAGTCTTACAATTCGTAAAATGTGTATGCATTCATTCGTTCACTGAACCGTCTACGCCCCCTGTGTGTCGGGCACTCTCCTGTGCACAGGGCGATATGAAGATGACTGGAAGCTGCTGGCCAAGAACTTGCAGTACGGTCAGGGACAAAGATAAAAGGCAAATAATCACGACGGGTCATTATGCACTTTATAACACGAGTATTTTGAGGGCAGTGCTAGCCTAGAGGAGAGAGGATCAGCTCTCTTTGGAGGAGTTAGGAAAGGTTTCAGATGGAGGCCATAGCACATCAGCTGGGTTTTGAAGAGTGAGTAGGAGCTTGTCAGGTGACAAATGGGCGTCAGGCAGAGGAAAAGAACCTTCCATCACCGCTATGACGGTACGGAGGCCTGAGAGAGCAAGACTTGCAGCAGCCTGTGACACTTCAGATGTTAAAGCCCCCATTTGTGATTGTAACATGTTCACGCCAGTGTTTTTCCAGCTAGATGACAGAGCTCCTTGGACATTTATCCAAGTCCCTTTACATCTCAGGCACTTAATATTAACCCCAGCATTGCTCCCCGCGTGCAGTTTCCAAGCCAGGAGACGTGAGGATGAAGGTGATCAGCTGTGACCCGTTTTGCTTCTGTGTTGGTTTAGACCAAGGATGCCCTGTTCAGGATTCTCCACGACCTCCGACCCCAGGATCATTTCAATATCATTGGATTTTCCAACCGCATCAAAGTGTGGAAGGACCATTTGGTGTCGGTGACTCCGGACAGTGTGAGAGACGGCAAAGTCTATATTCACCACATGTCGCCCACTGGAGGTAAATACGAGACCTTGTTTTCTTGTTGCCTTTGACGTGATAATAAGCGAGTAGCTAATTTTCTGCCAGGAGACGAGGATTTGAAAGTTGAAGCCAATCACAGGAAAGGAGATAAAGGTGAGAGCTTTCCCAGAAGCTTATGTTTCTCTGAACACCAAGTCTGGAAATTCTCGTCTTACAGGCCCCGAACTGATGGTCAAGTAAGTTAGGGGGGAAAATACTTGATAGGTTTTGGAGCCTTTCGTGGTTTATCTCATGGATCCGAACAATGAAGCTGTTTTTGGAAATTGCTCTTGGGTGAGGAATCAAAGCCAGAGATGGTTCGGTGTTTTGTGTGTTTGAATGTTTGCACCTTGGGGGGCAGCAGGTGGGACGGCGCTGCTGAACCATCAGCCTCTCAGCAGGGCTGCGCCAGCAAGTAGAGCATGCATCCCCGGTGGCCAGGGAGATGCTGTGCTTGGAGAAGTGTGATGGGCTCTGAGTCTTTGCACACTTGGCTTGGGTATGGTCCCCCGGGGAGAGTGCAGAGGATGGAAGAGGTCCCCCAGGGTTCTAGGGAGAGGAGAGAATCAGAACAAAACGTTACCTAGCCGTGCTGGAGGCAGGTTCCTTCAGCGCAGGATGTGGGGCTTACTCTAGCTACTCTCTGTTTCCAGTACAGTGGACCCATGACAGGTGCGCAGCGCGGGAGCGTGTATGGAAGCTCATCTAGACTCCCTCTGCCCCTTCTACAAGGGCCTTTACAGAGATGCCGTCTTCTGGGGCTATTGTCTTGGTTAATTCTAATTTGGTTATTGGGGAACATATAAAACATCCAGTTCAGTTTTCTGCTGGCATTTTTCGTCTTCCGTCCATGTATTATTTTCTTTCCAAGATGAAGCTGTGATTTCCCAAATGAACTTTATTTAGAACTTGATTTTGCTTGGATGGAACTCTGACATGGGATTTCCTACTGGTCTCCACAACAGTGTGGTCTAGGGACTGATTTACTTGTTAATGAGAGAGAGAAAAGATTGGATATAATAATATGGGAGAAAGTTGACAAGATCGTCAAGTCCTCGAGGGAGGAAACTCTTCTTCATCTTTGTATGACCCCTGGTTCTCAGCACAGGTCCTGACGTGTATAGCTCGTGCTCAATGAGTATTTGTTCAATTAAACGTTATTTCAGTGGCATTACTCATTACTAGAACAGTGTGTGTGTGTGTGTGTGTGTGGGTGTGTTGGCAGAGGGTGTGGGGATAGAGCTTTAGGAAACAGCTGATGTGTATTATGTTCTTTTGGAATCTACACCTTAGAAACCTAATTAGTTTCCTTTACTTTTCTCTCAGCATTTCATCACCCCAAGCTCTGCAGTGAACAGAAGGTCAGTCTGTTCCTCTCAGAGAAGGGGAATGGTAGGGTTGGAGCATAGGTTCTGAAGCCAGACTGTCTGGATCTGAAGCCAGCCCCACCATCTACGAGCCATTGACTGTGTCCGTGCCCGAGTTTACTCATCTCACATGTGGATGATAACGTTGTTGTGATGAGGATGAAATCAGTTAAAATATCTGAAGTGCTTAGAACAGTGGCTGCCACATGGGAAGTCCTCTTTCAGAGTCAGACATAGCCATTTTCACCCATGTAGTCCCTCTTGCTGGTGCACTTGGGTCCTCTGTTGACCCGGGGGGCTCTCGGCAGGATGGCTGGGGCAGCTCTGTGGGGGTCTCCCTGTGGAGCGTGCCCCCCCTGTTCTTAAGAGCATGGGACATGCCCTGGCCTCGCACAGGCTTGATTCCACGCCCTGCTGTGCCTTGGTGCCTGGTACTAGGAAAGCTAAGTCTGTCCCTTTGCCTGGGCTCCCCTTGGCCTTAAAGTGGAATAAAAAATTTGGCACCATTGCCAACTTCTCGATTAAAGGGAAAATAAACATCTGCCTTTTTGTCCAGGCTCATACATCCAGAGGTCAGCTGAAACTAGGCTGGGCATTCAGAAAGGCAAATTAATGAGCCCAAAGAAATGGTAAATACTGTTTCAGCTGTAACTTTCCCTTACGTTCAGAATCTGTGTGCATCTCCGAATTCTCAGTGTGTTTGCACAGACTAGACATGTATTTTTTTTTTTTTTTTTTAGCCAGAAATTCTGGAGAATGTGAAACAGTGGGGAGAAATCACCTGGTTCGCTCAAACATGGTACATTTTGCGGGTAGATAAAAATCACTCCAGACTGGGTGATGGATTGTGGTGATGGGTATACAGCTTTATAAATTTACTAAAAGTAATTAAGTGTGTACCTAAAGTGAGTGCCCTTTCTTTCCCCCTGGGACTCGCCCTCCCTCCAGATTCCTCTACCTAACCCCCTCCTGCCCTTTGCAAAGCTAGTCCCAGGAAAGGAGTAGGAGCAATTGATGCTAAGGTACTGAAGATTTCTAAGCCAGGGTGCTGTCAGATGCATTCAGGAGAAGGGCCATACAGTGGGATAATTCCAGGCCTTTCCCATTCATTTAGCAAACCCTTACCAAGTGTCTAAATAGGCTGGCATCACCCTGTAGGTCCAGGTGACTTCTTTCCCCATGCACGTCCTCCTGCTACCGCTCGAACAGTGGTGGGTAAAGCATCACCCTGACCGTGAGCCCAGGTGAAGGAGGCGGGCACACAGGCTTGAGCTGGGGTGCGTTTTGGTGTTCCCCAGGCACAGACATCAACGGGGCCCTGCAGAGGGGCATCAAGCTGCTCAACGACTATGTGGCCCACAACGACATCGAAGACCACAGTGTGTCCCTCATCATCTTCCTGACCGATGGGAAGCCCACCGTTGGGGAGACCCACACCCTCAAGATTCTCAACAACACCAAGGAGGCCGCCCGAGGCCAAATCTGCATCTTCACCATCGGCATCGGGAATGACGTGGACTTCATGTTGCTGGAGAAACTGTCACTGGAGAACTGTGGCCTCACACGGCGAGTTCTTGAGGAGGACGACGCGGGCTCGCAGCTCATCGGGTCCGTACATCTGTCCTCTCGAGACAGGGAGACTGGGGCTCTCAGAAGGGGGTGGAGGGTGGTGGGGTCATAACTCAGTACACTGGGAGACATCCTAAGGGGTGTTTAACCCAGGTCGATCTGGTTCAGATGCTGGGCCCTGCTTTGTGACTTTAGGCAAAACTGAAGCCAGTGTTACTCACTTTCCTCATCTGTAAAATGAGGATTATGGTTGGTCGACAACTGAATGACAAAACCAGTGTCAAGTATTGTCAGGATGGCTGTTGCATGTTAGGTGTTCAGTTAGCTTGTCGTCTTCTCGACACTTCTAGCATAGTTGCTGGTACACTGTCTAGTGTGTTTGCGTTAATTCAGCTGAGGTGTACGTAGGAGACGTAGTGCTGTCTCCATTTTGTGTCCTGGTTAAAACCGGCCGCTGATTCTCTTACTGTTTTGAGGTGGAGAAGAAACTAGCTCTTAGGTTTTCTAACTCCGTTTGGAGCCTTCCCACAGCTGTCATGTTGCCAAACACAGAGTATGACTTCGCTGTTGATTCGAGGAAGTGCTGACTCTCCGTTTGACATGATGTGCTTGGTTCTTCTTTACAGCATAGTAGATACTTCAAAGGAAAAGTGAGGTTTGGGTAGATTCGCAGCTGTTTAATAGCCATATTCAAGGAATATGCATTCTAATTGGAGGTCTCTAAGGTGGGCCGTAAAGGTGGCTCCTTGGTATGAGGATAGCCACCGTTCTCCCAGCCCCCAGGATTTCGGTCAAAGATTTAAATAAAAAGACAGATTTGCTTCCCACATTTTCAAAATTATTCAAAACTATATTCAAAGAGGCAGAATCTAGTGCACTGTATATTAAGATTTAATAATGCTCTCAAAAACAAAAGCAATGACATTGAAACAAACCAACCACTGTCATATTACCAAAACCATCATCCATACCCAACATTTATCGAGAACTTATGATGCGCCAGGCTTTCCTGCATCTGTTGTCTCTGGCGAGCCTCACAGAAAGCCTAGGAGCAGGTATAGTAGGATCCAAGCAAAGCTGCCATGCAGATGACCCTCTCCTGTAATGTCTGGACACACTAGATTCTGCTCCCTGAAGTCGCTCAGAGACTCCCGTTCCTTCCCTTTGGTTGCTCTGCACCCCTCAGGTGTCGTCTTTAGCTGCAAGGTTGAAATTAGGTCACTATCGCATCTATATTCTGGCCCCAAAAAGGGGGAAAGAAAAGAAAACCAGACTAAGAAGCCATTTTATTTCAAGCAAGCATTGCAGAGGTTGTACTTACCATTTCTACTCATATTCTGTTGGTGAGAACATGGCCATTTTTGGCCAGAGCAGAGGCTAAGAAATGTGGTTGATACCTAGATGGGTAGAACTCAGGAAAGAAGGGGAGACTGAGCTTGAGGGGACAGCTGGTAATCTACCAGAGCAGTTACTTCAACATTCCAACTTTATAGAGGAAGAAACCGAAGTTCAGAGAGGCTACGTCACATGTCCCAAGACACACAGCCAGGAAGTGGCTGAGCTGGCTTCCGCAGCCGTGCTGTCTAGCTCTTTGGAAGGGGGATTTTGATTGTCCCCTTACTCAGCAAAAAGCAACCTGTAACAACCAGGAGAAAAGCTAAAGCAAGGAAATGAGGCCTTACCCACAAGCTTAATATCAGAGTCAAGATGAGATTTCTCAAGGATAATGGGCTACTTAAAGTGCACCTGGAATATGTGTTTCGTTCTCAGAATGTTTTAAGAGGCTCTTTGAGAAACGGAGGTGTGTACAAAGGAAAGTCACCGAGAGTCCAGTCAGCTCGGGATGCTTGAATGAGTATCATCGACTCTCTGTCTCTGTGCTTCCACCGCAGGTTCTACGATGAGATCAGGACCCCGCTGCTCTCGGACATCCGCGTGGATTATCCGCCGGCCTCGGTGGAGCACGCCACCAGGACCGTGTTCCCCAACTACTTCAACGGCTCGGAGATCGTCACCGCGGGGAAGCTGGCCGACAGCCAGGCGGGGCGGCTGCACGTGGAGGTCACGGCCAGCAACAGCCAGAGGTTCGTCCTCCTGAAGACCGACGTGCCCCTGGAGCCCCACCAGGCGGGCAGGGGCGGGGGCGCCGAGGGCCGCAACCACGTGGAGCGGCTCTGGAGCTACCTGACCCTGAAGGAGCTGCTGAGCTCCTGGCGCCACAGCGGCGACGAGCGGGAGAAGCAGCGCCTGGGGCAGAGCGCGCGGACTCTGGCCGTGGCCCGCGGCTTCCTCACGCCGCTCACCGCGCTGCACCTGAGGCGGCGGGCGCTGCAGACGCAGCAGCTGGAGGACGCACGCGGCGCGGCGGCCGCCCTGGGCCCCGAGCCGGTGGTGCAGCGCCTGCGCGGTGCCGGCGGGCGGTCAGGTGAGCAGGCGGGGCCCGCCCCGCGGCAGCGGCCCGCTGTCCCGCGCGCCTTACCGCGCCACGTGCGTCGCGCCGGCCTCGGAGGGGGTGTTGCACGGTGGGCGGCGGGTGCTTGCAAAAGGGGCATCTCTGTAGAGAAAGTAGGAAACGAGGCATTTGTCCCAGAGATGTTGTCGGGTAAAGTCAGTCTACCGGCAAATCGTCGGCGTCGGGCGCCTGCCCCGTGCGCCGCGGTGTCGGAGGCACCAGGGTGAGCAGAGACCAGTGTTTTCGTGTCCCCTCTGCCTCTGTGAGTCCCTCGGAGCTATGCCGCTTACCTGCGGGGGCGCAGCGTCCCAAAGCCTGGGCATCTAGCGAGGAGACCCCGCCCCCAAGGGGGGACCCTAGCTCCTGCCCACACACACCTGCTTTGGGCAACGAGAACACCTTCCTCTGGGGTGCTTGATTTGCATTGTCCTGACGAGGTATGTGAAGGACCAAGTTGTGGATTCTCGAGAGAAGTCATCCTTTACATGCTTCTCACTCAGAGTCTAAACAGAAACGGTCACGTCCGGTCTCCTGTCATTTTGTTGGGGGAAATCAGTAGCGACAAGCAGAGGAAAGGTAGTTCTGCTGAAGCAGGGCATGATAATCTCAGCAATCACGGCTTGTGGGAAACAGCATGTTTTTTACGTTTTAACATTTTTATTGAATTGCTGCCAAGTTCACATCTCCTAAAGAGAGGGAACGGACAGGAACCCAGGGCGTACAAATGCTGTCTCGTATATTCCTCACACTCTAAACTCTGAGAAGCACTTGGGTGTGGTAGAGCGTAAGGGTAGGACCCAGGCACAGCTGGGTCCTGTTTCCGCTGTGTGGCTCGTGGCAGGTGTCTGAACCTCTCTGGGCTTCTGCTCCCTGGTCTATAAAACGTAGATACTAATGATTTCTCTGAAGGGCTGTTACAAGGATTAGATGTGTTAAAATCTTTGGTACAAAGCCAGTGTTCTGCAAATGTGAGATCCCTCTGCCTTGAGGGGTGTAGCACTAGACATTTATTAAAAGGTTCAGATTATAACTATATATGGATTATAACTGCCTTTTTTTTTTTACATTTTTGTAGTTTTTAAATTGTAAAAAATAACATAAAATTTACCATCAATCACTTTTAAGTGTGCAGCTCGGTAGTATGAAGTATATTCACAGGTCTCCAGAACTTTTTTCATCTTGCGTACCTGAAACTCCATACCCATTAAACAACTCTACCCTCCCCAACTCCATAACTATACATTACGTATGATAGAATGTTTTCCTTTCTTGTACACGCAGAAGTCTTAGACAGGAAGAATATGCTCTAATTTATAAAAGAATAAAATAAGTCTTCACGTGATATTTGTGTGCTGTGAGGCCAAGCTCCTTCTTTACAACAGGTGATGTTTTTAAATGACCACAACTGCATTTGAAAGCTTTATGTTTACTCACCCCAAACCTCTTGTTGGTGCCTCTCACCTCATCCTCCTTAATGTATAACAATGGGGGTTCTCTTCTTTCTAGGACCTGCTCTCAAGAAACCATACAGCCCAAGAATTAAAGTCTCCAAAACCTCAGGTAAAGAAAAGAACATGGTTCTGTGTCACTTGAGGGGTGAGATGTTTCCAGGCGGAGGGCCCGGAGTTCCCTGACGCCCGCGAAAATACCAGCTCCTAGAACTTGGCACGAGGACCCATGGTCGTTCAGCCATGGCGGGAGGCAGTTCTGAGAACGAGGGCGGTCGGTAAACCCTAAACACCGCGGCTGCCGCCCCGAGGAGGCTGGCAAGCCTGACAGCAGGACAGACAGACAGCAGAAGCCCATTTGCATCATGACTGAGTTTAAACGTTACTTATTTCAGAGACGTGACATATACGTGCTTCCAGCTCCCAGTGGTACGAATATCTGTGATAGGCAGAGTTTATTATTATTATTATTATTATTATTATTATTTTAGTCTTTGGCTTTAGAAGGGAAAGACAAAAATACCATAGAGTTTCCTTTGGCCAGCTTCCTGGGATTATAATAAGCCTCCAGATGGAACAGCAACATGAAGGCAGGGTTTTAGTCTTGAAATGTACACGTCTTCCTTTGTAAATCTGTGATTTGCCGTGCTGCTGACACACTCAACGTGCCAGGAAAGTTCTAGAGATTAGCCACGAGGAGAGGATGCACTCGGTCTCTGATGGGGAAGGTACAACTCTTTTGAGCACACACGTGCTTTGTGGAATGCGAGGAAACTTTCCTCTCGGGTGCTGCGTGGAGTAATGGCTTTCAG
This sequence comes from Leptonychotes weddellii, assembly GCF_054177405.1. Lineage (NCBI taxonomy): Eukaryota > Metazoa > Chordata > Mammalia > Carnivora > Phocidae > Leptonychotes > Leptonychotes weddellii. The sequence continues at coordinate 41,995,979 of NC_138373.1, read as the reverse complement.
ACATCTCTCCTCCTTTTTCAAACTGCAACTGCTTTCCTGGTAACAGGATTTGGATGATTCGAATAGAAATGAAGTGGTGTGAGTACAAGAAGCTCTCAAAGAACCGTCACGTAGTTACATTCATACCTAAAGAGAGCCAAATATATGGACCAGGACTTTTGTCTCCTATGGGTGCGTTTTCTTTTTTTTCCTCATCTACAAAAGACCAGTACCTTGTATTTCTTTATATATCATAGGGTGCTAGACACACGTCACAGTGAGACCAGCCAGGTTCTTTCCTGGGCCTTTCTGAGTCATGCTAGGGACAGAAAGTGTTTTTTGCTTTTGTTTTTTTAAATAGTTAACCGAGAACATTAATTTGCTGAGACTTGAAAAGACTAACCGTATCCACGTGTGTGTACATGTGTGTGCACATAACATAGAGAGGCATTCAGAAACACGTTGTGTTTGGCATAAAAATTAGAAAGAAACTAACTCTCTAGTCTTGTGAGGGGAGAGCATTGATGTAGACGGTTGGGAATTATTTTGTCTGTACAATAAGAGGCAAGGCTGTTCATGTTGACCAGAGGCGAAAATGCGCAAGCAACAGGGGCCGGCCACACGCTGGGGTCTTCTCTGTGGACAGAACTTTGAGAGCATTTAAGTCTGCGTGCCCCTGAGGAGGGACTTCCATGGCCACCGCTGACCGTCCTTCCTAACCCCCAGTGACTCTGAACCCCTCGTGGTCACCGCGTTCAGTTGGGCTTGCTCATGGCCACTGTCACGCAGGGACTGTGGACGTCCGGCGCCGTGTCTCTGGGCCGTGGCACTCCAGTCCCAGGAGAGGGAGGGTTTGCATCCACATCTCTTCCCTTGGGTGGTCGGAGGAGACAGGAAACGATTTTCTGTTGCTGAATTTGGTGGAAGGAGGATCATGTCTGGATGGAGGGGACCCGAGTTCACAGATGCACCTCACACACTGACGTGTAACACTGGTGTGTCCCTTCACCCCCAGGCACCTTCCTCGCTTCGAAGTCGAGGATCAGTGACAGGCTAAACAAATAATGCCTGAGCCAGGAGAGTATACGCATGGGAGACACCCAGTAAATGTCTTGTCTCTCTTGCTCTCTCCTGTTTTTCCTGGTCTGGCAGTGGATGGAGATCCCCATTTTGTCGTGGATTTCCCCCTGAGCAAGCTCACCGTCTGCTTCAACATCGATGGGCAGCCGGGGGACATCCTAAGGCTCGTCTCCGATCACACGGACTCTGGTAGGTTCTGTGACCTCTGGGCAAGGGTAAGGTAGGTAGGACCACCCCTTCTGTTCTTGAGACAGACGTCCACGTAGATAAGGAGGCACATCACAGACATTCACTGAGGGTTGTTGGTGCTTCTTTAAAGGAGGTCGACTGTGTGTGGGGCTTGGAGTCAAGAAGACAAACGTTGGAAGCCTGCTCTGACTTTAGCCCTGGGTACACGTCTCCCTTGTAACCTGGAGACAGTGGTCCTTGCTCTGCCAGGCTCATCAGACCATTGCAAAGACCAGATTCAGTAATGGGTGTGAAGTGGTTTTGTAAATGCACAGATGCTATAGAGATTGAGGATCTATTATTGTTTTCATGTCTCTCCATTCCCAAACCGTAATGGTGGGAAGGCCGGAGTCCTAAAGCCATCTCTCTCGGTTCCTCCGCAATGCCGCTGTTCAGCCCCCAGCTCTGTGTGCCTTGAACACGGAGGTAAACAGGGCTCTGACCCCCTTGGGTCTGTAGAGGGGCTGGGGGAACGAGGTCAGTACACGTATAGCTCTGGAACCACACGCAGGGATGGCCACGGGGCAGTTCTCGGTTCGGAGAGGGTGTGTTTCTTGAAGGCCAGGTGACACGTGTGATGTAATTATGTAATGTGTGATCCCGGGGCTCCTTTCCCACCTTGTTCTCTTGCGAGGCTTCCTGGCCTTTGAGCTAAATCTCAGTTTGTCCTAACTCAGGCTCAGCAGGGAGTGGGGGCCTGACTGTACCCCTCCCTGGAGGCGCCCACCTTCCTAGGGGCCGTTCCTGGCGTTTCTGTGATCAGCATGGCGTGCCTGATGGGAAACAGCCGGAGATGCCTGGAGCCTTGAGGCGGCCGTACCTGGTCTCTGCTCAGGCTGGGATTTCTCCTTCCGCCCTTCCCCTTGCCCCAGGGAGGGCAAGCCTACATCTTGCTTCCCCTCCTCCAACGTGTTGATAACCTGGGGATGGCTTCTTTCACGCCGTCCCGCACGCGTGCCTTCACTCATTCCGTGGGACTGAGGGGCCCCTTCCCGCGGGCCAGATACAGCGCTGGGGCCCGAGGAGGAAGGAAACTGTATTAGAAACCTTGAGCGTGACGGTGGGATGGTGCGCTAACCACTGCCCTTCCCCTCGGCCTTCCAGGCGTGACGGTGAACGGGGAGCTGATTGGGGCCCCGGCGCCCCCAAGCGGCCACAAGAAGCAGCGCACCTACTTCCGCACCATCACCATCCTCGTCAATAAGCCCAAGAGATCTTATCTGGAGATCACACCCAACAGAGTCATCTGGGACGGTGGGGATAGGCTGGTCCTGCCCTGCAACCAGAGCACGGCGGTGGGGAGTCGGGGGCTGGAGGTGTCCGTGTCCGCTAATGCCAACGTCACCGTTACCGTCCGGAGCACCATTGCCTTCGTCATCCTCATTCACCTGTACAAAAAGCCGGCCCCCTACCAGCGCAACCACCTGGGTTTCTACATCTCCAACAGCGAGGGCCTCTCTGGCAACTGCCACGGACTGTTAGGTAGGCCGCTGCTCTTCACGCTGGTTCCGAGCCCAGGATTCAGTTTCCCGAAGTGAGGCTGATGTTGCCAATACGGTCAGCTTGACTGAGAAACGCAGTCACGAAATCGCATGCCTTGCCCCCTGGCGACTCCCGGGAGTGGGAACGGGCTGCACACAGTGATTCTCACTGGCCTTCTGGGAAAGTGAGCAAAGACTTTGGGAGGCATCTTCCCAACGTCTGGCTCCTGACTCTGGGCAAGAAGATGCTGGTAAAGGGCAGGGCACAGCCCCCAGGCCCTGGGCATGGGTCCCCCACCCTGCCCTGGGCGGCAGGCAGTCCTCTCTGGCTGCTTTCGACAAGTAAAGGGTGAGCTGCCGCCAGGGCCCAGTTTAGAAAGCAGGATTTCCTGGCACTTGAGCTGGACGTGTTTCTGTCCTGCTTGACTGCCAAGCATGAGCCGCCTTGCCCAGACGCAGCCTGGGATTCCTGCGGCCTTAGCAGTGCCCTCACTTGACCTGCAGAATTCTGGTGATGCGGATCAGGAACGGGCCGAACCGACCGCTTTCCACCCCCTCAGCCGTACCCACCGGATGCATGGTCTGGGAGGGGAGCTGGGGCCTGGAGGAGAGGGAAGACCCCAGCCTCTTCCCTAGTGGTCTGGCCCGTCTTGCTCTCCTAGCTCACGAGGAGACGGTGGTTAACTGTCTGTATGAGTCTAGGTGGCTTTCCCGTGTTAGCAGCCGGGCGGCTTCCAGAAGAGGAGGCCACTGTGGACCCCACCTAGGACTCCCCGTCTGCACCCAGCAAACACACGTTTGTCCCTGACACGGGACAGGTGTGAGTCTTCTGGGAGAGTCCAGCCTAGGACTGCAGTCAGTTAACCCCCCGCTCTGAGAGCACCCGTCCCCCCCGCCTCTGGGTAACACCATGCACTGACTGGTCACCAGTGGCGGAAACTGACATGAGATCTTTCAACCCATGGTTGCCTGCACTTGACTTAGACCCGATGCTTTTTTGTGTCCTCCCAGGTCAGTTCCTGAACAAGGATGCCAGCCTCACAGAGGAGCCTACTCACCCTGCGTTCCCGAAGGCAGGCGAGCAGTCTGAGACCTTCCTAAAGGTGAAAGGACACCAGGTCCCGGTGGTCTGGAAACAGCGGAAAATCTACAATGGGGAAGAGCAGGTGGACTGCTGGTTTGCCAGGAACAGCGCAGCCAAACTGATCGACGGGGAGTACAAAGATTACCTGGCAACCCATCCTTTTGACTCAGAGACGTCGTTTGGCCTGGGACTCTCCAGGGGACTCTGACACCAGCAGCCTGAACGCACGAGAGCGTGACAGGGAAGTGGTCTCTGGGGTCCCCGCGGTGCGCTTCCTGTCGCTCACGCATGCCTGGTGTCTTGGCAGTTAGCTGCCTCCAGTGACCTTCCCTCGGTGGCATGTAGGCCCAGGGTCTGCTTGAGTGAAGGGTAGAGTCAGGACTCGGAAGCAGAAATGTTATTTCCTTCTACTTCCTGCTCCTGCCTCCCCCCTCCCTCTGTCCGGTAGAGAAAGATGGTGGCCCCAAGAGGGAAAGCAAGACATCTGCGTCTCGTTCCAACTGGCTTGTCTGTCTCCTAGCCTGTCATAAGGTAACTGATGAAGAAACATTGCCACAAAGCTCCCTTTCTCTGGAAATGACCAAGTTTGGGCACTCTGCTTTCCGCCTTATTCTAATGCTTAGCAATCTCTCCTCTTAGAACTACCGTCTTCTCCAGATGTGTGGCCAACCTCTGCCTCAGGGGGACCTCTCCTTGGGCCCCGGCCATGGGTCAGGCAAATAGCTCATAGATTTGATCATTGTAAACAATTAAGTCTTTTCTTGGGAGAGGATTTTCTTCCACTGTGATATCTTGCCCTTGAAAGTGAGTTTGCATTAAAAAAAAAAATTGGTTGAAAATAGAAAATCCTCATCCCAGCTACCGATGTCTAATGGGCTTTGTAAACCACTTGACTGTGCTGATGGGTATTCTCCTATTTATTCCAGTAAAGCTAATAAACAGGAGTACCCCACGTGGCTGTTTTTTACTCGCCTCTCTTGGTTGGAGAGCTGACCCACCTTTGACTTGGCACTCTCCTCTCCTTGTCATAATTGCGGCCTTACTTGCTGGCGGTCCTCGGGGAGGTGACAGATTAGGCCCTCGCAGCCCTGGAATGGGACGTAGAGCCAGCACAGAGCGCATCATCAGCCTCCTCCAGGAATCGGCTTGCACGTTCTCAGCGGAAGGTGCGGACGTGCTTACACAGCTGAGAAGCCTGTCCACATCTCAGAGAGGCAAAGCCAGCGAATTGGGCACGAGGGGGGGTACTTTGGTTCCAGAACTTGGACAAGCAATCTGCTGCCACGAGGCAAAGGTTAAAATCAGTGGCCAGGGCTGCAGAGGTCAGGGAGCACCACTCTTCTCCTAGTGGACCCCCCGTGCGAAGCCCGTCACCCTACCCGGGGGAAGCCAGGCGGGGGGAGGCATCCTCCTTCCCTGCCCTCCTCGCTAGTTCTTGCTTTTGCCTTGTTTGGTCTTCTCGAAGCCATGGAGGTTCAGCAGAGCCTGGTCCTCACTGGGTGAGGAGCGCAGTCGGGACGCACATGGACGCAGGCCCCCCTCGAGCCACAAGGCAGAGAAAGATCGGGGACAGAGAAATGGAATATTTTAACGTGAGGCTGAATTAAATAAAAGCTTTTGTGCTGGCCTCACAGGAGGTTTCTTCCAGTCGGGAGTGACTCCAGAGCATGCTTTCATGAGATGTGGAAGCATACTTAGAACTTGGAGAGAAATCAGAGCTAAGAATATTGTTTATCATATTTGCCCTCCCATGGGGAACATTCGAGCAACAAAATGACATCCACATGTTCCTGT
>NC_138373.1:41968599-41989833 GCF_054177405.1 Leptonychotes weddellii | reverse complement strand
CTTCATTCTGACTTTTCAAGGATTTACCACTTCCAGCCAGAGGGAGTGGGACCTAGAGGATAAACCACAGGGTGATGCTCTGGTGCTGGGAGCTGGATAGAACCCCTCCTTGATTCTGTCAGACATGACATGAAGTCTTTCATGGAATCCTCATAGGGGGATGAGGGACAGGATTCATTTCTTTATGTGTATTTCTTGGCTAAACTGGACGGAACGAATGTTTGGGCCCTCCTAAAATTCATAGGCTGCAGCCTAAACCCCCAGTGTGATGGTATTTGGAGGCAGGGCCTTTGGAAGGGGATGAGGTCCTGAGGGTGGGGCCCCTGATAGGATTAGTGCCCTTCCAGGAGGAGACGCAGGAGAGAGGATCTTTCTGCTCTCCACCATGTGAGGATGCAAGAAGTCGGCCGTCTGTGAAGGAGGAAGAAGGCTCTCACCAGACACCGAATCTTCGGGCTCCCTGGTCCCGGACTTCCAGCCTCCAGAGCTGTGAGCAAGAAACGTGCGTTAAGTCATCTGATCTATGGTATTCTGGGAATAGCAGCCTGAGCTGACTAAGACACTGAGGCCAAAATATGCATTCTGTCCCCTTGGTTAAGCTCCCCAGAATGTATACAGTGCTGTTATTTAATCGGGAGGGCTCCTGGAACCCTGAGAACATGGTTCAGCTAAAATAAACAACAAATAAAGTTACGTAGCTAAGCAAAGACTTAGAAACATAACCTTAAATATTTATTTTAGTCAGTTTAAGAAGGAGGGTATGAGATAGTTCTCATTCAAGAGCCTATTTTTTTTTTTAAACAAAGAGATTGATGTCTAAAGACAAACAGCATATCGGTATGCTTCTGTTTTGAGGGAAAATGGAGTTAGGGCTGCAGAGAATAAAGCTGGATGATTCTAACTGTACTGCTCGCTTATAGCAATTTCTGAATGACATGAAGATATATGTAAATGGAGGAGTAAGTGACATCGGAAGTATAACGGTAAAACAACACAAGCTATAGAACTGCAGCAAACAGTCCTGACCGGATTTATGTGACTGTCAAACACAGAGAGAAGCGCCTTAAACCTCTCTGTCCCTTAACTTCTGGGGCTCCGACATCCCAGAACTTCTGCCACCTCATCAGGTCCCTCATTTGTACACCCGACCCCCACCGTCCTGCTGCTGTTTCTTCCATTTGCCTCTGGGGCGTCTTCCCTCCTCAAGCAGTCTTTCTAGCCCGTGGTTGTGGCATTGTCCCTCAGGGGCTGAGGGGTCCTGCCGGGGCTCATGGAGATCCCTGCTGAGCTCCGTTAAATTCTGAATGGAGCACCCCCAGGGTCAGGGCCAGCGCAGGCACGGAATGGAACGTGAGCAAAGGCACCGGAAGGCCACATGAAAGAGAAAACCAGAGGACACCGAGAGCCGGGGCGTCAAGTCAGCCCCTCTGGGCTTTGGCTTCTTCATCTGTAACATGAAGGGGCTGCACTAAGACCCCAGGATCTTTATCAGCTGCCCGCAGATGAAGATACTTCCCAGACTTCCAAGTAACCAATGCAGAATGATTCACTTGATGAATCCAGTGGATTTTGAGATCCAGTGTTCCAGACCCAGGGATTCAGAGGAAAACAAAGCCCGTGCTTCCAGGGAGGTGACAGTTCCGAGCAGGAGGGAGAATGAACGCAAGGGTGGAAACAGCACCGGAAATGCTGTGCGTGGACTTGGCCATGGGCTGCGCCCCGCGCAGAGGAAGCTCAGCTGTGAAGGCAGGAAGGTGGTGGGGAAACCAGTCCAGAGATGGAGGGTGTTGCATCACAAGCAGGAAGAGCATGTGCAGAGGCAACCAGAGAAGCTCGTCTTCTACAATGTTAGGCGGCTGGGAGCATCTTCCGAATGGCAGGGGCCTTCTTACTCTACCCGCTTTGCGCCGGATTTGGGGGCTGCTTCCGTCCCTAGCCCAGGGACAGTCGCCGCTCCCCATGGCCCATCCCGTCCCCAGGGCTCCCACTGGCATTGAGCGAACTCAGGTCCCTCTTTTCTGCAACACGCCCTGCCCTCAGCAGCCCCTCTGTTCTGCTCCAGCTCTCTGGACCACCTCGCCCCACGGCCCCCCGTCACTGGCCTCCTGTGCGGGAGAATACTGTGGAAGGAGCTCCCTCCTTCACTCGCGCTCATATCGAAGTGGCTCTGTCATCTTCACACCCCTTCCTTCCAAGTATCACTGGCCACCTCCATTCTCACGGCCTCTGGGCAGGGGAGTTGGTGATTTTCTTTCTAAAATCTCCAGACTCTTGTTTCCCACCAGGTTATGGCCTCTTGTTTCCAAATATCACTCTGGAAGTCTCCTCTGGTCTGAAACTCTTGTCCCCAACCTGGTTCCCTCGAGCTTCCATCTTTCATGTCTGCGTCAGGCTTGCTATAGAGGTTGGTATTCAAAACCTCTTTTTTCTTTCTTTCTTTTTTTTTTTTCTTTTTACCTTTTAGGTGCTTAACTCATCAGATTTAGCTTCTGTCCTTACCACGTTAATGCAAGTGTATCTCAGACGGCACGCTCCCCGTCCTGACCCCCACTTCTAGCCATCAGGCTCTTCAGCCTCTTCTACCTGACTATGTCGGCCTCTTCTTCTCTTTGGAACCCTGGACCACTTTGCTTCTTTTGTGTGATTAAGTTTTTTTTTTTCTTAGTCTCTTTTGCTGAATTTCTTTCCTCCTACCAACCTATAGACTTACCCTCAGGTTCCCCCTCGGTCTCCTCTATGCTCTTCCATAGGGATCTCATTCACTTCTTGCTTCAGCATCTGGCTCTGCATAGATGGCCCCCGAAAATAGATTTATGGGCTTGACTGCTTGTTGGGGGACACTTCTTTTTTGTTATTCTGGCACGAGCTCAAACTCAGGAATAGAAGCAAACTTTCTATCTTCAAAGTGTCTATGTTTTTATTATAAGTGTTTGGGATCTGGGAAGAAAGGAAGAAGTTCTAGCAATAGTCCTTTCTTTTTTTTTTTTTTAAAGATTTTATTTATTTATTTGACAGAGAGATAGAAGAGCACAAGCAGAGGGAGTGGCAGAGGGAGAGGGAGAAGCAGGCTCTGCACTGAGCAGGGAACCCGATGCGGGACTCGATCCCAGGACCCTGAGATCATGACCTGAGCCGAAGGCAGACGCTTAACCATCTGAGCCACCCAGGCGCGCCGCAATAGTCCTTTCTATTTCAGTTGTTGCAAATGAAGGTAGAAGAGTGTGTGTGTGTGTTGGATACATTTCATAGGAGTCCAGTTTAAAATCAATTTTTATTGACACAACATTCTTCCTGTTAATTATATTATTTTCTCAAAACAACAGCTGTGTTTGTGTAAGAGAAAACCCAATGTCCTGATTGCTCACTGGGAATTTCTGGTTGTATAAGATGAAAATCACACGTGCAAAGTTCATTGATATGTGAATTAAATAATTTCATTGCACCGCCAGTACCAAATTCATTATAAATACATTTTCGTATGCTCTTTAAAAGTAAATGTTATTGGAAATGTATAAGGGCAATGTAGAAGAGACAATGGTCCCGATACTTGAGTGGAATGAATGTATGCGTGGTATACACGTCTGTTTTATCCTATTAAATTTCCAACTAGAAGTCTGCCTCACATTGCTAGAATTTTCCAGCTCTATAAATGTCATAAAATGCTGAAAGCCAGCTTCCAGTCTGCATGTTCATATGGATGCTAGGAAAAAAAACAGACCTCTCCATGGGGAAGGCGGAACCAGTTCAAAGTCTGAAGGCTCAGCTCAGAAGCGAAGTGTATTTGCTTTTGAAGAAGGCTGGAGACCAGGAATATTCTAGAAACTGAAAGTTCTCCTCTGCAGTCTGGAGGCAACTCTTTATCTTTTCAACCTCTTCAGCCTTTTCAGCCTGCCTGGAAGACTAAAATCGAGCACTCTGAGAACTTGTGATGAAAACATAATATAAAACTGTGTGTATTACTGATGAGCCGTAACATTTTTTTTATTGTTCATGCAACCTTCCCAGAAGACAAAATATTTCAAAACTAACATGTTCACCTATTCTTTCATTTAACCAGTATTCAGTGGGCACTAACTATGTGGAGGGGATAGAGTGCATCCCTGCAGATAACATTTCATGCAATTAGTTGTAAAAGACGGACAGCCGTGTGCCCACACAAAGGTTCAGATAAAATGTATGCAAGTTTGAAAAGGAAGGGCCTGTTTTCGGCCTGTCGGGGGAAGGGGCACTTGCATTGGGTCTAGTCTTACAGAACTGGGGAAGCTTGAGGGGCAAACTAGGAGTATTTTATGTAAGAACTTATGTTTTTTGTTTGTTTGTTTGTTTGTTTGTTTTAAGATTTATCCATCTGTTTTAGAGAGAGAGAGTCTGAGCAGGGGGAGGGGCAGAGGGAGAGGGAGAAGCAGACTCCCCCCTGAGCATGGAGCCGGGTGCAACGTGGGGCTCTATCCCCTGGGATCACAACCTGCGCTGGATCAAGTGTTGGATGCTTAGCCGGCTGCACCAGCCAGGTGCCCCCCAGAACTTATTATTCTTTTTTCTTTAAAAAAGGATTTATTTATTTCTTTGAGAGAGAAAGAGAGAGCATGAGCAGGGGAGGGGCTGAGGGAGAGAATCTCAAGCAGAGTCCATGCTGAGCCCAGAGCCTGGTGCAACGTGGGGCTCGATCTCATGACCCTGATATCACAACCTGAGCTGAAACCAAGAGTCGGATGCTTAACCGACGGCACCACCCAGGCGCCCTCCAGAACTTTAATTATTCTTAATAAAAACACTAAGGTAAAGGAAAATAAGTTGTGTAAAAGAACTGAAACTCCAGAGACTTCGAATGCCTCACTCTCATCACAGAGCTGCTCTTTGAGCATAGGCCGGTCTGACCACAGTGCCTTTGCTCATCTGGTGACCCTGGCATGCTCTGGACACCACAAAGGCGGCTTCTGCTGCGACTCCGGTGGATCGCTGGAGCCCGCGTCCAGCACCCACCCTGGGGGATCAGCTTCGTGTCACAGAGCAAGGACAGAAGAAAGGATGGCGCAGGGCGGCCCGATGCGGTAAGTCGAGCATCACCCTCTGAAAGCAGGTGTCCATGGTAGGAAGGCTGGGCTGCTTTCTGACTCTGGTCCAGGCGCCAAGGGGGCAGGGGATGTGCTGGGCTGGAGGCCACAGGATCACTCCAAGCACATCTTTCTCCCTTTACCTTAGAAACCACTGGGGAAGCAGCTCTCTGAAGCAGATCCTTGTGGGCTGGAGGGACATGGAAGCAGGTCTGGGGAGCTCGGGTGCGGGGAGCAGCTGGAGAACGGGGTCCCAACCTGCATCCATCACATACGCAGAAACGGAGAGCCGCAGAACTCCCGTGCACACTCAAGGGCTTTGAAATGTCACTCGCCTTCCTTGGAGAGGTGCAGACAAAGCGGCTGTGGATGTGATTAATGAGCCGTGGGCGCCCCTGGCAGGGGCTCGGGCTGGGGAGGCAGACGCTCTGGCAGTTTCCCTTTCCCACTGTCAGACAGCCGCCGCAGTGCACAGGGGACATGTCCTAGTTTCTGCAGAGGGGACAGGCGAGCCCCTGCAGAGCCCTGCGTGAGCAGGGAGGAAGGAAGGAGCCCACCCGGACTTAGCTCTGGGGCCACAGGCAAGGACGGCAGGAGGGTGGGAAGGTGCCCAGAGGTAAAGTACCTGGAGAAGGTCTCTCATGTCACCCAATCTTGTTGGCACATCCTAGATCATCGCAGGGGATGAGGGAAGCAAACCGGAGGGACAGCCTGCCGGGTCTGGAGCCGATTACAGATTTCTACGGTTCTGCTGGGTTCTGTTGCAATGGGCCTTGCTGCCTTGGCCCATGCAGGGCAGCCCCCCTATGTGTCCCGTCTCCTGCTTCCTCACCCTCCCTCTGTCTGGGGCACCTCACCCCCACCTGAGCCCCGCAAGGGACTTTGGGTCCCATCCCTGCTGTGGGGTCCCCTGGCTCTCGTCCACACTGCCTGCCCCCCACCAGCTGCTTGGAGCAAAGGGGGAGGGACAGGGAGAAGATGAGCATCTTCACCCTCATCAGGGACCCAACAGGTCTGGACACATCACACCATCTGGTTTTTTTTCAGTTGACTTGTATGAATTTATTTCAGAAGCTCACATAAGGTTGCAAAGTTACTTGCGCAGGTTGTTCCTCGCTGCTTTTTAATAATATTAAAAACAAACACACAGACACCAAGGAATGGCATAAATGGCCATCAGAAGGTGGCAGCGAATGGTCACCGTGGGAACACCAATCCCAGGGCTGGTGGAGCTGCACATGTTACCGCAGAAAGCAAACGCCTGTGAAATCAGAACACAGGTCACCGCATCGGCACGGTCCTACCAGATCGTAGCGTCTTGGTGCTTGGCATCGCTTTAGTCATGGATGCTCGTGAGCACCTGACAAAATACAAAAGCTAAAATAGGAAATCTCTCTCTACAAAAAAAAAAAAAAGCTAACCACAGCTGACTCTCTTAATAAAAGTTGTCCAAGCACATCATTTCCTGCCAAATTCAGGCGGCCACCACACTACAGTCCAAGCTAAGGGTCCTGTGCAATGATTTGAGCTGAATTCGTCTGGTCCGGGTCCTCGAATGACCCTCACTCCCCTGGGTCACCCAACTGCCCATCCCTTTGAGAGAACAGAGCCTAATTCTCGGGACAACACCTGACCCTGTTTCTGGTTTGTGTTCCTCACTTCAATCCCTCTCCTTCCTCCACAGTGAGACAAAAGCAGCTCCCAGACCTCCCTGCAAGGTCAGGGAGGGGCAAGCCTATCCTTTCTTGCTTCCAGGGTCATGGTGGAAGCTGAGAGCCAGCGACCTGCTGATGAGCACACCGTCCACCCCGGCGGGGCCCGGGCTCTCCCCAGCTCAGCCCTGGCGCCCCTCTACCTGGGCCTGCTAGGATTACAGCCAAATGTGCTGGCAGAAAGGGGAGACTCTCTGGCAGGCTCAGTGAAGCCTGTGTCCCCACGCGGGAGGTCCCGGGCTGCCCTGGCTGCCGGCTGGCTGGGAAAGAATGGAGCTTATTATGTGGGGTGGGGGGTGGAGGGGGCAGCGAGGTGTTACGCAGAGAAAATGGTTGAAATTCTAGTCGCAGGGATGTTGGCAGCCCGGAGCCTGCTGTTAGACAGTCAGATGAACTCTGATAAACCCGGAGGCACTCTCCCCGCACCCGCCTGGAAACTCTAGCACTCCATGGAGAGTGCAGGGGCCCTGGGGCGGCTGGGGGATGGGCTGGGAAACGAAGCCCAGGGAGGGGGCTCTGTGCATTTCCAGAGGGGCAGGCGGGAGTTTGCTCAGGTCAGCCCATTCAACTACTGGTCTGGTGACATAACGGGTCTGCAGCGGGGGCAGGTGCACAGCTAGGAGGGGGTCCTGCCTGGGGCCTGGGCAGGCGGGGAGGAGGGAGGGAGTGGGCAGCAAGAAGGCCCCAGGGCACCAGCGCATGGATCAGACTCTGTGGTGGTGAGCAGAGCTGGGGATGGGGCCGCCCCTGGCAAAGAGTCCCTTGCCATAGCCTCCTAGACAAGCTGGTGAGAAACCCTCTCCTTTGGGAGAGCAACAACACCCCACATTTCCCTTTCTAGGCTTGGAGATTGGGGTGACCTCTCTTGGGGGAATCCCATTTTGTGTGCCTAATCTCAAAATCCTCAGCCTCCACACACAGCAATGTGAATGCACTTAATGACACTGAATTTTGCCTTAAAAAATGGTCAAAGATAGATCTACCATGCGATCCAGCAACCCCGCTTATGGGTATGCATCTGAAGGAAATGGAATTGTTGTCTCAAAGAGATACCCGCATCCCCAAGTTCATATTATTCACAGTAGCCAAGGCACAGAAAGAACCTACCAGTCTTTCAATGGATAAATGGATAAAGAAAATGGAATATTACTCAGCCTTGAAAAATAATTTGCAGCAACATGGATGAATCTGGAGGGCATTCTACTATGTGAAATAAGCCAGACAGAAAAAGACAAAAACTGCATGGTATCACTGTGTGTGGAGTCCTAAAAAAATAAAAAACAAAACAAAACAAAAAAAACAACAGTCGAACTCATGGGAACAGAGAGTAGAAAAGTGGTTGCCACAGGCTGGGAGGCGGGGAAAAGGGGGACGTGTTAGCCAAAGGGCGCAAACTTCCGGTTATAAGATGAATAAGATCTGAGGGTCTCTTGTATAGTGTGGTAATTCAGTTGGTAAACTGTATTGTAGAATAGGAATTTGCTAAGAGAGTAAAACTTAAGTATTAAAAAAAATGGCCCAAAGAGAGTTTTGAAGAGATATTTGCACACTGACATTTATAGCAGCATTATTTACAAAATCCAAGATTTGGAAGCAACCCAAGGGTCCATCGATGGGTAAATGGATGAGCGAAATGCGGTCTCTCGGTACAATGGAATCAAATTCAGCATTAAAGAGGAAGGAAATCCTGTCACAGGCTACAACATGGATGCACTTTGAGGACATAGTGCTGAGTGAAATGAACTGGCCACTAAAAGACAAATACTGTATGATTCCACTTCTATGGGGTACTGCAAATAGAGTGATAGAGAGAGAAAGTCAAATGATGGTTCCCAGGGGCTGGAGGAGAGCGGATGAGGGGAGTTGTCGGATGAGTTCAGAGTTCCAGATCTTCAAGGTGAAAAAAGTTCAGGAGATCTAATTTACAACTTAACGCCACTGAATTGTACACCTAACGGTGGTTACGACGGTCCATTTTATGTTATTTTAAAAAATTAGACTTTATTTTTTAGAGCAATTTCAGGTTCACAGCGAAATTGAGAGGAAGGTACAGGGAGTTCCCTTCTGCCCCCCGCCCCCCACCAAAGCCTCCCCCCTGTCGACAACCCCACTGGAGCTGACACACCGTCACCCAGTGTTACTTGCTTTTTACCACGACAGACAAAGTGAGCACAACATTGATAGAAAAACCTGACAAACTGCACGATGAGAAAAAATGACAGACAAAAACTTATTTATGAACATGGATGCAAAAAATTTGTCATTAATTATCGGCGAAGAGAATACATGAAAAGAATAACACACAAAATATGGTTAAATGGTTAAAATTTTATGTTCTATATTTTGCCATGATTTAAACAAACCCTCCGGGTCTTTTGCTTTCCCACCTGAAGAACAGACCCCCACGGGCTCCAAAGTGAAGAGGGAAGGTGATCTGGGCAGTGAGGGCCACGGCCATGACCGCGGGGGATCCCAGGCGGTCACCAAGTCCTGGATCCTCTCTGGTCAGTGGCACAGCTGCGGGCAGGGGGATCCGGAGGGTCACAGGCCTCTGGGATGTTTGCAACTCAAGATTTCGCTTGGAAGACAGGCAATCAGCATCTGGGATGGAAAGGGGACCCCAGGCCCCTCAAAGCAGGGCCTGAAGAAGAGGTTGTATAGGGGCACCCGGCTGGCTCAGTCAGTGGACTGTGACTCTTGACGTCAGGGTCTTGAGTTCGAGACCCACATTGGGCATGGAGCCTACTTAAAAAATAAAATAAAATACTATTTAAAAAAGAAAAAAAAAGAGGTTGTGTCCAGACAAGTTTCCTGAGAGTTAGGAAGCAGAGAAAAGCACAAGTAGATGACAGATCCAGAAATAGTTTTTAAATTCTAAAAGGAAAAAAAAAACAAGACGAAACCAGAGAGGGAGACAAAGCATAAAAAACTCTTAATCATAGGAAACAAACTGAGGGTTGCTGGAGGGGAGGGGGTGGGGGATGGGGTAACTGGGTGATGGGCATTAAGGAGGGTACGTTATGTGATGAGCACTGGGTGTTCTATGCAACTGATGAATCACTGACCTCTACCTCTGAAACTGGTAACACAGTATATGTTAATTAATTGGATTTAAATTAAAAGATTTTTTTAAATTCTTTTTTTTTAAAGATTTTATTTATTTATTTGAGAGAGAGAATGAGATAGAGAGAGCATGAGAGGGGGGAGGGTCAGAGGGAGAAGCAGACCCCCTGCTGAGCAGGGAGCCCGATGCGGGACTCGATCCCGGGACTCCAGGATCATGACCTGAGCCGAAGGCAGTCGCTTAACCAACTGAGCCACCTAGGCGCCCAGAATTTTTTAAAAATTCTAAAAAGAAAATATCCAGCTTCTTTGTAGGATGAGATGGGGTAACTCCTCTCTCTTTTCCTCCCCCCTCCTCCCCGGGCTTCCCTCCCCCCTTCGCCCCTTCTCCTCCCCTCCCCCTCCTTTCCTTCCTTTCCTCTTCCTCTCCTCCTCCTCTTTCTTCCTCTTCCTCCTCCTCCTCTCCCTATTCCTCCTCTTCTCTTCTCCATATCAAATCCTTACATCTGCTCTTATGTTTCTTAATAAGTCACCCTAGTGCTTGCACATAAGCCACATAGCATATTTCCCCCCACTTTTCTGATGTGATCTGGAGGCACACTTAGATCGACACCCCCCTGTGATGGTGAAGGTTCCCACGTGGCCGTGCTGAACTGAGCAAACACCGTGTCCCTGACACCTCCTTTTCCAGTCTGCACACCCAGAACACTGTGACCAACCCCTCTCATTGCAAGAAGCTAAACCTTGAAGAAAAAAACATTTTAAATGAGTAGCAGTTGTCATAATTCAAAATATTCAAAATGGACCATCATTCATTCAGATCATGGTTTTAACAACTTTACATCTTTTTTTTTTTAAGAAAGATGGAGGTACTAGGTTGACGTGGGTCTGAGATGAGTAGTAGATGCCCCTACTTCCAAAATCACTTCTAAAATGATTGCAAATATATTCAGCTTTCTAGTCTCGTATTTAAACTATCAACTGTTGAAAAGAACTTTGCTTCAATTGTCAGTGGCTGACAAGGGATACTGTGTGTGGAAGTGCTTTGTTCCTGGATTGGAAGACATTGCATTAGCCTCCCTCTTTAGGAGAGTGGTGGAAAGAACATTCCGCAAAGCCAGCACCCAAAGTCAGGGTGGGGGTGGGGAACACGTTGCAAAATGGCGCTCTGTGCTCCCACTTAGAGCTGGGCTGATGGCGTTCCATTTGCAATCATAAACAAAGAGCAATTGTTATCTGGTTGCAAAATAATGCATATGCACTGTCTAAATAATTAAACCTTGGAAATTACAGAAAATCCCAAAGAACCAATTTCTTTTTAATTTGATTTTTGTATCTTCTTTGGTCCTGTTTGGGAGAAAGATTGTTTTCAAGAGAGACCTACTTCCAGGAGATGATCTGTGAGGAATAAAACCCCTCTTCTGACAGTCTGAGCAAGCCAAGCCAGGGAACAGCCAGAAATGTGTTCTCAATAGTGAGATTCAGAATACTTAGCTAACACTGAGAAAAAGATGAGGTCCCAGTAGTTTTATATTATTAGATTCCCTGTCCCTCACCAGTGAATGTCTGTCTGACCCTGGAGAAAGACACTGGGCCCGTGGAGAAGCAAATCCGTGAGCGGGAAAGGGTCCTGGTCCCCGCCAGGGTGGCAAGCGAGCACGTGGTGACCTGACCGTTTCCTCACCTGTAATCTGGAAATCTCGGTGAGGGCCTCCCAGTTGTTGAGAGGGATCAGTGAGCTAATGTCCGGAGCCTGGTGCCGTGTCTGGCATACACTAAGTATTCAAAAAAGAGATAGCTGCATAGCCCATAACCAGCCCAGCAGCTGGATTTCTCTACCACGCAACACGCCTTGAGTCACCACGAATACCTCTAGGCAGGGAGCATTTCTGAATAAGACAACAGACGTGTGTGTATCCAAGGAGTGGTCAGTTTGCTCTTGCTTGGTCTTTTTTTTTTTTTTTTTTTTGACTTGGCTTGTGATGCCCTGAGCCTGTGGGGTGCTATCAGGTTCTCGGGATGGGAGGGCAGGCGCCAGGCGCCGGTGAGGAGTCAGCCTCATCATGTTTCTGTCTTCCTGCTCCGTTGCAAGTGAGAAGTGTGTGACTCCTGGACCACAGGCCAGAGACAGAATCTGCCCTGGGGATGGAGGCTGAGGTCTACTGGAGACACTTGATCCCCCCATGGCGTTCCAGAAGTGTGGGCTGCCAGCAGGAGCAAACGGGGCTCTGCGACAGGATAGAGCCGCCCCTCATCTGCCCAGAGCAGGGTGGCCACAGGGAGCTCGGTGCTCAGCCCCTAGACCAGTGTGGGGCATGGGACCCACCCACCCTCACCCTCTCTGGGGCCTCGATGGAGACCACGAAGGCTCAGTTGTGTTTGTCTGGTAGGGGTCATGCCATGGTGAAAGCCATGCTTATTCCTTATAGATTCTTCCTGATTCTGTCATGTGGTGTCTCCATCTGCAGGGGCTGCCATACCAAAATACCACAGCCTGAGGGGCTAAACAACGTTCATCTCTCACAGTTCGGGGGGCTGCAAGCCCGCAAGCAAGATGCTAACCAATTGGGTGAGAACTTCCTGGCTTGCAGACAGCCGCCATCTTGCTGCATCCTCATATGAAGGAGAGAGAGAGAGTGCTCGAGCTCTGGTGTCTCTCCTTGTGAAGCCACAAATCCTACTGGATCACAGCTCTACCCTCATCACCTCATTTATCCTTCATTCTCCCTTTACTCCAACTACCATGACATTGGGAGTGAGGGATCTGACAAATGAATTCTGGGAGAACACAATTCTGTCCATAACGTGCGATTATAACTCACTGTGCACAATCCTAAACCTGTGTCATTCACAGAACAGGTGAGCTGACAGCTCATGAGGCAGCCACCCATGGGAAGAAAGCATTCAGGGAGGAGTGAAGAGGCTTGGACTCCTGTCTTGTCCGCCAAACCTAGAAAACCTTTAGGCAGGTCCCGAACACGGGGTCCACTTGGTTCCCTCAACTCTGGAAGGAGACTACTGGTGCTGCAATAAATGTTTTAAGAACTGTACAAGTCGGGTGCCTGGGTGGCTCAGTCGGTTAAGCGACTGCCTTCAGCTCAGGTCATGATCCTGGAGTCCCGGGATCAAGTCCCACGTCGGGCTCCCTGCTCAGCAGGGAGTCTGCTTCTCCCTCTGACCTTTCCCCTCTCATGTGCTCTCCTCTCTCTCTCTCTCTCTCATTCTCGCTCTCTCAAATAAATAAAATCTTTAAAAAAAAATAAAAATAAAATTCTTTAAAAAAAAAAAAAAAGAACTGTACAAGTCGGTTATCACTACTGACGTCTGACCCCACTGGTTACGAGGGGAGGAAGGCTCTATGGGTGTGTTGGCCAAGAACAGAGCTTCCTTCTTGTAGGGGGATGAGCGTCACTGCGACTGGGTTCTCATGCAGAACCACGGATGCAGCTCCAGCAGCTGCCCTGCTCTCGGGGCCCACTTGGAAGCAGGCAGGCTAATTTCAGGGATTTTTTTTTTTTTTTTTTTTGCCCATTGCTGATTGCTTCAATCACTACTTCACTTTTTAGGAGAGGAGATTGAGGCCTAGAGAAGGAAAGTTGTTCGAGCTTGTCATGCAGCTTGTTGGAGCCGGACTCGAACTCAGGACTCCAAAACTTCATTTAGTTTTGGAGAATCTAATTCTTCTTTTATGGGCAACCTTTTGCGCCTCATCATTAACAAGTCTTCTCCAACTCACTCTAGATTTCATATTGAAGCCTTGCGCTAGCGTCCATGAGACAGGATAATTCCCAGCAAAACAAGCACTTCATACACTGAGGGTGGGAGGAAAGACTGGTGCTGACTGTCTAGGGGCAACTTGGCAGCAAGTGTGATCTTAAGCACATGCATACTCCCTGACTCAGTGTACTTCTACAAGGGATGTCATTTATGAACATCATCATGATGTAGGCAAGAGATCCGTGGATGATGATGTAGTCCAACTAGAAACAGTTCAGGTGTCTAACAGGAGAGGGTTGGTGACATTGAGCCTGGTGTACTCATTCGAGGGAGTCTCATGATGCAAAGCATGTTTTCTGACATGGGAAAATGTTCATCTACATTCATGGAAAAGAAAGCCATATACAAATCATAGAAAAGAAAACTGGAAGAAATGTGCCAAAATAATAATAGTGATTACCTTTAGGTGGTAAGGTTATACACCATTATTACTTCTTCTTTTTTTTTTTTTAACTTAGAAGTATCCAAAGTTCCTACAATAAAGATAAATTTTCTGAGTGAATTTATAGGTGTGTGTGTCTCCATCTTTTGTAACAAACGTTGCAAATATAACTGCACCATTTCTGCACCCAGATGCCTGACTTAATGCATCCTGACTCAGCCACAGGATCACGTTTAAAGTTGCACGGACTAATCTGAACATGATACTCTCCTGCTTTGTGACTGGTAGACTGCCCACTTCCCGTCTGCATTAAGGATCATCCCCACTATTTGTCTTCTTTTTGTACTTCCTCATGATGACATTGTCCACCACCCAGAAAGTGTGGCCTTGAAAAGAAAATAAGATATGTAAATTTTAATAATTATTACTATTAATGGGAAATGATTTTGAATAAAATCCTGATAGTGGATTGTGAAGATGGTAAAGGTCTTAGGAGGAAGGGGAGAAATGAGGACAGAGAGCATTTACCATTTCTTGTCCATGTGTCTCCAGTTCGATCCCCATAGTCAGCTCACTTCCAGCCGTCCCGACCACATGTTCCTGGTCATCTGATGTGTCTCTGGTGAAAGAAGATTCTAGAAGTTAAGGAAGTGGAAGAAAAGAATGTGGGAAGAATCTTTATGATTAAAAGTGTTGGGGAGAAGGGAGGGTGATGGTGTGGATGGTGTAGAACCACAGTGATTTGAATAAACCAAAAGTATCTGAATGCTCTAAGGAGCTAAGGGGTCATTCTACTTCTTATAACTGATGCACTTATTTTCCACTTCCTGTCCTTTGAACCGAATGAGAGCCATCAATCATGTTAGTTTAAACTTGCCATCATGCCTCCTTCATTTGGAGACTGAATCAAGGACAGGAAGCATCACGACAGAAGTCAAGTCATCAAAGTTTCCAGGCTGTTCACAGAAAGCCAAAATAGATCTATGTCCCAAGGAGAATACTTTGAAAACAAACAAAGCAAAACTCTCGTGTGGGACATATGAGATGTGCATCTCACACAATGCACTCTCCAAACACATGTGCTTCTGTCCACTCAAAGGAAAGATTGCTTTATTGTTTTATGGGTTCCTTGGAGGAAATCCCAATCCTTAAGAGAACATCCTGTGCCAAGGAAGACACATGGGGGTTCTGTTGGCTTCCACCTCATCCTGAACAGAGGGGGCCCAGAGGCCAGTTTCCTGTACTGACCCACGAGCCTGGCTGTGCTACTCTAGAACCCTTCTGGACCCACTTACGATGACAATGAAAGGCACAATAAACATCATAAGGACCAGATCCCACAGAGGGTCTGGGATATTGTGCAGTAAAATCTTCTGGAGCTAGGCGAGAGAGTAACACCACCACACAACAAGGCAGTAGAGTCTGTCTTGGGGTCTCAGTCATCGACACCATGGCAACCTCCCACTGGGGAGCTAAAATCCCCTGTGCTTCTCCCCGTCATCAGGAAATGTGAAGGAAAATAGATATTAAGCATATAGCTCAAAATTACACAGCAAATGAAGCAGTGATGCTTGGGGCCAGTGAGTTGAAATCAAGTAGAAGCAACTCTCCATTATTCGGGTAATGGAAGCACAGAGAAAAGTCCCGAATCCAAGAAATGTTCCCAGCCCCAGGGGAACTCCACAAAGGTTTCATTTTCATTTTCTGCCCTAATATGTGTTTTGCCAGAACTGTTTCAAGATGAGTAAAATGGGCTGGTTTATGTTCCCTTGGAGGATTAGGGAAATGGTCAAATATGAGTGGCTGGTTGAATCCCTATAATCAGTGCTTGAGTAGACAAGAGTTGGCCAGATCCAATCCTCCTTCTGGCTTCAAACTTCACCACTTTCTTGATCATCAGCCCACAGACCTGCCAGACGTCACCCAAATTCTTACCGTGGTCCAGCCTAGGATGAGCAGAAAAAAGCCAGTGGCCACCTTCTCATGCACCATGGTCAGCAAGTTCAGGAGACACTGCCCCGTCCACTCCTTGGATGGGAAAGGTCCCCTTGGAGGACAGAATGAGCCCAGTGGGAGCCACTGGCTAATACCCACACTGGGGACGCCCAAAGGAATCACATCAAGCCATTTAGCCACACTGTTCCAGAGTTCAGAGCCAACTTTCCAATTCCAACATGGCGAGACCCAGGCTTTGGAATTTTAATAACTGGCGCCATCTGGTGTTGAGCACTAATATTACCCTTCTGTAGTCAGCCAAACAGTGAAGCAGGGAACAATATTTGCCCTCTGCCCAGAAAGTCAGGGGCCGAACCAGCCAGGATGGTGTGTACTATTTTCCAAAATGTGCCGGTTTGATTGGGATGACTTTCCACTTCCCAGATTAGAATACTCCATTAGGGTGATACCCCAGTAACCACGTTCTCCCCTCTGCTGCAGCCTGTCTCTCAGAATCTGAGTCAGGGGACTTCTGAGTAGACCCCCCGCTGTCCACATGCCTCTCTGTCTCTACCAAACCAGACAAGCCCTTGAGGACAGCGATTCTTTGTCCTCATGGCTCCAGGATGTCTCACGGTGTGGATACAAGGGAGGCCATTAATACTCACCAAGTGGAAGAGTAACTTGGAGGGACCATGAGACTGAGGTGGGGCTGATTTTAGGCTGGACCATTTTTCTTTTCAGAGCTCTGTTTCTCCCATACTGGAGAGAAGCAGCCCTTTGATCGTGGGGGCCTCTTCACTCGTCTTTGTCTCTTTCCCTCCACCTTCCTCTAACCTCCCTCTACATCATCTGCCAGCAGGCCCCTCGCACAATTATGCATGGATCCTGTCACTTTCCCAAATACAGGGACACACATTACCATTGTTTTAGGTTTTATGCAGACATAAAAATCACCACTGTGGGATCTCATAGCAAAAAATTTACTCCCTGTCCAATTCTCTTTCAACCCTTCTGATTCTGACAAGGAAAAAGCGAAGGTCCTGGATGATGTGACTATGCCTTGAACACCTCTGGAACATCCATTTGAACAAAGGAATCCCAGGCAAGACCATCAGACCATCACAATATCCATCTATAACTGAGAAGCATAATTATTCCCACCACCACAAAAAAGAGATGATAATTATGCGGCATAATCGAGGTGCTAACTAACACTGCATGCAACATTTAAATGTACCAAACCAGCATGGGGCACACCTCAAACTTACACAATATTAGATAAATCATTGTAAAGGCAGTACCAGTTTATAGCAAGAAAAACAGGAAGCTGTTATGATACATGAATGAGTTAAATTGGGGAAACACTCGCAAAGCCAGACACCCTTTCCTCCTTCTCGCTGCGTTTCGGCAGAGACACACCTGGCCGGCCTCTCCAGGACGTGCTCGACCAACTCAGAAAGGAAACCAGGGGAAGGTCGAGCGGGAGGTGGACACTGCTCACGCGGATGCTTCTCCCACGATTCCTTGTTTCTGCGCCATATCCCTGAGCGGGCCAGACCCATCTGTGACCACAGCCAGCAGTTCAACCCCTTATTAACCTTCCATGGGACTCCCCCACTTTGCAGTGAAGTACATGAGCCCGGCTCAGCTTTGCGGAGTCTCATTCATCAGGAATCACTTCAAGGCTAATGAGTAGGCCCCTGCCTGGGCCGCGTGTGAGCAGATCGTGTATCTGGCAGCTGCCAACCGGGGACAGCACAGACATAGATACATGGGGCGACTGAGGTCTCAGGAAGGCACCAGGTTTCTGGGTAATGCAATCTGAAAATCAATTCTCGTTAAATACAAGTGAGACTAATACCTCTGACAGGTTACATCTTAAGTGATAATTAAAAGCATATTTCCTGACGTTTAGCTGCTATGAAATGAACCTCTATTTATGCCACAGAGGGGGTCTCATGCTAAGACCATGGACACTCATTAGCTCCCCCCGGAAACCTCAGAGTTCCCGGAGTGTCATTCATTATTTTAATCTGATTTTCTTGACTCAAGTGAAATCGAACTTGGCGTTGGCATTCTCTTTCTCCAGCGCCACCGAGAGTCCTTAACACAATTAACATTGTCATAAGCCAAGGAATGAAGACGTATTTTGCACGAATACAGTCTTCAGCGCCCTCCATGGGTAGAGTTTATTAATCATCGATGGCATCCCACTAGGTTTCATGAACTCCCCTTAATTAATAGGAGGAGGCATGGCGGCTGACATGTTAAATTTTTCATTTACGAGGTCAAGGTGTCGGGAGCCCCGCAGTGGGCAGTGGGGCTGACGGGAGCTCAGACTCTCAGAAAGCTAGGAGAATTTTTACAACGGCCTGTACTAGTTGCTGATTTGGCCCTTTCCGTATCAAGATATCAAATTTTATCTCAAAAACTGTGAATCGGAAAAAAAAAATGGGAATGTTGAATATCTCTTTCTTCTGAACTGGGTTTACAGGTCATTAAAACATACCACTAACACATAGGAATAAACCACAAGGTGGCTTAAAAGGCAGAAAGTTATGGTCCCACGATTCTGGAAGCAAGAGGTCTGAAATCGGGGTGCTGGCAGGGCCATGCTCTTTCTAAAGCGCCTAAGAGAGGGTCCCTCCTCGTATCTTCCAGGCTCTGGGAGGCCTGTGTGATCGTGGGCTCAAGGCCACATCACTCCTGTCCCTGCTTCTGTCTGCTGCTGCCCATCACCCCT
This sequence comes from Leptonychotes weddellii, assembly GCF_054177405.1. Lineage (NCBI taxonomy): Eukaryota > Metazoa > Chordata > Mammalia > Carnivora > Phocidae > Leptonychotes > Leptonychotes weddellii. Next base: position 41,971,164 of record NC_138373.1, on the reverse strand, counting down.
GCGTCTCTGTCCTTTTCATCTTTTTACAAGGACACCAGTCATATTGGATGAGGGCCCTCTTCCCCCACTCCAGCATGACCTCATCTTACCTAATTACATCTTCAGTGACCCTGTTTCCAAATAAGGTCCCATTCTGAGGGACTGGGGGTTAGGACATCAACATATCTGCTGTGGGGACACAATTCAACCCAGAAGACACCTGCAAAGAGAGTAATTAATTAATAAATGATGTGTGGATGATGAGCTAACCATTTGGGAAAAAAATGCATTCCTTTAATTCCTTACTCCTTGTGCTGAAATACCAAAAGGATCAAAGTTTTATTTTTTATTTCTCATTTTTTTCCAAGGGATCAAAGTTTTTTTTTTAATTTTTTTAAAGGTTTTATTTATTTATTTGAGAGAGAGAGAGCAAGTGAGAGGAAGAAGTAGAGAGAATCTGAAGCAGACGCTGCACTGAGCACAGAGCTGGACATGGGACTCGATCCCACAACCCCAAGATCATGACCTGAGCCAAAACCAAGAGTCGGCCACTTAACCGACTGAGCCACCCAGGCACCCTTCAAAGGGACCAAAGTTTTAAATGTGAAATATCTTTAAAGTATTAGAATTGTAACAGCCAATGCATAAGACTTATGTGCAGGCTCGATTTGAAGGGCTTTACACACATAACATAACACACATATCTCTGCTGTTGTTTCCATTTTATGACAGAGAAAACTGAGGCACAGGGAAGTTTGTAATTTGCCCAAGATCACACAGCCAGCAGGCGTGAGCGTCAGGTTTCCAGCCCCGTCGATTTGGTTCCAGAGCCTGTGCCCAAGAAGGCAATTCTAATGTCTGTTTTTACTTTATGCTCTTATGTAGTGTTTAAAATTTTTATAATGGATGTGTATCACTTTAAAACTCATAAGAAAATAATGTGATCTCTCTCCTCTCTCTCCTGCCCACCACTGCCTTCCTGCCACACGCAGCCTCCCCCCCTACCTGCGCCTACTCAGACGGTTAATCTCCCTGTAATCTGCAGCTAAAGGAGCCCAGAAGCTTCTGCAATGGAATGTCTGCTTTAGAACTACACCCTTCTTTCTATATCCTTCTAGAACTTTCTTTCTCAGTGTTGACACCCGGTAACTCTTTCTGACTCGGTCAAGGACACATTCCCTGTCTCAGTTCTGAACACTGCTGCTCGGGCTTTTCTCTAAACCCGTTTTCCCAAGCACGAAAGAGCTCATGAGTCCCCCGGAGAATTTGCGGAATGGTAGACTCTGATTTTGGGTAGGAGGAGGATGGACCCGAGATTCTCCATTCCCAACCAGCTCTCAGGGGAGGCCCAGGCAGCTGTCCTCAGACCACACACTGATTCCTGACTGTGGTTGTCTTCACCCTCTTCCCTCTCCACCAGCTCTACCTCGTGCTTCTCTTTCCCTCTGAAAATCAGGACTGCAGAATTTGAACTTTTTTAGACCAAGAAAGACCAAAGTTGGAATCCTCTGCTAAGAATGTGTCTCCCCCAGCAAAAGAAAACATGAGGGTGGAGTGCAGAGCTTTCTTGTTCAACTTGAAACTTGGCCCCACGATATAAAGCCCTCTGAAGGTTTCCACATGGGAGGCAGGGCTCAAAGCAGAGGATTTCCCCAAAAGTTGGATGGGTCCCCAAAGGAGGAGATGGCCAGAAACTGACGCATCACTCCACTGATAGTCCAGGCTTTGCTTCTTCATTCACTCAAATATTTTACTGGTTACCAGACACACAAGACTCTTGGTAAAAGCAGTAGAGAAATGACCTGGGGTCTTGAGCATTCTTTTCTTGGGATATCACCAAGTGCTTTAAAGGTAGTGTCTTATTCTTAGGCAAAAACAGCCCTGGCTCCCTCTCAGCAGATGAAAGAAGCTGACACGATTTACTGCTGGTCACCTGAGCAAGGTGGCAGAATCTGGAGCCAGCACAGGGCTCCCGGCTCTAATCTCTGCCTGTGCATACTGTTAGGGTCTTAGTAGCAGGGAGAGGACAGGCGGGCACTAGTAAGATTTACTGAACCCTGACCATAGATGGGGCACTTTATATAGGGGATCTCTTCAGAGCAAATAAACGGCCAAACTACTAACCCAATCTACAAACATTAAGAGCAAATCTGATCACTGGTCGTGAGAACACAGAATGGTACAGGATCTATGGAAAACAGTACTGAGCTGCCTCAAAAAATTAAACCTGGAACCACCACATGAGATCCAGCAATCCCAGTTCTAGAGGTATATCCCAAGGAACTGAATTCCAGATCTCCGAGAGAGACCCTCCCTCCCATGTTCATTGCAGCATTATTCCCGATAGCCAAGACATGGAAGCAAGCTAAGTGTCCATCAGTGGAGCAATGGATCAAGAAAACATGGCACGCACACACATATAATGGAGTGTTATTCAGCCTTCAAAAAGAAAAGAAATCCTGTACTGTTCAACAACATGGAGGAAACTTCACACATTACACTAAAATAAGCCAGTCACAGAAAGACAAATACTGCGTGATTCACTTATGTGGGGAATCTAAAATCGTCAAACTCAGAGAAGCAGAG
>NC_138373.1:41957767-41968099 GCF_054177405.1 Leptonychotes weddellii | reverse complement strand
CAACTGACCAGCAGGGTGCTCTTGGGTTGAAGAACAGTTCTCCCAGGACGACGTTGGATACACGCAGCGTCCTGGGGGGAGGTCTTTTGAGCCCTCTGCCATTGAAAGGTAGAATAAACGTGTATTTATTGTGCTGCCCCGAAATTCTTGCTCTGCTGTGTTGTTACCGTTTGTAGGCATCGACCCTCCAGCCCCTTCCCACTGCCTGCTTCCTACGGGCAGAGCACCTGGCTGAGACATCGCAGACTCGAGGAGGATCTATAGCTCATTTTATCCAAAATATGCAAACAGCTCACTTTTACTAGGATTTTTCTATGAAGTAAACTAATAAATTGTGCCTTTGGGTTACCTTTACAGGTATGAAAAATAAACTGGAGTACGAAGTCCATCTGTCCAGCTTCCACTGTCCATCACCTGTCAGTCATGTGTCTCCCTCTCTCCTTCTGTCTCTCTTTCTCTCTCTCTCTATCTCTGACATCTCTGGTTAAATGAAATGAGCACAATCAGTTGACTCTTCTGATGACTCTACTTACATTGGGGAATTCACCCCATATTGTACAAGCTGTTCATACTCATTCCCGCTTCCCCACACCTTCCCTCCTTCTTCAACTTGAAAAGTAAAATCAAAGGGGCGCCTGGGGGCCTCCATCCTTTAAGCGTCAGACTCTTAATCTCAACTCAGGTCTTGATCTCAGGGCGGTGGGTTCAAGCCCCGCTCTGGGCTGTGTGCTGGGTGTGGAGTCTACTTAAAAAAATAAATAAATAAGAAGTAAAATCAGTTTTGGAAAGCAGCGGAAATGAGGTCGCCGAGGTCCCTCGGCCAGGAGAAAGGGCACGCGGCCCGGGACAGGCGGCGCTGGGGGAGACCGCACAGAAACGGGGGTGGGTGGCGAGTTTGCCTGATTTCCTCTCCTAAATGGGTCAGCGGCTCCTTCCTGGGGAGCGGAGGGGCGTCGCCATGGCAACGTTGATATTAATGCGGGTGGACGCGCCCCAGGGTGGTCTGGGGAGAGCCGGCACCCTGCATCTCATCAGCTCGACGGTCTAGCAGGAAGGGGCGCCCTGTCCCCAGCCTCCGTGACCCCCCTGCCCCCCACTTCCAGGTTGAGAGGCGGTCATCGGCGTGAAGGGGCTGGTCATCACGGCCCTCTGAGGACAAGGGCGATTCTTCGTGCGCCTGAAATAATCAGCCCCTATACCTCCCTACGCCCCAAAATATGTTAGAGGAAACCTTGAAAAGGACAATTGTAAAAGAGATAAAGTAGCAGACTGTTCTGGCCGGAGGTCACAGAACAGGTGAAAATCAAGCTCCTGATAAGAGAGAGAGGGGACAACGGCAGTGAGAAGAAAGGAAAGGAGAGCATGCGGGCCGCGGCGGGTCCAGGCCGAGCTCTCCCTTGCCGCAAAAGCTGCCCCGACACCTTCCGGTGGGAATGCGCGCTCCATCCTGCCCACTCGGGCCTCGGGGCTCAGACCCGGGTTAAGGCCTTGAAACCTGAGCCCCGGTCACGAACAGTAACATCCCAATGTGGCTTTATGACTTCCAGGTGACGGCCTTCCCCAGACGCACCGCCGGAGCTCCGCGCGCCCACCCTGGCAATGGGGGGGGGATGCCCCTCGCGTCCCAGTCCTCACGTCCAGAGTGGACTGGCAACGGGGACTAAAGCGCACAGACCTAAGACGCACTGTCGGGCAGCGGCACGGATCACTGAAACTTTGGGAACGTGTTCTATGGCACCTCTTAGTCTGTCCTCCATGCCTTCCGTCCACCTCCGGGAAACCACGAATCCCTCACATCCATGGCTTCCTTGGGGCAAGCCGAGCTTTGCAGCTAAGAAGCCTGGGACCTTCGTAGGCATTTTGTACCCAAAGGGATCTTTAGTGTATTTATTTTTTAACTGATAAGTTATTTCTTTTCTTTTCTTTTTTTTTTTTTTTTAAGATTTTATTTATTTGACAGAGAGACAGCGCGAGAGGGAACACAAGCAGGGGGAGTGGGAAGGAGAAGCAGGCTTCCCGCGGAGCAGGGAGCCCGATGTGGGGCTCGATCCCAGGACCCTGGGATCATGACCTGAGCTGAAGGCAGACGCTTAACGACTGAGCCACCCAGGCGCCCCTGATAAGTTATTTCTAAGGAACTCTTGTCCTATAGCTTTCAAGTCTCAAAATTGGGTTCCGCGCAGGGCTTAGCGGCATCTGGCAGATAAACGGGTGGACAGCACCATCTAGTGCATTAAAGTCATAAGGCAACCTGAACCAAATTAAAAACTCTGAGAGAGGGAAACGGAGATGACACTCCAGGATATGTTATTTCATTATCAGTAGATTTCCCACTTCATTTCTCGGTAGTAGAGCTACTTGCTGTTACATCATCTCTATGTACATCCTCTCCCCATAAAGGGGGGCTCAGAATGCAGCCCACTGTCAGTGACTAAGATGATATATCTCTCATCTTTTTTTAAATTAATACACTGGTTATAAAATTATATAGTAGCCAATTCTTATATTCCCTGTAATTACCACTGGGGGTGTGGGAGGCTAAGGAGCACATGTGGGCAGGCACGTGGGACATGGCGTCAGGAACTTACTGACTCGGCGGGAACCGGGGCAGTGACAATATGAGACTGGCGGGGCTGCATCTGAGGAAGCACATGGGCCAGCCACCGAGTCTCAGAGCCACACTGACCTGCCTGGGGTGACTTCATTTCATTCAGTCATTTACCAAATAGCATGAATTATTTTCTATCGCGGAGCAAAAGATGTGATTCGTTCCCAAACATGAAAGCGCTCTGTAGGAGTTGAAAAGCTGCAACAATTTTATAACCCAGATGGGAGTGCACAGTGAGCATGCTCTGAGCTGGTGGCTTCATCCGAAACCTTTTAGAGAAAGGACATCTCCAGGTGCCAAGGACCCCCAGTGACATCCTCATCCACAAGTGACTGCTCCCTCTTTGGATTTCCTTTCAACTTTGGAATCATAGGTACTCACATTAACTCTGCTGCACATTTTAGTTATTTTACCTACTTTCAATCTCGGTTGACAAACAGCCTAGGCTTATTTCTTTTATTTTATTTTTTAGTTAAAAAAATAGAAAGATCTACAACAGTCTGAATATAACCTCACACAACAAAATTATACACTTAAAAATGGTTAAGATTGTAAACTTTAGGTTATGTGTTGAAATTGAAAAGCACAATTAAAAAATTTGTGTACCTACTATATTCTGGAAACCTTAAAAGTATTATGAAAAAATATCTGGGAACAACAAAAAGATCCAATTTCAAGCAACAAAGTGAACTTGGCTTTTCTCCACCTCACCTACCTTGACATGCTCTTTGGGTTGGAAATATAGAACAACTACATTCAATGACCCTTGATTAATGCATCACAGGAATCTCAGAACTAAGCCGTGTGCCTTGCTGATCCACCTGTTTCTAGGGGCAATCTGGTGAGTTGGGCAGGGACTGTTTTCCAGAAGGAACCTAAACGTCTTTGCCGTGTCTCCCCAGATGTTCTGGAATTTTCATGGCCTCATGGTTGATCTCATGGCTGCCTCCTTCCCACCATTTGTGTCTTGGATCACCCCCAGCCACCACTCTGCATGACTCTCTACCACAGTGTCAGGCTTTCTTTACTGTCTTCACTGCGTTCAATCACAACTGCAATTATCTCTTTATTTGAACTTGAAGGGTGTCAGGCTGTCCATACTGGAATGCACGTTCCGTAAGGGTTGAGTTCCAGTCCGTCTTGGTCCCCACTGTGTCCTCACTCCCGGCAGACGGTGCCTGGACCTTATACATTGCTGGAGGGGGTGCAGAATGTAAACCCTTATTGAAGGGAATCTGACCTCCCCCAAATGCAAATGCCTTTGTCCTTCGATCCAGCAATCCCATTTGTGGGCATTTATCCTTACAGATTCGATTGCACGTGTGTGCATAAAAGGAGTCACCGTGACTTTGTTTGTATTCCAATAACAAAAAATTAGAAACAACCCATGCCTATCAGTAGAAAACAAGTTGAATAAACTATGGTACATATGGTAGTGGAATACTATACAGCTATAAAAAATACTGAAGAAGATATCTGTGTGCAGACATGGAGAGATCCAGGTACAAAACAGGATACATAGGGCGCTTCCTAACACATAAAGCAAGATTTATATATTTATATTTGTTTATAAATAAGAAACAAGTAAAAATGCCTACCAGTGGGGGAGCTTTCTCAGTTTGTATCTTTTTAATCTAATTTTGAACTCTTGAGTTGTGTAAATGTATTATGTATTTTTTTTTAAGTGCCTATCTGGCACATGGCAGGTGCTCAGCTGATATGTTGAAAGAAAGAACGGATTAATGATTAAGCCTATGAAGTTAGTAAGGGATGCAAAGGACTAGATAGGTGGAGGCTGCCATGGTAGCTCACTTCGCATAGCCTAGGGGGATGAGGGTCCCTTGTTACTCAATGTTCTGAAGAGCGTCCCTATATGGTTACAGGGGTGCATCCAAGTCTACACCTCTGGGTAGGGATGGTACTTACAGTCAAGGTGAGGGACTCAGGGCCAGGCATGCACTCATCATCCATCCGTTTGCTCAAGAAACACCTGCCCAGTGTTCACTTGGTGCAAGGTCCTGCACTGAGCGCTGTGGACATAAGGAGGACCAGGCTGATGCCGTCCCTGTCCTCAGGTAGCTCACAAGGCAGACTAAGATTCTAGGGTGCTTCCTGAGCCAGCAGCCCTCGGTTTTGCTCCTCACCTGCCCGGGAGTCTTTCGGGGTGAGTGCCCTGGGGACAACAGAGCAAAAGAATGAGGAAATCCAAACCCAAGGCGGAGCTCTAAGTGTCCACGTGAGGCTATGCGCAGCGAGCAGGGGATCTTTATTGCCCTGGAACAGGGCGCACTAACTCATGGGAGCCGCAGTCTCTCACCTCTCACCTGTTTTCTCTGGGGGAAAAAGAAACTTCCAGGGTATTGGAACAGACCAGGAGGAGGAAACACCTTGGTGGCAAAGTTGGGACAGTGTAAGGAGTGAGGAAAACAGAGACGTGTGGTTTTTCTTGGGGGTCCTGAGCGTCCTGGGAGCCAGCAGTTCTCACAGCAACAAGGACACCCACTGCTGTCGACATTTTTCAGAGCCTCCCCCCACATGCCCACTCACACCCCACTCCCCAAGGTTTTCTGCTTTGGGCTAAGGACGGAGCTTTTGAAGGTAACAACAATCCCAGGTTTTTTCCAGGTTTGCAAGCATGAAAATGTAGTTTGTTATATTTATTGTAAACTGATCAAACTCACATCATGACAGCCTGGAAGAAACACATGACAAATGACAAATGACTTGACATTGTATCTTCGGAAAATGAAAGATACCTGTGGGCTTGGGTGAAAACTGACCTTCTATTAAAGATGCGTGTTTGAGACCCGTTTCAAAATCTTATCAGTAATCCTGGTAAGATGGAAAGTCTTCCTTGGGTTCTTGCCTCCAATGTTCATTGACAGAATCAGATTTAGAATGAGCTTGGAAGCAAAGCAAGAATATGGGTGTAAAAAGATGGCAGAGGGAGAGATGGTTCTTGAAATTACAGTTCTTGAAATCTTAATTATTCTTTTTTTTTTTAAGCTTTTATTTATTTAGGGCGCCTGGGTGGCTCAGTTGGTTAAATGGCTGCCTTCGACTTAGGTCATGATCGCAGGGTCCTGGTAGCCAGCCCCACATCGGGCTCCCTGCTCAGCTACAAGCCCACTTCTCCCTCTCCCTCTGCCTCTTCTCCCCCTGCCTCTTCTCCCCCTGCTTGTGCTCTCTCTCTGCCAAACAAATAAATAAATAAAAGCTTAAAAAAAGATTTTATTTATTTATTTGCCAGAGAGAGAGAGAGACAGAAAGAGCACAAGCAGGGGGAGCAGAAGCCGAGGGAGAAGCAAGCTCCCTGCTGAGCAAGAAGCCCGATGCAGGACTCGAACCCAGGACCCTGGGATCATGACCTGAGCCAAAGGCAGACGTTTAACCAAATGAGTCACTCAGGCATCCCCAAAATCTTAATTATTCTAATAGAGCATATTTAACTTAAAAACATCCCTTTCTATAGTAAGTAATTATCTTGTCCACAGCTAAAAGAAATTACCACAATCAATAAAGATATTTCCCATAGCTATTTACAGTCTATCATTTTCAGATGCTTCAGCCCGTGTCTTCACAAGAGCCTATGAGAGGCATTATCATCTCCCTTTTACTAAAGGCCCAGGGCATAGTATTAACAAAAACTCAGTCTTTTAGCACCAAATCTTCCGCACTTTCCACCACACCACACGCACAACCTCAAAATGGTACCTCTGTGTGGTCACTGCTGTCTACCTTCTTATTACACTCACTCACTGTAAAGGCCACTGGTGTCCGTATTTTGAACTTTGAACTTGACCGGACACTGCTCTGGGCAGTGGGAAGAAGGAAGTGGAAAGTGACGAGCTTTCTGCTGTTCTTTCCGTTTGTACGAAGCTGTGACTATGGGTGCCCTTGCACAGAGCACACACTTACTGAGCCAATCGGTGTCCCAGGGCCAGAGACCATCCCTACCTCACGGGCCACCGTGCACACAGTCTGGAACAGAAGTAGATGCCAAAGAAATAAATGAACCCCCAGGATTCCCCAGATGATTTGGGAACGAGGCAATAGAAAGTTGGTGGCAGTTATACAAAGTGTGGGGAAGAAGGAAGACCTAAAGAAGTAGATTTTTTTTTTTTTAAGATTTTATTTATTTATTTGACAGAGACACAGCGAGAGAGGGAACACAAGCAGGGGGAGTGGGAGAGGGAGAAGCAGGCTCCCGGCCGAGCAAGGAGTCCGATGTGGGGCTCGATCCCAGGACCCTGGGATCACGACCTGAGCCTAAGGCAGACGCTTAACGAATGAGCCACCCAGGCGCCCCAAGAAGTAGATTTTTGACAGCATCTCGACTCTGTTATTGATTTATACCCTAACTCTTCCCCCATCCGCTTATAACACTATCTCTTTTTTTTTGTCTTTTTTTTTTATTCTTATGTTAATCCCCATACATTACATCATTAGTTTTAGATGAAGTGTTCCATGATTCATTGTTTGTGCATAACACCCAGTGCTCCATGCAGAATGTAACACTGTCTCTTTTTAAAAGTAGATTCCAAGGAGATGGCAATTCATTCATTTACCTTTCAAGACACCTTCATACATATGCTGTTTGGGCTGAGACTTAGGTTCAGAGAGATGAAATGGTTTTCCCATAGCCATACAGATGGTGAGCAGCTCAGCAAGAGAGTCCCAACATTTTTTGACTCAACCCAATGTTCATTGCATTACTTCTCCCAGGGGCTCTTGAGACAAAACCTTAGAATCTCCTGGAAGCAGGGGGTGAGAAAGCAGATGGCCCCGTCTAAAGATCCTGTTATTAGGTAAGTGGAAAGCTGATTTCTACCAGGGGTCCCCTCGACCCACACTGTGGGCAGGATAAAATGCAGGACCGGAAGTTTATTAAGTACCGCTACTCACTGCCCGGACGGCAGGTCACTTCACACTGTTTGGCTAATGGCAAGTGACAGGTTTGTGTCTGGCTGGTGATATAGCAATTAAGTGAGATAAGATGACAAAAAAGGCAGGAAGCTAATGATGTGTTGCCTTGTTGAGCAGAGCTTGCCACGCCTCATTAGATTTAACAGAGCTATCGAGACAGAGTAATTATCAGAGACAGTAAAACTGTTGTATTAAAAGATAATTTTTAAAAAGCCAGTATCAAAGACAAATAATTAAGTGCTTAATAGGGCACTCGCTAGCTGCTGGGTCCAGCGATCAGACTCTGAGAGGTTGCAGAGGGGGCCCTTCTGCTCGGTGGGACCTCATGCTACGTCGTTATTTTGGACCACATCCTCTTTTGTTTAAGTTTTTTATTGTGGTCAGTTATACGTGACGTAAAATTTACCATCTTAACCATTTTTATGCGTTCAGTTCTGTGGCATTAGTTATATTATTCACATCATTTTATAAGCATCACTGCCATCCATCTCCAGGACTTTTTCATCTCCCAAAACTGAAACTCTGTCCCCGTTAAATAAGAAGTCCTCATTCCCTCTGCCCACAGCCCCTAACAACCCCCCTTCTGCTTTCTGTGCCTATGACTTGGACCACTTCAGATTCCTCCTACAGGCAGAATTCTACTGTATTTGTATTTTTTGTGACTAGCTTCTTTCACTTCGTATGTCCTGGAGGTTCATCCATGGTGTAGCATGCATGAGAATTTCCCTCCTTTTTGAGGCTCAATAGTATTCCATTGTATGTATATATCACATTTTGCTTGCCCATTTATCTGGTGATGGACATTTGGGTTGCTTTCACAACTTGCCTACGGTGAATAACGCTGCTATGAACAGGGGCGCACAAATACCTCTCCAAGACTCTGCTTTCTCTTCTCCTGGGTGTATATCCAGAACTGGAATCGCAGGATCGTGTGGTAATTCAATTTTCAATTTTTTTCAGGAGCCACCATACTATTTTCCACAGTGACTGTATCATCTTACATGTCTGCCAATAGTACACAAGGGTTCCAATTTCTCCATATCCCCACCAACTCTTTTTTTGTCCTGGAATTTCTTTGTTGGTCGGTTTTGTTTTGTTTCATTTTGCATAATAACCATCCTCATGGGTGTGAGGTGCTTGGGCCATACCCTTTTGAACACACTCCAAGTGTACAGTGGGATCTAAGTTAAGGAATCCACGTGGAAAAAAATCAAGGTCATCCTTCATAAACTATATTAAAGGAACTTTATTTCTGTTTAATTCATATTTATTGGTCTCCTGATTAGGCGGGAGTAAAGATGTGCATCTATGTCAAGAAGCGCTTGGTCCCAGGAAAGAAATTAGTTTAGGGAGATCAAAACATCCCTGAGGAGTCGTGTTTATGACACAGGGAGCGACCATCCCCACTGAAGCATTTCATGAAGCAGAAATGCCACCGAGTTGGGTTGGCCTATGAAGCCCTGCTTATGAGTAGCTGTCCAATGGAATAAGTCTATTCCCTTCTGTTCTCTGTCTTTCTCCCTCTTCCCTTCCTCACCACCTGATCCTCTCTCTCATTCCCTCTACCACTGTACGTGTCCAAGTCTTCCGCGCGCCATTCCCGGTCCAGGCACTGCTGGACCCTGGAGGTGCCTGAAGTGAGGGGACTCCTCGCTCTTTCCAGGGGTCTGTGTCTTCACCCACCCCACCTCCAGTAGCCACTGTATCAGTAGGGACGAGACTTGACCCTTGTCACCATCAGCCCGGGCTTATGCCCCCATGCGGCATTTCCCACACTCTTCCCAGCCCATCCTCTTCCTTCCAGTAGGTTCTCACTGTTCCTGAGAAAGCCTTTGCTATGTGTTGCCCCAACTTCTAGTGCTTTCTCCACCTCCTGGGCCTCCTCCAAGTATATTTTTAGAACTCTGGCTTCAACTGCTTCAATGCCTCCAATCAGCCCTCTTCCAACTTCCTGTAGACTGAATCAGGGTCTACTTTACAATTGAACTGTCCACTCCACTCATCGGTTCCTTATTCTGTTGGTGAGAATCCCAGCCACAAATGCAAGTGAACAGGTGACAGGATCAGGCACCCCACATCACTTCCTCAGTCCTTCCCCGGGTGCCAGACACTCGGGAGGTGACTGGAAAAGACATGAATTAAGTGGACGTGAAGTTTCTACAACATCATTTCTACAGGATGACCTTGATTGTTTTATGTGGATCCCAGTATGCATTTGGAATCTATTTTTTTTATCTATTATGATATTTTATTTAAATTCAATTAATTAACATATAATGTATTATTGGTTTTAGAGGTAGAGGTCAGTGATTCATCAATTTTGTATAATACCCAGTGCTCGTTACATCACACGCCCTCCTTAATGCCCATCACTCAGTTACCCCATCCCCCACCCACCTCCCCTCCAGCAATCCTCAGTTTGTTTCCTATGATTAATAGTTCCTTACGGTTTGTGTCCCTCTCTGATTTCTTCCCATTCAGTTTTCCCTCCCTTCCCTTACGATCCTCTGTTTTGTTTCTTAAATTCCATATACGACTGAGATCATATGATAATTGTCTTTCTCTGATTGGCTTATTTTGTTTAGCATAATACCCTCTAGTTCCATCCACGTCATTGCAAATGGCAAGATTTCATTCTTTTTGATGGCTGAGTAATATTCCCTTGTATATATCTCCCACATCTTCTTTATCCATCATCTGCTGGTGGACATCTGGGCTCTTCCCATAGTTTAGCCATTGTGGACATTGCTGCTATAAACATTGAGGTGCACGTGCCCCTTTGGATCACTTCCTCTGTA
>NC_138373.1:41925130-41957667 GCF_054177405.1 Leptonychotes weddellii | reverse complement strand
TAGGTCGTAGGGTAGCTTTATTTTCAATTTTTTGAGGAACCTCCATACTGTTTTCCAGAGTGGCTGCACCAGCTTGCATTCCCACCAACAGTGTAGGAGGGTTCCCCTTTCTCCGCATCCCCGCCAACATCTGTCGTTTCCTGACTTGTTAATTTTAGCCATTCTGACTGGTGTGAGGTGGTATCTCATTGAGGTTTTGATCTGTATTTCCCTGATGCTGAGTGATGTTGAGCACTTTTTCATGTGTCTATTGGCCATTTGGATGTCTTCTTTGCAGAAATGTCTGTTCAAGTCTTCTGCCCATTTCTTGATTGGATTATTTGTTCTTTGGGTGTTGAGTTTGATAAGTTCTTCATAGATTTTGGATACTAGCCCTTTGTCTGATATGTCCTTTACAAATATCTTCTCCCATTCTGTCGGTTGTCTTTTGGTTTTGTTGACAGTTTCCTCTGCTGTGCAAAAGCTTTTTATCTTTGAAGTCCCAAGAGTTTATCTTTGCCTTTGTGTCCCTTGCCTTTGGAGACATGTCTAGCAAGAAGTTGCTGGGGCCGAGGTCACAGTGGAATCCATTTTTAAAAATATAGTCTAAAATGACTATTTGGCTAGATTAACATGATTAATTTTGTGGGTAGTGGAAAAAGAAAGAGGAACCTTCTTGGCATAGATTATAAATTGCATGACTTTATACAGGACAGATTATTTCATTAAATCTTTTTGTAGTTACTCAATTTCTGTCAATAGTCTTCCTGGAGACATTTTATACACTTAACTTCAGTCGAATTTTTTTTAATTTTATTTAATTATTTGAGAGAGGGAGAGAGAGCACAGAGAGGGAGAGGGAGAAGCAGACTCCCCACTGAGCAGAGAGCCTGACGTGGGGCTCAATCCCAGGACCCCGAGATCATGACCCAAGCCGAGGGCAGATGCTTAACTGACTGAGCCACCCAGGTGCCCCTTAACTTCAGTCAAATTTCAAAACTGGTGAATAGGAAGGGAGAAAAAGGGAAACAAGCGTGTCTTAAAATGGTCCGGTTTGATAGCTCAGTTGTAGAGCGAAAGAGGGTTTGTAGCATTTTTATTTGTTTGCTTGGTAATGAGAGAAAGAAGAAACATAAACATCTTCCCAAAAGACATGCAATTTTAAAAAGGATATTCACAATCTTGTACACATTTATTTTACAAAAGGGTTTTCCTGAGACCAATAAATGCGGCACGTTAACTTTGTACCAAATGGGGCACAAAGAGATCCTTAGTCCCGAGGACACAGAATTTCCCCATCTCCCCAGACTGGAAGCAATTCTGATCCACAAAGTGGACAGTTTGGAAATGTGGGTATTTTTTTAAACCTAGGTGCTCACTAGTTCAAATGAAAACCTTAGTGCAGTTCCAGTAACCCAGCTCCCATCTGCTAAGGAAGTGGATGAAAAGAACTCATAGGCTGTCAGCAAGTCAAGCGTATGAATTACTGTCTCAGCTGAGAGTCCTCTCCTGTTGAGAGTCATGGTCTCCTTTGAAAATAGGATAAAAACCCTGAAATTTCTTCCTAGGTATAAAAAAAAAGTGACAGGGAGAGACATACACGTGAAGTCTTTTAAACCCCATTACGAGGACTCAAAACCATTTTATTGTTCAGGACACAATGCACAAACCCCTAGTTAAGAAATACTAATCTAGAAATATCCTGAAAATAAGGAGTAAAGGAATCCATATTTAATTTTGTTGTTGAACGTTTTCCAGGAGTTGAATATAAGTAGGGAATAGTAAGATTTTATTGAAAACAAAATGGACTCATTTGAATGTATTTATTCTAGGACCCGCATGCTGAATTCTCATCTTTAGGTGGATAAAAATAATTCGGTTTCCGAAGCAGAACCAGTGAGGAGAGTGTCTAGCTCGTAAACATTGAAGAGGCAAGGGAGCTCCTCCAAATTCAACACGTTATGCTTAATGTTTTGGAAATAGCAGCTTGAAAGACCGGAAGCACTAGGGCTAAAAATGCAACTTCAGAAAACGACCCTCTCCATCCATCATCTTGACTCTTTGAGACAAGGAAAGGAGGGTAACATTTTCCACGTGGGAAAGCCATGAAAGATGATGATTCAGCAGATAGGGCTTTCAAGAGCTATGTTTTATTGGCGACTCATACACAGTTTGCCCAATAAAAGTTTTCCCCTTTTGCAAATTATAACAAATTATAACATTGCACAGATAAGTTGCAAATTGTAAGTATGTTTCAGTGCATGCCCTTCGTCCTATGGGACATGCAACCAGAAATCAGGAAACATTAGCACCTCAGAGCCCTGTGCACCCACCTCTTCCCTTTCAATGAATGAGGATGCCCAGGTAAAAGGACCTGTTCAGGGTCACACAACACTTACCGTCAGGGCTGAGAATCGAGCTCAGAGCAGCCCATACTTTCTACATCGTTTTCACAGCCACACTGGACCTCGTCCAGCAGCGGTGCATTTTCGATACTCAATTTATGGGTTTCAAATAGTCCATTTCCTGGTTGCCTCAGTCTACCCACATACAGAATGAGAGCCCAGGCAATGACCATGGTCACAGCATGAGGTTAAGGCGTACAAAGATACTGTTGATACTTCTTGGGAAACATTTTCTTTTTTAATTGTTGATGAGAAGTCATCTGACTGGCTTTCTGGTGGACCACTGCCACGGTTGATGTCAAAGTCTGATTTGGAAGAAGAAAGGCCCATGAACACAGGCTCTCTGACACTGGATTAAGTTTGAAAGCCCGAGGAGATAGGATCTGTAGGTAATTATTCTTGGTCATATCAGGCAGCTCCAAAATTCATCTTTGGGGGGTCTTAATCATTTGAAATTAGCCCTTGAAGAAATCAGGAGGGAGAGAAAGAAGGAAGGAGAGGAAGCTGTCAGAAACGAGGAAGGGGAAGGTATGGTGTTCCCACAATGTCATGAACTTGAGAAAACCAGGGTTTGTGTTAGGGGGTGGAAGGAATCTCTTTTCTCCCTCCTGTTCGATAATGCAGCCCGAATTTCTGCACCTGAGTTTTAAAATCTGTCCCCGAGCTGCGGCAGGCCCTCAGTGGAGCAATGTGGACAGGCTGCCCTATTACAGAACACAGTCCTAAAGGACGACTCAGCTGGGAGCTACTGGTGAAAGGCGAGGACACCTTAGCTTCTGGTAGCAAAGGAAATTATTATGATACAAATTAGGCTGAGCTATCATTTGTTGGAAAACTTCTTGAAGAATGACCAGCTCCGGTCCACATCCTTTGTCCTGGCTGGCTTTTTATTTGTGCTTGTGGAGAAATGGGTTTCCTGAGGAGATATCATCTCTGCCTCCCGGGAGGAACCTATATTGACTAAGACTAAAGAAGCAAATAATATCAGATAACCTACTAAAATAAAGCGGGCAAAGTCATTATGCTTTTACTCTATTGATCCAGTGCCTGGCTACATGGGGGAAAAAACAACTTACATTGTTGAAGCTGGAAATCTCTAAGGTTACAACAACATGTTAAAAAGTGGTGCATTTATCTGCCCTAAGAACAAGACACTGTATCAAGCAGTCCTGGGATATGCTGAACACCAAAGAAACAATGAGAGGCTTGTAGGGATGGTATCCTGTGTGTGTGTGTGTTTTAAAAATTGTTGGATATGCTTTCTGAATACGTAAAAATACACCAAAAATTGAAGTATCATTGACATACGACACCGTATTAGTTTCAGATGTGCAGTGTAACGATTCGCTGTTCATATATATTACGAAATGATCAGCACAGTAAGTCTAGTTAATACCCATCACCATGCATCGTTAGAGAATTTTATTCTTGTGGTGAGAACTTTTAAGATTTTTTTAGCAACTTCCAGATAAATACGGTATCCGTCACTATAGCCACCACCTTGTACATTATATTCTGTGACATTTATTTTATAACTGGAAATTTTGGCTCCCTTCACCCATTTTTCCCATTCCTACCCCCTCTGGCAACCGTCATTCTGTTCTATGTATTTATGAACTTGTTTTTTGTTTGTTTGTTTTGCTTTGGGTTTTGGTGGGGTTTTTTTCTTCAGATTCTACATCTAAGTGAAATCATGTGGATTTATCTTTCTTAGTCTGACTTATTTCACTCAGCATAAAGCCCTCAAGGTCCATCCATGTTGTTGCAAGATTTCATTCTTTTTTATGGCTGAATAATATTCTGTTATATACATATATACCACATCTTCTTTATCCATTCATTCACCGATGGACACATGTTGTTTTCCCCATATCTTGGCTACTGTAAATAATGCTGCAGTGAATAGGCAGGTGCATACATCTTTCTGAATTAGTGTTTTTATTTTCTTCAGATAAATACCCAGATGTGAAATGGCTGGATCACATGATAGTTCTATTTTTAATTTTTTGAGGAACCTCCACACTGTTTTCCACAGTGGCTGCACCAGTCTGCATTCCCACCAATATTCTACAAGGGTTCTAACTCCTCTGTAGCCTCGCCGACACTTCCTGTTTCCTATCTTTTTGATAATTGCCATTCTAACAGGTGTGGGATGATCTCTCATTGTGGTTTTGATTCACATTTCCCTGATGACTAGTGATGATGGGCATTTGTTCATATCCGTTGGCCATTGTATGTCTTTTTTAGAGGAATATCTATTTAAGTCCTTAGCCCAGTTTTAATTGGGATATTAGGGTTATTTTTGTTTTTTTTTTTTTGTCATTGAGTTGTAGGAGTTCTTTATATATTTTGGAGATTAACACCTTACCTGGTTTACAAATACTTTTTTCCCATCTGTAGGTTGTCTTTTCACTCTCTTGATTGTTTCCTTTGGTGTAAAGAAGATTTTTGATTTGTTGTAGTTCACTTGTCTAGCCAACAGCGGCCAACAGAAGGGCTGGAATGTTGCTTTGGGGGTGCAGAGATCCAGTCTCGGGAGCAATACACCACTGGCCGTCCAGAGAGCCCTGCTTTCTGTAGGACTGCAGCTCCGGGGAGGAGGCAGGCACAGTCTGATCCTCGCTGATGTATCCGGCAGGTCCAGATGGACCCACGGCAGCCCATTTCCCACGCGCGAAGCTATCTCCCACTGGGAAGAGAAGAGGGTGTGTTCTGTCCACCACAGACTCTGATTCCACATTTAGTGAGCATCTGAGGTGCAAAATGTCTGTCTGCTGCTATGGAGCATCACCGCATTCAAAGAGAAAACATGACTTGTGCCACCAGAGAACTGATAATCTAGTGAACCGTTCATAGTCCATGCAATGGGATCATGAATGAGCATCTTCTTGCTCAAGCTAGAAGCCCCATGCTGGGTGCAGGGAAGACAAGCAGCCTTCCTTCAGGGAGCTGACAATATCGTGAACCAAGGATAAACATAAATAAGGTCAATGGGTAACTTCTCAGTCAGAGAAAATACCGATTCAAGCCAAACAGAAACGTTAAGTCTTGGTCCAACATGAGCAAAACTGTTGATACACTTCGGAAATATATTCCTTTATTGAATAAACAGCTCAGAGACGTGGTGTCCTTCTTACCAACAGGGCTGCACCATGAACACCCGTGTGGATGGTCCCAGGATGAGAGTCAGCAGGAAGTCTTTGTGGGGTCAAACCAAGTCTGCACCTGCCCACAGGCCGAAGGCCCAGCTGCTCTCCTAGCTTTCTACTTCTCTGTCTACTGCCCATGGGGTGGTGGCCAGGGACAAGGGGGCAGGAAATTTGGTGAGGATGGGGGAGTGCTTTGATATTTTTCAGGATGAAAGAAATTCTTACTGATAATACAAATCAATCACATAGGGGAGAGAGGGCACAACCCTCGGGGAGTTAATTTCTTTCTTTCTTTCCTTCCTCCCCTCCTTCCTTTCCTTTCCTTCCTTCCTTCTTTCCACTCTTTTCTTTTCCTTTTTTCCTTTCCTTTTCTAACTTTCCTTTGCTGTATCAACTTCGCAATCTATTTTTCCAAGCATTTAATAAAGTCTTTTGAGACACGAGCAGGTCAGGGACTTAAGGAAGCCTATGCTAGCCCCACTTAGCGCATTTCCCTCGCAGACATCCACTTCCAACCCAACCATCTGCTGTTCTGTGAGCCCCAGCATTTACAGCCTCTCACTTTCTCCTCCTCACCAGGCCGGGCTTTCATGCCATGGAACCCAGCTTTGTCTTCCCTCCCTCCTGCCTGAAGAAGCAAGAGGGTAGAGTTAATTTCTAATCATTGTACCATTTCCTTCCATTTCAGATGTCACGACAGAGTTCATCTGGAAAAGATTTCAGTGGTATCTGATCAATCATTTGCCACATATTCTTTCTCTATAGAATAAAAATCACTTCCTGACTCTTCTCATTCGGAGACCCTTTCGGATGGACTTAATCATCATAATTCAGTGGAACAGTGTATATTAAGCCACTGGCATTCAGTCCCATTTTTAAAAAGCTGGCTTTTATCCACAACTTGGGAAGTCATATTTTTGACCTAGAAAAAAATCACAGGACTGAGAACGAGAGATGTGGTCGCTGGCTCACAAGAGTAATCAGATCTATTCATCCTTGTCCAGCAGGAAGGCTCGGTCTGCAAGGAGGAAATCATCCCCCTCAATTCAGGACTCCAAGTCTAGGGTCCTTTACTGTCGGACTTTCTGGAGCATCAGTTTCTCCATTCACATCACCCACCAGCTGGGGGATTCAAGACCCTTGACAAGGAGTCAGCTTCTGAATTAATCTTTTCCTTTGCCAGAATCCTAAAAAGCTCAAGTCCCAGCCTTCTGCCATCCGAGCTGCATCATCCTGTGCCATTTCCATCCTTAATCCTAATACAAACCTCACTGGTAGCTCCCACCACTTGGGAACACGTTTGCAAACAGCCCAAACCTCTGTGGAACTCGTAACAACCTCATAGACCATTGTTCTGTGGTCCCCCAAAAGTATGGGGTGTCCCCAGGAATACAAACTGGAGCTCTTACTTACACATCGGGGTGCTGGAGGCGCCTACAGCTGGGAGTGCCAGTAAGATGACCCAGACGGGTCCAACGGTACCCTGTTGTTGCAGTCAAGGGTAAGGACACGCAAGATGCACATGGGGAGACCGGGAGGAGGGTCCTCAGGGTTAGCTTTCTTGGGAAATGTCCTCTGCCCCGTCCACCCAGGCAGGAGACAGGTACGCAGGATGGGGAGCCTGGCAGGTCTCAGAGCACAGACATACCATGTGGACAGTGGGGTCTAGGGGGTGTGTGGGGCGCTACTTGATGCTCAAGGGTGCCCATGCCTGTGCTAGACAGTAGACACAGGTTTCTAAAAGGGATTTCGGACATCCTCCTCTATCTAGCTCTGTCACCGGCTGAGTCAGGAAACAGATGTTTGAGGTGAAGGGACCAGATCATGGAGGTGGCAGTGGGAATGTCTGCCATAGAGGGCTGCTGCAGGAGTGAATGAATCCCAAAATGTTGGGGAGACCTGGGACCCCACAAGGAGGGCGTCGACCTCACCAGTGCAAATTGATCCAGCTCTTCTGCGAAGCAACTTGCTGGCAACGTATTATTGCATTGCAAATGTTCAAATTGTTTCTTCCCCCATCCCAGTCACCCCCCTCTGGGAATGTGTACTAAGCACAAATAGATTCAGTTATTTATGACTTTTTTTCTTAAAGGAAATAATCTAAGTGACCAACTAACTACAGGGAGCATAGTTCAATAAATTATGGCGAGTTGCCATTTTGAAAGGTATAAAAACATTTTCACATAATTTTTAGTGACATGGGGGGAAAAAACCCTAATATGAAGAAAATAGCACCCTTCTGGCAAACAAAGCATGATGCCAATTATGGACTTAAAAGAGAAGGTTGGAAGGAAGTGTAGCACAAACTTTCCAATATTCCATAACCTGTGGTTTGTAGCAATTATAAGGGATTTCTTCCTGTTAGATTCTCAATTCTTTTATAATTTTTATAGAAATTTTTAGAATTTCTATAAATTACTTTTATAAATGAAAAACATGATGTTTGGGGCACCTGGGAGGCTCAGCTGTTTAAGCGCCTGCCTTTGGCTTAGGTCATGACCCTGGAGTCCCGGGATGGAGTCCCAGGATCGAGTACAGCATCGGGCTCCCTGCTCAGCGGGAAGTCTGCTTCTCCCTCTGACCCTCCCCTTTCTTGTGTTCTCTCTCTCTCTCATCTCTCTCTCAAATAAATAAATAAAATCTTTAAAAAAAGAAAGAAAAGAAAAACAGGATATTTAAGCCTGCTCCATCATATCATCACTATCAACTTCATCAAAACTTATAATTTATAAACATGACTTTGTATTACTAAGGAACATTTTTTTTTATCAAATTAACGCACAAGGGCTGCGGTGTAGACCAGGCAAGGTGTGTGGAACCACAGTCTGTCAGCAGGCTTAGGTCTGGAGCAACTCAAACCATTCCCTCTCTCGTGACACTGGATCTGAGCCCTTGGCGTCAACAATGTAGCTTTATGCGTAGTCCAGAGGAAAAATGCTCAGGGATCCTATTAGTTATTTACACTACTTAAATTATAATATGACTGCAGTGTGAATGGCATAACTTCCTCCTCTTGTATTTAAAATCAAAATAAATTTATAAATTAGCCATCAAGAAACCTGTAAAATGATCCAGAAAGCCAGTTCATCATTGCTGACCCTGAGCATGTTATTAATCTTCTCTCAAGTTCAGTTTCTGTTTTGCCCAAAGGATCGGAATAATAGTGCTGGCTTTTTTCTTTCTTTCTTTCTTTTTTTGGGGGTGATGTTAAATGACATAATGAGTGTAGACTTGCTAAGTGTCGGGCGTGATCATTGTTCCTTACTCTTCTAGAGACCAGCAAACCCATGGGAGAAAAGACTGTGTCAGGAGTTACCTCTTCCCTGTGGCTGCGAGTCAATCACGGAGCTGAGATGCTCAGCTGGATAAACTCCTCTCATCACTCACACTGTTGTCCTATTTTTAACCAAAATGACGTTCTGTGTCCAGAGGGAAACTCAAGCCATCTTCCTTTAACCGGGTGCTCCTGGGCCCTGCTTTCGGAATTAATAGTTTAGCTTCTTTGCTCTTTGTACAGAAGTTCCCATGGAGATTGTATGTTGTTATTCATCCAGGAATGTTCAAAAAGGGAATTGGGGAAATGCAGAGGTGACGCGAACAACTTTACATAAAACATGTCAGGAGCTTCCTCATAATTATGTCGAGGCTGTGAGTTCTGGAGAATACAGTTGCCATACCTACACTGAGCACCGGCTTTGTACCAAGTCCTTTGCTCAGTTTAGTGGAAAATAAAAGCACACGGAGCTCAAGGGTCAGAAGGGGTTTTTCCAGCATTTTTTAAAAGGCTGCAAACCCATGTAAGCACAACAAAAACAGGTAAGTAGACCACTGGAAAAGGAGAAAAGAAGATGTGTGCTAAGGACAAAAGAAGGGGAAAAACAGAAAAAGCCAGAAATTATGCACTGTATTTGAGACTTTGGAGCTTTAAAAGTGTTTTTCAAACTAATTCCTCAGTTTGGTGTCCACTCAAACTTGTGAGTTAAGTTGAGCAAGAACCTCCAGGATTCTCATGACAGGGGCGGGGGGGGGGGGCAGAGAGATGACATCATCTGACCACGCTAGCCACACACCCTTCCTCACGTGCACAAGGACTTGGGGTTGTGGGTAACTTTGGACGTGCATTCATCCTCAGTGCAGAGACTACTTACTTAGTCCAGGGCCTTGCAGATTTATTCTTTCCTCCTTCTGATCACGAGGCCGCTGGCCACAACCCCGTTACACGCGATCCTCGGACAGGCTGAGGAAATATTCAAGCTTAGCTCCCTCGTGGCACGTACGGGAGCAGCGCTGTAGGTCTTGGGCTTGGCATCGTTCAATCCAGACATCAGCTGGGATAGGAGGAATCACCCAGAACCCTGGAAACGCACTGGGTCCCCGTGATCAAGACACGTTCTACTCCGTGAATAAAGCTGACAAAGGAGTGAAGGAAGTCCAGACTTCTGAATGAAACATTTCACTTACAAAGCTGCTAAGAACGAAGGTCTTCCAGAAGCCATTTGCACAATCCCCCACTCGTGCAGGAAACGGTTCCTCTCTAAACGCACAGAATCACGTTGGTGTATTGTGTTGGGGCTTGCACCGATTCATAAACACCTGAAACTGGAAGAAAATAATCAAAAGCAACTCTGACTTGAAGCCAGGACTCTCAACTTCCAATCTGCTTCACTAGAGCCAGATGCCAACTCGAAGGGAAAGAGAGGAAGGAGTTTCTGAACGTCTCTGGGGCTGAGCAGGAGGTTTTGCCATCTTGGGCTAAAAGGACATGGAGGTCAGGGCTACCCCACAGATTTCTTGCTCGGCTTATCAAAATCCTGAGGCAGCACCTGCTCATTTACATCCCAAAGCTTCCCAGCGCCGCACCTCCTTTGTACTAACTACTTGCCATGGTCCCGAAGATTTGCTTTAAAGTCACAGATGGGCAATTGCGTTGTGCGTGCATTCATTTATCTGCTCCACAAATATTTACGGGGTTCCTGATCCACGCCAAGCATTGTTCGAGGTGCTGGGTATGTAATAAGGAAGCAGGCCAGATCATTCTGCGTTGTGATTTAATGAGCTGGAGTGTGTTGTCCTGTGGGGAAGCTCTTCAGAGCAGGCTGGTGTTGGGGTGGGGGGGGGGGGTCTTGCTAAGCCAGTTTCCCTTGTTCTGTTGCTCTGGGAGCCCCCACCAGGCCCCGTGGCTGCAGAATCTACCTCGCTCTGGAGCATTCTGTGGCACAGCTGCCTACCACCTCCCACCTTCCAAAGAAGGAGTCCGCAGAAACTCGTTCATGGGATACACCCGTTACCCTTTAGATTTGGGCAGCATGGTGGCTCTTCCCAACAGTTTAATAAACAGCACCCCGTCTCATTTTCTCATCCAGATTCAGGAGCTGAAGTGTGTCCATCTCTCATTCTCCTGCTGTACGAGGCTAAGGGGCTAACCCCCCACATCTTCACCTAAACATATCCCATGAGGGAGTCTAGCCCGAGTCCCTAAAAGTTGTCCTCTTGGCCTCTACCTGCCCATCCCAAATGGCTATCCCAAGGCTAGCATTTCCTTGTGTCTCCTCTGTGTCCCCTGTCAGCACAGGAACCGTGGAAGCATAGGGGGGAGAAAAATAGAAAGTTGAGGATTTGGAACACTTTAAGTGTGCAATTCTGCAGGTAAATGCTGACCCTTACACCTGCTGTGTTGAGCTTATTAGTAGGGATGAGAGGAGTAGGAATAATTCGGATGATCCGTCAAGCACACGAGGCAAAAGACTGTCTCCTCTCCCCCAACCCTCTAAGAGCCCAGTAGTGTGTACAGTACCTAATACCAAGAGAAATCCTTTTGATATTCAGAGGTCAATAAGAGTCCCTGGGGAAAGAGCTTGTCGTTAAGGACAAGAGCTGAGTTTGACTCCAGAGTGATTATTTAAGTTAGAACAGAGACTAATAGAAGAGAGAATAAATGGATTTATGATATGGGCCACGAGGGCCTTCATTCATTCAGAAACTTTAATGAATACCTTCCAGGTGTCAGGGACTCTGTGTTATGATCTAAATGTTTGTATTCCCCCCCACCGTCAAATTCATATGTTGAATCCTACCCCCCAATGTGATGGTATTAGGAGGTGGGGCCTTTAGGAGGAGATAAAGCTCATGAGGGTGGACCCTTATAAAAGAGCCTCCAGAGAACTCCATGCCCCTCTGCCACATGAGGATGCAGCGAGAATGTGGCCATCCGTGAGCTAGGAAGCAACCCTCACTGGACCCCAAGCCCGCTGGTGCTTTGATCTTAGACTGCCAGGCTCCAGAACTGAGAGAGATAAATGCTTGTTGTTTGTAAGCCCCCAAGTCTGTGGTATTTTTGTTTTATCAGCCCCAGTAGATGAAGACACTATGGTAGGCGTAAGCCACGCAAAGAATCATAAAATATAAACCTCCCCTCGGGGCCTTGCAATCCCGCTTGGGTTCTAGGGAAGGGGGTCTGTGATGAAAAACCAAGTAAATATTGAAAGAGCTCTTTCAATAAAGCGACTTAAACTATTGAAAGCACAAGACCTCCTTGTTAGAGCAGACGTGTGGCAGGGTATTCAGGAAGATGGGAAGGGTGCATTTGGAGTAAATCATAGGGTGGAGAAGCCATTACCTAAGCAGAGGGGGAGCAGGTCTGGACTGCACGCTTGTTGGGAGCCAAGGCCACTCATAGGCGGCTTCGGGGAGGAAAAATGTCATTGGACAAAGGGCTGTGTCATCAGCAAGTGTGAGACCCTCTCTTTGGGATTTCTAGAGCTAGTGGGGGAGGATTGAAAGACAAGGCTGTTCTGTTTTGGGGATCCTGCGTTACTTTTGGCCACCACTGGTGTGTCAAAAGCAGGGTGACTTCTTTCCTTTCCTTGGAAATCTGAGAGCAAACCAGAAAGAGCATGTGTAAAAAAGAAATGAGTGTTTTAATCAAAGAAATCATAAAACAAAGTGATCTTCCTCATCTAACGATGTGAAAACTGTTAAGATCCACTGTCACCACTCGATGTAAGTAACTGTAAATGGTAAGCCATTCACATTCACTTGGGGCATTTGGATGCAAAGGAGAGTGGATTTCTAGGTTAGTTAAAATTAGGGTTAGACACATGTAACAGAAAACCACAGGTAATGGTTGTTTCAGCAAGGCGGAAATTTGCTTCTGTGTCATATAACTCTGCAGACAGGCAGTACAGGGCTGCTACAGCGGTCTTTGGAGACCCATGCTCTGATCTTTCCACTCTGACAGTTTCAGTGCATGCATGGGTTTCATTTCCAAGGGCACTTCATGGCCCAAAATAGCTGCCGGAGCTCCAGCCATCACATCCTTGAGGAAGAAAGCAGAAAGAAGTATGACAGTAATGCCAAAAGGTCTCTTTCCAGTAGCCTATGCCCTTTAAGAAAACTTCATGGGAGTCCCGTACATTTTCACTTACATCTGATCAACCACAACTTAGTTGTGTGGCCCTTTCAAACTGTCAGGAAATGTAATATTCAGTGCCCAGGTCAAAATAGAGGCTTGGTGCTTCAGAAGGGAGCATGGATGGCTGTTGGGTAGTAACTGGCCTCCTGTTCTCCCTTGTCTTTCTATCTCCAGAGCCTGCTGCCCCCTAACCATCCAATCTCACTCACTGGGCCCTTACTCCCTAATTGCCCCTGGAAATTGTACACCATGAAAGTCACACTCCTACAATAAAGCACACCAGGCCCTAGACACTCAGATTAGATTGAGATTTAAGAAAAACTTCTAGAACACATACCATCTGCCAAGCACTATATTAAGTACCTTCACGAACTTTGTTCCCAAGGATATGGCCTGCAGTTCGTGAGGCCACACAACTCATCAAACATTCTCTTACTCTGGGACAGCTGCCATCTTTATCCTTGGCACATAGGAGCTACTAGAGAAGGTCGGATGCTGGGAATATTTGCATCTACCCTCCTCCTTGTCCTTTTCCTTCCTTCTCACTCTCTCTCCTTCAGAGAAGCAGAGGAGAAGAAGATATCTGATTTGGGGTTGACTGAGCATTTCAGCTTTCCAACCGGGCCGTAATACTTTCACTGAGGCATTGAAATCTGTGAGGTAACCAGAGCCCACCGCAAAACTGCAAGTAGTCTTTTTCCTCTTGGGGTTTCCACCTGTTGCCCCTGCTTTCCTGGTTCCGTGCATGTTCACTCTGAGAGCTGACTAATCAGCCAAATATGTCGTGGAGATGTTTCTAAGCAGAACTGGCTCTTTCTCTCCAATTACCTTGTGCCTGATCCCCAGTGAGAAGCTCGGATAAGGGGGACACAGAGGTCTCTCATGTGGTGTCTTAAGTGGACCTTCCAGCTTTTCCACTCTGCGGGATCTGATCAGGCTTTTAGAAGCAGAAATCTAATTCCATTTGGATTCCTATCAGGACAACATTGCCCTGCCTTCCAGTATTCAAGCTTTAGACAAAATATGGTTGCTGAGACTTCTCCCATAACTTTTCCAAAATGCCATCTTTCTGCAAATGAATAAACTGTGTTGGCCGCCTTTTCAAAATTTTGAGTTCTCCATGGGAATAATTAGTAATAATTGTTTGGTGGGTCCTTGTTATTCCAAGCAACACTTGTGCATACCAGAATAAGGGGAAAGAATATACAAGAAAGAATAGAGAGCCAAAGAACAGAAAAACATAGGAATGGTGAGTCCATCTGTGTAGATGCAGCTCAGGGGAGCTGTTAAGATGTATATTAAATCGAGCCTTTTCCAAATGGAAAACACGCACATCTCAAGATGTTTAACTGCACTGTGGAGAGCACACTCTGCAGAGACTCATCACACCTCAGACGATTGATACACTGATCCCTGGGAGATGACTTTAAATCGTGACCGGAAATACAGCGAGGAGCACTTAGGCTGCCGGGAAGGGTTTTCTTGTGTCCACAGGTAAGGAACTATGAAGCTCAAATGCAACTTTAAAATGATCTTCCCTAGGGGCGCCTGGGTGGCTCAGATGGTTAAGCGTCTGCCTTCGGCTCAGGTCATGATCTCCAGGTCCTGGGATCGAGCCCCACATCGGGCTCCCAGCTCAGCAGAGAGCCTGCTTCTCCCTCTCACTCTGCCTCTTCCCCTGCTTGTGCTCTCTCTCTCTCAAGAGAATGAATAAAATCTTTAAAAAAAATAAAAAAATAAAATGATCTTCCCTATTTGCCACCTTGGGTAAGACTGGGCTGAAGGTCACGGTCTTCAGAAAACACTTCTGCGTTGGATTTCTTTCTGAGTTGTCCCCCCCACCTCACCTCCGCCACCCCACACACAACCCCGGGGGAGGCGACGGGGAGCCAGCTCTCCGACCCTGCGGTTCCTCAGGTCCCTCTGTCACAACACACAGCTTCCCTCCCATAGAGAAGATAAGGTAGCGCGTGGAGCCAGCCCAGAACTGGGGAGTCAGGGAATTTGAGTTCTGACACCAGCCACGTCTTGGTGCCCGAGGTTTCTGTAAACGAGGAAACAGGTGCACACCACCCCTTGGGTCTTTTCCAGCTCTGGGGTTCTGCTTTTGCTCCCTCCTGTCTGAAATTCTGCAGGGAGGAGGTCACATCTTTGCCTGAAGTTCCCCTACCCCGTCTCGGGGTTCACGGCAAATGCTCCCAGGAGGGGTGGCATCTTAATGCATTTTGGGTAGCTTACACTTCAGAGGGAATTATTGTTGGCAGTGTGATTAAATAAAGCTGTAAACTTCAATTTGAGTCTTTTTTTTTTTTTTTTACGATTTTATTCATTTGAGAGAGAGACAGAGCACGAGCGAGGAGGAGAAGGAGAAGCAGGCCCCCTGCTGAGGAAGGAGGTGGATCCGAGACTCGATCCCAGGACCCCGGGATCACAACCTGAGCCAAAGGCAAACGCTCAACCAACTGAGCCACCCAAGCGCCCCTCAATTTGAGTCTTATCATTGATAATATAGAAGACTTTGCATAGGACAGATAATTTGTAATCTTCCTCAAAGTGAGGGTTCTCCTTCAAACCATTGTTTGGGTGCTTTGCAGAGCGCTCAGTAGCCTAGTTGTTGCAGAAATGGTGAAGGATAATTACCAACTCTACCTTGTTTTCTCTGATTTTGGGTTTGGTTCTTACGCAGATTGATTTCAAAGTAAACTTGTGAAGATTAATCTCCTCCACTAAGCCTCAGTTAGGAAACAAGATTATGGCTTTGGCAGCCAAAGGAACAGCTGTGTTTTTTTGGGGGGGAAGTGTCACAAGTTGCTACATAATTGAAAATCCTCCCGTTTGGGCCTTGTTAGGTTTTCTGTGGTATCTTGAAACTTCGCTTGGGAGGGAGCCATCTGATTTTTTTTCTGTGGTCCTCTCAAGCTTCAAAATACTTCGAAGGAAGGTATTTTTCAGGGTTTCCATCAGCAAAGGGCATGCAGTTCTGAGAATCTTGTGCTGTGAGGACAGACAGAAGCATGGGCAGTCTGCCAATAGATTTGTGCTGTTTGCCTTTTTAACTCTGGGCCTTGGAAAGTCTGACAGTGTCGGCAGCTCACTGACTTGCTAAGAATCTGTCCCTTTGCCTATTTGAAATGCTTCTCTCTGGCTGGTGAAGCTTGAAGCTCGCAGTTTCTTGCTTCCCTGGTTAGTATCTGTTGCGTTTAAATCAACTCGGGAAACAAAAAACACACAATCCTGGAAGAGGATGTCTGAAAAGGACGTCTCGCCCCTGGCTTGGGAATTAAATGTAAATGCTTTATGTGCCTCGTGGCTTTGGGGAAGTCACATCACCTGTTTGCATGTCAGTTTCAGCCTTTGTTAAATAATGATGCAAATATCTGTCTTGTAGGCTTGTTGTGAAGTTTAGAGGTAATATCTGTCCAAAGTACACAAATGTAACCTTGTTTAAATCGTCCCTCCACGGCTGGACACTTGAGTTGTTTGGGGGTGATTGGCTATTATAGATAATATTAGACTGAACTGTCTGGTGGCAGAGAGATTCTTCAATCCAAAGGTACCAGGGTCACCTGAGGTCCTGTCTGTTCTGGGCCCCTCAGAGCTTCACCTTCTGCAGGAACCAGCAGAGTATCCTCCTTTGTTTATGGTGTGCAGCGGACATGGGAGAGGAAATGGTGACTGCAGAGGAAAAACCCAGTTGCAAAAAAGGCGTAAGTCCAGAGTCTTTATGTAACAAGTAACCAGCTTGCTTAACTGCCAGGCAGGCTTCGCTTCAGTAGCTCGGGTCAGTTACAGCAAGACCTTGGCTCTTGATGTCCTCCTTGTGTAACTAGGATGCTACTTCAACAGCAACATCACCCCACCCACCTGTGGTTTCCTAATATTGTCTGTGGTTTTTCTAAATCTTTTTTTTTAGGTAATCTCAAAACCCAACTTGGGGCTCTAACTCAGGACCCCAAGATCAAGAGTTGCAAGCTCTATTGACTGAGCCAGCCCAGAGCCCCTGTAATCTGTGTTTTTTTTGTTTGTTTTTAAAGATTTTATTTATTTATTTGAGAGAGAGCACAAGCAGGGGGAGCAGCAGGCAGAGGGAAAAGCAGGCTTCCCGCTGAGCAGGGATCCCGATGCGGGACTCGATCCCAGGACCCTGGGATCGTGACCTGAGCCGAAGGCAGACGCTTAACTGACTGAGCCACCCAGGCGCCCCAGTAATCTGTGTTTTTTAATTGCCCTCCTTTGTTGCATGTCTCACTTGGTCAGCGTTTTCTCTTTCTTCTCTGTGTATTTTCCCATATTTACTTTGTCTATATGTGTATGTTTTTCTGGGTCCTTCTTTTGTTCTATTACTGATCCAAAATATAAAATTAAAACCCTTTTAAAATTATTTTAAGTTGGTACAGTCACTATGGAAAACAGGTTGGGCAGTCCTCAGACAATTACAAATAGACCTATCATGTGATCCAACAATTCCATTTCTGGGACCATATCCAAAAAAAACAACATGAACTGGAGAAGATATCTGTCCCCCTCCACCACCCCCCCACGTTCACTGCCCCATCATTTACAACAGCCAACACATGGAAGCAACCCAAGTGTCCACTGATGGGTGAATGGATAAAGAAGTTGTAAATATATATACAATGGAGTATTATTCAGCCACAGAAAATGAGGAAATCCTCACATTTGCAACAACTTGGACAGACCTTGAAGGCATTACGCTAAGTGAAATAAATCAGACAGAGAAAGACAAATACGGCATGATCTCACTTATATATAGAATCTAAAACAAAACAAAACAAAACTCATAGAAAAGAGATCAGCCCTGTGGTTACCAGAGGCGAGCGGTGGGAGTGGGAAGGAGAAATTGGAAGAAGGTGATTGAAAGGTACAAACTTCCAGTAATAAGATAAATAAGTTCACAGGATGAAATGTGCAACGTGATGACCACAGCTTACACTGTTGTGTGATATATGGGGACGATAAGCGAGGAGATCCTATGAGTTCTCATCAGAAGGAAAAATTATTTTCTTTGTTCTTTTCTTTTTATTGTATCCATACAAGAAGATGGACGTGAGCTGAACCTCCTGTAGAGATCATTTCACAACATATGTAAATCAAACCATCATGCTGAGTGCCTTCAAATTCTGCAGTGATCATTTCTCAATAAAACTGGAAAACAATATTTTTTTTCTAGTTAAAGATGGCAGGTGGACCTCATGCATTTGTCTCCATGCTCTCCTAAAACCTCCAGAAGCAACCCAAAAGGGGTTATCTGCTAAGAAGCAGTAAATCCACACAGAAAAGAAGAACTGAGGAGGGAAGTAATGGAGGAAATTTGCAAGCTGGAAAGAGGTAGAAAGAGATACAGATTCTAGAAAGATGAATTCTAAGCTTGCAATAAGGGAAGCCGAGAAGCAGAACCCAGAAGATTCAGGAATATGCCACACTGATATTTCTAGAATAGCACGGAAAGTGGGGTTGAGCACAAGAGGATTAGGTGAGAGTCTGTTTAAGAAGCAGCTGGGTCCCTGATCTCCACTCACTCCTTCCCCACCTAATGGAAGACTAGGAAGCGAGGTCCACATTCCACAAGCCCCGTCTACGCAGAGAGAGCTCCCTGTTGGCCTTTTAATGCTCCAGTCTTAAAAATGGGCAGATAGCAAAGGATCACCAGACATCTGTGGAAAGCTTTCATCCTAAGAGAGAGCCTGCAATAGACTGAATGTTCACTGTCCCTTTGCCCCTTCCCCCAAGTTCATAAATTGAAACCTAACCCTCAGTGCGATGGTATTTGGGGTGGGTCTTTGGGTGGGAGGTGATCAGGTCATGAGAGTGGAGGCCCCATTGATGGATTGGTGTCCTTACAAAAGAGACCCTGGAGAGCTCCCCACCCCTTCCTCCATGTGAAGACACAGTGAGAAGGCTATGAACCAGGAAGTGGGTTTTTGCCAGGTACCAAATCTGCTAGTGCTTTGATCTTGGACTTCTAGCCTCCAGAACTATGAGAAATAAACTTGGGTTGTTTATAAGCCATCCAGTCTATGGCATTTTTTGTTACAGCAACCCAAATGGACGAAGACAGAGACCAAATCATACAGAAAATAGAAACTTAGAGGATCCTAAATAGAGAGAACAAAACTTTAAGAGACATTTATTAATATATGGAGAGAAATAAAATAATATATCAACCCTTGGAAGCAGTGCTTGGAAATTATGATGACCAGAAGCAACTCAGTAGACGTGTTGGAAACTAAAATTGAAAGGACACACAAAGCAAAAGAAAATCGGAACAAAAAGATAAGGTAACTGGAAGATGGATCTGGGGTATCCAGACATACACATGGTAGGCAGGAAAAAAGTGCTCAGGGACACAATTCAAAGAGTTTTCCAGAACAGATGAAAATGAGTTGCCAGATTGAAAGGGGCTGTTGAGTTATTAGCACTATGGGTGAAAATGGACCCCCCGCTAGGGCACGTCATTGTGATGTTTCAGAACACTGGGACAATAGAAAGAGGAGTCTCTGAGAATCTGGCACAGAAAGAAAATGGTCTCCTACAGCTACATTGTATCAGAATGGCACAGACTTCTTAAAACAACACTAGCACCTGAGATTCAAGTGGAGAAAGAGCTTCAAATTTCGGAAACGGAATGAATTTCAATCTAGACATCTACACCCAGGTAAGCAGTCATTTACATATGAGGCAGATTAAAAAGGGGTTCTAGTCAAGCAGACCTGCCGTGTATCCTTTTTAAGGGAGTTTCGTAAGCCAGGTGAAGAGGTGAGTCCAATGAGAGGTGAAGGGGAGCACGCGAGGATGGGGAAGGAAGACCCCACGTGACCATCGTCTTGGGGACCTGCACATCACGGGACCACGCTCAAGGAAACTAAACACACACCGAAACAAACCCCAGCTCTCAGTCACTCCAAGGGAAACCAGCATGCAGGAAAGGAAAGAGAATCCGTTTGCTACTTGTCTCAGCAATGAATGGCATTTCCATGATCACAATAAGGTAAACAAAGTTAAATAAAACTATGGTATAACCACATTGGGAAGATGAAGGATGGAAATGTGTGTGTGTGTGTGTGTGTGTGTGTGTGATAGAGACAGAGAGAGAGACAGGATACGCAATACTAAATTTCCAGAGTGAGAAGCCAATAAAGCAAAATCTGAAAGATCAAGAAGCAGCAGTATAAGCATTTTACTAGGAATATGACATTAAGAGAAACAGTTAAAAACAGTTGAAAGTAATTGTGTCTATGGAGTAGGAGGCTCTTCAAATTATTTGCATGTATAACTTTAATAAAAATGAAAAAGAAAAAATAAAAATGAAAGGAGAAAAGCAGCCAAGAGAGAAATATTAGTTGCAATTCTTCCCAAGTAAAACTCTTTCTTTAACAACAAAGGTGCATTTTACCTATATAGATGATGTCAATGTTCTTCCAATTAAAAAAACAATAAAATGCACCCATTTCCATTTCATGTTGGTGTGCAACCTCCACCACAATCGGGAGACAGATGAAGGGACATTCCCATCATCAGCCCAGTCCTCTTTTGTGTCGGGCTCCTTTCTAGCACACTTCAGTTTCAACCATGTTGTGTCCGTCTGCGTCCTGTTCCTTTTATCACCGAACAGTATTCTGTTGTGAGGAATATACCACAATTTGTTTATCTGAGATGAAAGTTTTTCACAGAACTCAGGACAGTGAAATTGTTTTACTCTTGCGGTCTCTTGGTTTCGAGCTCCTTCTTCCCATCAGCAGACTCTCTCCGCGGTCAATTACCAAAACGGGAACCAGGATCTAACAGCGAAGTGAGATTCTTCTGGGGAATCTGGCTCAGTTGCTTAGCAACGCACAGAATAACAGTATTAGTTTAGGGGATTCTGAACAAAAAGGTAATCATCTTTTATTCCCAGATAGAATGAAGACGATGTTATTCCAAGTAAAGTGGGGAAAAAGTAAAAACCACGAAAAGGGGGGGCGGAAAACACATCTAGTAAATAAAAGCCTAATGATGCCTCCCGCACTTGCACCACAGAGTCCCCCTAAAGGTTCTGCTTAAGACCAGAGAAACTCATTTCTCTTAAATACCAGGGTGTGAGGCACTGGTGTGCAAAATTTTTAGAAGGCACACACACACACAAAATGATGCCAGAAAGAATTATAATTCATGACCGAAGTAAAGAGAAACACATTGACCTTTATTGGCGTTATGACTTCAAGGAATCAATTTGAGGCGAATGGGAAATGTTGAGCGTGTACACCCTTCCAAACAAAGAAAGGATTCCTCTAGACCTTACTCTTCCACTCCCGGTAGGGTAGTGAGTAACTGCTTCCTATGGTAAAGGTGAGGACTTGGGTTTGCTCACCTGATTCCTTCATCTCAGAAAGAATGCTCTCCAGTTTGCAGGGGATGGTGCTAGTATTAAGTTCGGTTTGTTGTTGTTGTTGTTGTTTGTTTTTTGTTTTTTTTAACTTCCTCAGGAGTTTTGCCAACTTGGTACAACTACTTCCTTCTCGTTATCTGTGTCCCTTTCCCCCCCACCCCCACGATATAATCCAGCAGAAATGGCTCTGCTAAGAATCGTGGATTTAATGAGCAGAATATCCCCCAGCCATTTCACGCAAAGGGCTTAATAAACAATCAGAGATCGGTTTCACTTAGTTTTACAAGGTTGAGAGGGAGACAAAAACCCTTCACCATCATTTTTGGCTCTCCCTGGAGCTGTTCCCTACTTACCTTCTAATGACAGATTTCTTGGTTTAAATCATGCCCCAAGGGGAACTGTACGAAACTCTGGTCGTGCAGTTTTCTGTCAGTTCCTGGGCATCTGGTAAAAGACAGCTTTGCGGTCTCATTTATTTTAGGGGCGAAACTGACTACCAAATAATTGGGTTCATGTTCCCCCTTTCCTTGGGGTGGCAAGGATCTGTCCTCCTGAAAACATGTTTCATTGCAGCCATCGAAAGGAAAGGAGCTAGGGGAACACATCTTCCAAAGCTGCTATCTTTTTATTTTCAGTCTAATTAAAAATGCTCCAGTCTCTTCTGGTTCTGAGTTGTAAGAGACATCCACTTGTGTTTTGAATTGCGTGTGCTGTGCGAGCGTACGGGGCAAATAAACAGGAAGGCAGGCTCTGCCGGAGAGCTTTGCAAAACCAGCACACATCCTGGGGCCCCACACAAATAATGAAGATCTCACTGCTACACGGCTCTGGAGCTGGGGAGTAATAGCTTGTGAGTTACAAGTGCCCTCTGTGGTTCCCTCCCCGTTGTGACATTTTGTGCTGTGGTTTCTGCTCTGGGGAGATGTATCAGTTAGCAGAATAGACCTGATGGAAAAGCATGGCTTTGCACATTAACAGATTCTTGTTCACAAAGTGCCACATTTACAGCAAGTTACTGAAATTGATTCTCCTTTGGGCTACAAGGCAGAGACTCCCAAAGAATGTGTCCCTGTCTCCATATTATAAAATATATAAAACGAGAGGCAGATCTTGTTAATTTTTAACTTAGTGTTCTCATGGGGTCCGTGCTTGTTGAAAGGCTTCGAATTAGAGCAGTGTTCTCTAAAATTCACATGTGGGGTCAGCAGGAGCCCTAAGATTTCTGTTGGGTTCCATCTCTTCTTTATCTTTCCGAGTTTTTTTTGTTTTTGTTTTTGGTTTTTTTCTCCACTGCGGTGGGTTTCTAGTGAGAGGATAAGAAACTAACAGGAATAAGAAAAAGACATGCTCCAAAAAAAAAAAAAGAAAAGAAAGAAAAAAGAAAAAGACACGCTCTCTGTGCATTTCCACGGATGACGTGGAAACTCATGAAATGCCACACAGTTGACTTTCCCCAGACATAAAGCAATGATCACACAGAGCAATAGGATACAGTGACATTTGTTGGGGCTGCTGATTATCAAATCGAGTTATTGCTCAAATATTAGTTGAGGATTTCTTGTGTGTGAGGCACCAAATACACCCATTCATGGGCCTTAAGAAATTTCAGGTAGAGAAAATTTCTTTTGAACAGTGATTCTCAAAGAACCTTGAAGGTCCTCCAAGAAGAGTTTTTAGCCGGAGGAGATCCGGGGAAATGAAGGCATATGGGACTTGCAGAGTGGTTCAAGTGTTGTCAGGGATCCGGCCAGGGATCCGGCCAGAGCAGGGATCTGGACCGGATGGAGCAGGAAAGCCAGGCCTTCTTTTTTTTTTTTCTTTAGTGGTAGAGAAAGTAGAAATGCTTCCATAGTGGTGTTTTGGTTTTGTTTGTTTTTTTTTAAGATTTTATTTATTTATTTGAGAGAGAGATCGAAAGAGAGAGAGAGAGAACATGAGCGGGGGGCAGAGGGAGAAGCAGACTCCCGCTGAGCAGGGAGCCCGACGTGGGGCTCAATCCTGGGACCCTGGGATCATGACCTGAGCCAAAGGCAGACGCTTAACCGACTGAGTCACCCAGGCACCCCTTCCATACTGGTTTTGAGGATTTAGTGCAAAGCTAGTAGGAAAATCGATGGACTCATGGACCTACTGTTATCAAACATCTGATCTGCAATGAGCCTTAAATATTGTCAATGATGATTATTTAAAAAATGGAATTAGAGCTTGGAGGCAAAGCAAAAGCAGAAAATAAGCAATAGTATCAGGAAGCTGTGGGACGTGGAAAGGGGAGGGTAAATGCCCGGGGTCTGGGGGTTGCACCCCAGCCTGTCAGGGAGGGTGGCTGAGGACTTGAGGGGCAGGGAAGCCGATGGAGTCAGGTCACTGTACAGACTTTCCCCCGAGTGGAGGGGGAGGGGGCGGGTGGTTCTCCATCCTTAGCCAAGCCTGGCTGAGCATGCTCAGATGTGTCCTCAGCATCTCCTATGGGTGGTATCTGAGCGATTTCGGGTCTCTGCACCCATGACCACCCAGGGAGCATAGGTACTTCCTATCTTAGGCCTGACACAGGAAGTGGCTTCTCATGCAAGGACTGGTTCAGAGCAGAGCCGGGACCACAACCCAGATATCTTAACCCTCTGCTACCCTACTCTGTACCTTACCCGATTGTGCTCAGAGATCTGGGAAGGCTCCCGCCAAAAACCACATCCCAGGGACCCATGTGGCTCTGGATTCGGGCAGACCAACTTTGGGGATGTTCAAGAGCAGGCTTCTCCACCTTGTCACTGTTGGTATTTGGGGCAGGAGTCTTTGTTGTTGGGGGCCGTCCCGTGCACTGTAGGATGTTCAGCAACGTCCCTGACCTCCACTCAACCACAAGCCAGTAGCACCTCTGAAGTTGTGACAGCAAAACGTATCTCCAGACATCGCTCAAAAAAACCTCTGAGGTTTGAAAACCACCCCTCTGGTGGGTCCGTAAATATGGTGGCAGTTCTTCCCACTCTGAGTGACAAGTGTCACCAAACAAGGGTGATGCCAAGCAGGGAGCATGAAAGAAGGCTGGGTCTGGCGTCATGGCGCCCACCTTGGGGAGCCGAGCCTTGTAGAGGGGAGCAAGGTGCTGTTGGACAGAGAACCCTGAAAACCAGCCATCCAGCCCTGGCTCTCATGCTTGTTAGCCGTGGGTGGCCATGGAAAAATCACTTCCCCTCCGTCTTTCCACCTGGTTCCTCGTGTCTAAGGAATTGTAGTAATTTCTAATTTCTAATTTTTATTTTTTTATTTTTTTTTTTAAAGATTTTATTTATTTATTTGAGAGAGAGAGAGAATGAGAGACAGAGAGCACGAGAGGGAAGAGGGCAGAGGGAGAAGCAGACCCCCTGCCGAGCAGGGAGCCCGATGCGGGACTCGATCCAGGGACTCCAGGATCACGACCTGAGCCGAAGGCAGTCGCTTAACCAACTGAACCACCCAGGCGCCCCTGTAATTTCTAATTTTTAAATATGTGTCACTCAGTGTTCCCCAGAGAAACAGAACCGCCGTATCTGTGTCTGTCTATGCAGTTTCTTATTTACATGTATTTTTTGTATATCTATATATTCCTCAAATAAATAGGTATAGGTACGGTTATCGATGTAGACGTATAGGCATGTTGGCACAGACATAGATGCAGATATGGATATAGCCACAGATCTAGAAGAGGAGATTTACTATAAGGGATTAGATCACACAATTCCCGAGGCTGACAAGTCCCATACCTGCCATCCTCCAGCTGGAGACACTACGAAGCCGGCGATATATTCAGTCCAGGTCCGAAAGTCCAAGCGAGAACCAGGAGCACCAATGGCCAAGGGCGGGAGAAGACAATGTCACATGGAACAAGAGAACAAATTCGCCCTTCCTCCATCTTTTTGGTTTACTCAGGCCCTGAATGGATTAGAGATTCCCACCTGCAATAGGGAACGGGTCTTCTTCACCCAGCCTACGGATGGAAATGCTCACAGACACGTGCAGAAATAATCTTCTACCAGCTCTCGGGGCAGCCCTTCTCCCCATCCGCTTGACACAGAAGGTCAACAGTCACAGCATCCCAGTGTTAGCCCACCTAGCCTCCAGGTGCCAGGAAGGGGAAAGGCAACCACATCCTGTGGATCTTCATCATCCGTGGGCTACGGTCCAGAGCGTGCACTGGGGGACGGGGTATGTGCACATGGGAGGCAAGGGGTGAGCGGGCGCTCCGTACAGGGGACTTGTCTGCCCCTTTCCTCCCCCTCCCTCCTCTTTCATTCCTGAAGAGGTGAGGCAGCTAGCTGGGAGGGGCAGGCAGAGAGAGAACATGGGGTTTCAGAGTGCCGGTGTGGTTTTTATGTGTTGTGCAGTAGGATGATGCAAAGATCCAGACATTTTACCCATCCCAAAATTCTATCTTGGAATGCACCCCCCCTCCCCGCCCACACACACACAGAGTTCCAGTAATTAGTCGGCACAAAGTAATTAGTCCATGATGGCAAAGAATTCCTCCTTTGGGGTAGCTGTGTTTAGGGGAAGCGCCCTGCCTTTCACGCAGCTGCATTTTGGCGTCAGATCATGGGAGAGGAACATCATTGCAGACACTTCCTCTTTCCTGTAAAGACTTTATTCAAATAGAAAGAGTGCTGCAGCTGATAGTGAAAAAAGACAGAGGCAAATTACTTGGCCAATGAAGATGGCCTAATATGGAGGCACAGAGACCTATTTCAAACACGGATTAGTAAAAACCAAACAAGGGAAGTCGTGCTTTGAGGGCACTCATTTGCAACACGAAGGACCTTATTTCCCCTCTCCTACTCCGAGGACGGCTAATGCTGCTTTGATCAGAGCGCAGCCTGAGTGGCCGGAACTAACAATGTTTGCAGAAGCGATTAGCTGAGAATTAAGGGCGACATCTGGTCACATGGGAGGTGTAGTGAGCGGGCTCACATCCGATGAACCTTCATCTATTCGGTGCACCTCCATGTAATTTGTAAATCAACCGTATTGATCCTGCCAAGAGGAAGTCTATGGGGGAAAAAAAAAAGATGTGCTTGGTGTTCCTGGAAATGCTTTTATTTTGGGGGGAAAGCAGAGCATATCCTTTGAATAGGAATAAGCAAGCTAAAGCTGCGGAGAACATTTGTATGCAGCACTATGACGTTCAGAGGAAAGCATGGCCCCCCTCAAAGGCGTATATTCTTGAGAGGGCATATCTGTCGATTTTCAGTAGGGACAATCCTAAGGTCTTAGTGGATAACCAGGCCATAAAATCGCAACGTATTTATAGATATTCTTACATAAAATCAATTAGCAAGCACTTTTGACTCCGAAGCAAAAGCCTTGAGGTACCCACCTGTGTCAAAACTTGAAGGAAGAAATTAATACAGATCGTCCACTTAAAATGGGGTTATGTCCCAATGGACCCATCATAAGTGGAAAACATTATAAGTGGAAAATGCTTTTAATACATCTGACCTACCAAGCATCACAGCTTACTTAGCCTGGCCTGCCTTAAACATGCCCACAACACTCCCATCAGCTGACAGGTAGGTAAGACACCTCACACGAAGCCTATTTGATCATCAGGGGTTGACTGTCCCGTGTCATGTGTTGAGGTTGGCCCTGAAAGGGAAGAACAGAACGGTGATGGGTGCAGATGGTTGTTGGGATGGGTCGTCCGCCCTCGTGATTGCTGCCTGGGATCTGCGGTTCACTGCCCAGCATCCGAGAGAGAGGACTGACCGCACATTGCTAGCCCAGGACAAGATCCACATACCAAATTCCAAGTACGGTTTCTACTTGAATACATATCATTTTGCACCATCATAAAGTTGAAAAATCATTATGTTGAACCCATCCTAAGTCAGCGAATTTCTATAAACCAACCAAAGGCACCCTTTACTAAGACATGTATTTTTGTGCTTGACTAGAAAGAATTCGATGCTCAACTCTAAATTTTGTCTTCCTGAACACTACCCTTGGGGACTGATGTGAGTCTCACAAGCTACCCTTCTTGGTGTCTTCACTTATTCCTGCTATTTCCAACATCCTGGTTTTCAAATCCTGTCTCCTCATTTGTTGGCTGTGTGACCATGGAAGCTGCTAGACCTCTCTGGGCTTCTGTTTGTTCATCTATAAAATGGGGTAATAATCCCGACCTGAGATACGGAACAACTAGTTTGTGCCATGCCCTTGATAATGTTGGTTTCAGTCTCCCTTTTACTCTCCTCCTCCAACTCCTGCATCCCTGGTCTGTGCTGCAACCCATCATGGAAAAACTCCTGTAACCCCCGATGCATGTTTTACTTCTCTGCTAGCCACAAGACCCCAAAAATGTTAATACGCATGATGCAGCCTTAAGCGGTGGACAACTCAAGATTCTCTAGGGACGTTTCTGAATAGGAACCATGTCGCTGATGAACTCCACAGCCCACTAGATGAGAGCATTTTACATTCAGATGATAATTGTTCTTACTCCCCCACACAAAAGAATGGGGTTATAGGAATTTGGAGGTCCAGAGTGAATTT
The DNA here is from genome assembly GCF_054177405.1 of Leptonychotes weddellii. Lineage (NCBI taxonomy): Eukaryota > Metazoa > Chordata > Mammalia > Carnivora > Phocidae > Leptonychotes > Leptonychotes weddellii. Next base: position 41,929,818 of record NC_138373.1, on the reverse strand, counting down.
TCTCTCATCACTGCCTCTGTGCAAATTTATCCACAGGAAAGAGACAAATAGTTAAAAGTCTTTGCCACCTGAATTCCTTAATATTTTCTTGTCTTATTTTTTTTCCCTGGTAATGTTTAATGGCTTAGATAATCCAGACGAATCTGAGGCAGGATGGAAAGCTTTTAAAAAGAAATTCATTCTGAAATAGAACACCTTTTTTTCCTGTAGAAAGAATGGCTCATAACTGGTAACTTTCAGTATGTCTAAACTTTAGAGATGGTCCAGTAATGGATTTTGTCTTTATTTTAGTATATGTTGCTTTATGTCTCCATTTTATGTCATTTAAGTGTTTGATTTCTAAGTGCTATGGTATTTTACTTTTTTTCTAATGTACCTACTTAAAAATGAAAGTATGTAATTATGTAATCTTCGGTAGGTGAACCACTCTCTAGTTGTGACACCGAAGGAATAAACCACATGACGATACGAATCCCTGTTTAATGCGTATCAAAATATCTCATATGTAAAATTAAAAGCAAATAGGTAATGAGGAGGAAGAACTTTAAAATATGTGACTGTCAGAGTGTAATGTCCTTAATTTTTAAAAGAGTGCACTCCTTGGGGCACCTGGGTGGCTCAGGCGGTTAAGCGACTGCCTTCGGCTCAGGTCATGATCCCAGGGTCCTGGGATCGAGCTCCGCATTGGGCTCCTTGCTCAGGGGGGAGCCTGCTTCTCCCTCTCCCCCTGCCGCTCCCATCCGCTCATGCTTGCTCTCTCTCTTTCTCAAATAAATAAATAAAATCTTAAAAAAAAAGAGTACACTCAAAAGTCAAGAGGATGTAAATGAACAAATAAATAGAAGAAAACGAATAAAGATGTGAAATGAGTACTTCATAATGCAGGATAAGTGATGGAATAATCAATATATGGAAGTATCTATAACTCCAGTGATGAAATATAATATAAATTAATACTGGGAGACAATATTTTTAGCTACTTTAATTGGCAGAGTGGTTTCTTTTTTTCAGTTGTCAGTTTAATGTTGGCAAGGGTGCAGAAAACAGGAATATTCATGCACACCATTACTGGGGATGGAACACATAAATGATATTAATTTCCTTTAACCCATAATTCCTCATCTAATAATTTACCCTAAGGAAATATTTGCAAAGATCTCGCCATAGTGATAATAATTACAATGTTCTTTCGAATGGCCAAGAAATAGCAACAAGTTAATATATAACCAACAGGGAATTAACTAATTGAATTATGTATTTATACAAGAGAAAACTATTCAGCTATTCAAAATGACATTATAGATTGTCTCAATCAATCTCTTCCGTTGAAGTCTACTCAAATAATTAAAGTAAAAAGGCAAAATATCGAGAGATCGAAACAAGCCCATTTATGAGAGCAGAGAAAGAAAGGTCAGTCAGGTCACGTGGGAGCCAGAAATGGAAAGGAGCTACCCACTAAATATAAAAAGATTGCATTAAATATAGTATGATCTTGAGTTTTAAAAATCAATATGCATAGAAAAAAATTAAGGGAAGAACCCCTGGTGGTAAAATTATGAAGGACTTTTACTTTCTTTCTTAGGATTTTTGTTTTCTCAATTCTCTGTAATGAACTAGTATGGTGAATGTAGTAAGGCAAAATATACATTTTAATAAAGAAAAATAAATGTAAGAAGAGCTTACAAATTTTAAATGAAAAAAAGAGCTTAAATCCTAAATTAACCCTTATGAATAGATAGTTACCTATATTACTGGGAGACTATTTATAACCTGGCAGACAGCAATATCATGGTTGGTAATATTCTGAGTGTCTCAAGGCAAGGAGTTCTTCTGCCCTGAAATTCATTATGTTTCTACCTGGTGGATGTAGGCAGTGACCATTTAAGAATATATTTAATCTATAGGAAAGTTATCAATACTGGTAAGCTTTTTTAAAGAACACTTTATTTTTTTAGAGCAGTTTTAGGGTCACAGAAAAGCTGAGGGGAAGGTACAGAGATTTTCCATATCCCCCCTGCCCCACGGGCACAGAGCCTCCCCCTCTCCGCATCCTTCACCAGACAAGGGGACAGCTGTTACAATCCACAAAACTACACTGCACAGCAACATCACCAAGAGTCTACACTGAGGTCACTCTTGATGGCGGACTCCCTACGGGCTTGAATAAATGTATCCACCATTGTGGTAGCGCACAGAGGACTTTTGCGGCCCTAAAAATCCTCTGTCCCTCCCTCCCTTCTCCCCTGGCGACCACTGATCTCTTTACCATAGTTCTGCCTTTTCCAGAATGTCATACAGTTGGGATTATACAGTATGGAGCCTCCTCAGACCGGGCTCTTTCACTCGGTGATACACATTTCAGGTTCATCTATGGGTTTCCTGGCTTGATAGCTCATTTCAGTTAAGTGCTGTATAATATCCCAGTGTCTGGATGGGCTCATCTCCTGAAGGATGTCATGGCCTCGGGCAAGTTTTAGCATATATGAATAAAGCTGTTATAAACATCCATGGGCAGGTTGTGTGGACCTAAGTTTTCCGCTCCTTTGGATAAATCCCGAGGAGCACAACTGCTGTATCAAATGGGAAGAGTATGTGTAGTTTTGTAAGAAACTGCTACTTATCTTCCAAAGAGACTGCGCCATTTTGTATTCCCATTCTGGTAAGTTTTTTTAAAACTCTTATATACCTATTAAAGTTAGTAATCCAAACACATTGAGGAATCTATAAAAAGAAGGACAATTTTCACATGTGCCAGAGGACGCCTGGGTGGCTCTGTGGTTAAGCATATGCCTTGGGCTCAGGTCATGATCCCAGGGTCCTGGGATCCAGTCCCGCGTGGGGCTCCCTGCTCAGCGGAGAGCCTGCTTCTCCCTCTGCTTGATGCTCCTCCTGCTCGTGCTCTCTCTCTCTCTGACAAATACATAAGATCTTTAAAAAAAATAAAATGCACCAGGAGTTGGGACAGGACTCTTTCTCTTCGGAGCTAACTATATCATCATTATAAACACACTTTTCTCCCCAGCTTCCTCCCTTGTCCGCATGCCTCTGTGCCTCATTTTGCCAGATTGCCCCGAAGGCCAGCTTTGTAGGAGTCTCTGTATTTCCCCCAACACACATTTCACAATTTGCTGGCAAGAATGGCCTTACTTTATAAGGACACTTATCGCAAAGTGAATTTTTAAGAGATGCCTCAAGCTCCTACTTCCACCTCATTCTTCTAAGAAAATAAACACCCATTAAAGATTCAGCTCTTTGTGTGAAGGTACTAGTGTCCCGAGAGAGCGCTTACGATGCAAGCCTCCCCGGGAGGGAAAGACACATCACCACAAACCCTTTCGCGTGGTTACCTTTATCAGGATACACTAACCAGTCCCCTTCCATGGCCCTGGAAGGAGGGACACTGGTGACCTTCCAAAGACAAGGATCAGAGATCTGAAGGGTTGCCAGGCCGCCTCAAGGAAGAAACAGCTGGGATCAGCAGGAAGGCACTCGACAGCTTGGTGGGAAGCTAGACGGGGCGAGAGACTGGGGAGGAAAGGTTGGGAGCAAAATAGCACAGTGTTGATTTAACTCTGGGCTGGCCAGGGCCATTCCCAGGAGGTGCCCCTCATCTTTATAGTTCATCCCTGGAGTTTCTGGCTGTCCCTCTCTCTGCAAGGCCAGAGCAGTTGGGAACCCCGGAGCACCGTCCTCGTGGTGGGTGGGGCGGGGAGCACCGACGGGCTCTCGGGGCTGTGGCTGTGGCGTCCCCTGGCACGGGGCCAAGCTGTTCCTGCCAAGAGTCATAAATCAGCCCTTTCAACCTGTTGACGGGAAGGGGGAGTCCAGTGATTTTTCCCGCCGTGCCTTCAGCACCCAGCTGAACTCTGGGCTAATTAGACCCGGAGGAGCCGGGGAACAGCCTGGTAATGATTACGTTCTCTGCAACGCCTCACTAGGACACACTGGTCTGGTTTGGCTGCAACTGAGATTTTTCTGTCGTGGTATTTTGCTGCCTAGTTCAAGCCGACAGTATCTCAAGTGTAGTCCCTCTCCCTTCACCGATATTTGCCCCGAGAACATGGTGAAGCACGTTAGGCGTGATGGGCCTGCTGAGCATCTTCCTGTGCACTCTAGGGGAGGGGGAGAGAGAGGTCATTCAAGATACAGACGCCCTCGGCTCTCCAGGACCTGTCAGCTATCACGGTCTTAAGAGCATTTAAAAGAATTTGCAGCAAAAGTTTCTGAACACAAGAAGAATGGGCAGCCGTACCTAGTTATCAATCCCTCTGGGGTATTGGGAGAATGCCCCAAGGGCTATCTGGACCCATTTCCCTGCGTTAGGCAGGATAGATGCCATGATAATAGCAATGTCCAAACCTCAGTGGCGTAAGACAACAAAGGCTTGCTTCTCATGTCAAGTAGGCATCATGGGACAGCTAGCATGTGTTGCTGGGGCCCCCGGTCCCCCACAGTGACACACCGCCAACCTAGAGACAACCTGGGGACCCACATACCAGCTCTTCAAGCTACCTGGCTGCAACTTTGTGTGACTTCCACTCACATTTCACTGGCTGGAGCAAGTCAGAGTAAGATTGTTTACTCTACCACGTGCGTAGAAGGAGAACCACAAATATTTGTTGAAGGATGCACCCTCTCCGTGGCTGGAAGAGACGGACTGCACACTCTTGAAGACTGGGGCTAAGAAA
>NC_138373.1:41910209-41925030 GCF_054177405.1 Leptonychotes weddellii | reverse complement strand
CATTCTCTCTCTCTCAAATAAATAAATAAAATCTTTAAAAAAAAAAAAAAAAGAAAGGGACAAGGGTTGCCTCCAGACCAGAACCACATGCTTTATGAGGTTTCCTTTTTTCCCTTTTCTCTTCTTTTTTTTTTTTCATTTTTTTAAATGGAACCAAAATTGACCGAATATCTACATTTTAGCCATTTTAAAGCATCCTGGCCGCTGGTGTTTAGTATGTTCACAAAGTGGTGCAACCATCACATGATCTAGTTCCAGAACGTTTCCACCACCCTCCAAAAGAAATTCTGTAGCTAAGGAGTCACTCTGTTCTCCTCCCTTCCCCAGCCCCTAGAGACCTGGCTTCTTTCACTTAATATGATGTCTTCAAGGTTCGTCCATGTGGTCGCATGGACCCGTGCTTCATTCCTTTTTACAGGTGAATAACATTCCCTGGTATGGATATACCATTAGGTGTACATACATTTGTCGATGGACATCTGGGTTATTCCAACGCTCTGCCTAGTACGAATAATGCTGCTATGGACATTCATGGACAACTTTTGTACGCACCCATGTTTTCAGTTCTCTCAGGTATATACTTAGGAGTGGAATTATTAGATCGTATGGAAACCTCAGTCTAAGTCTTGGAGGAACCGCCGAGCTATTACGCACGGTGGCTGTGCCATTCGGATTCCCACCAGCAGCAACGTGGGAAGGTTCCAGTTTCTGCACATCCTTGCCAACTGTTTTTCTGTTTCTTTGATCACGGTCTTGTGGAAGTGAGGTGGAGTCTCATCGTGGGTTTGATTTGCATTCCGCTAACGACTGCTGATGTCCAGCATCTTGTCATCCGCTTCTCGGCCATTCGTGAATCATTTTTGGAGCAATGCCCAAGCTAGAATTGTGTTGAGAGCTCTCTACCATTGCTTTGGGACTGCTCCTGGCACAACCACATCAGCAGCCTGAAAATCCAGAGAATGGGCTTCTTCAGTGCTCACACCCCAGCAGATGCTGCAGGCTGGCAAGTGTCTCTGGCACTCCGGGCAAGCCCCCAACATGCTCCAGCAGCTGCACGTCGTCCCTTGGGAGGGATTCTCTCCTGTGTTCGTCTTTCAGGCTCTCTGAAGAGACAGTCCGAACATCTGTGCTATCTGGTCTTGGTAGTTCTTCAAACCCAGTTTCGTTTCTGCTAGGAAGGTATAGAATACTCCAGGCTCTCTTTAAAACCGTTTCAAGGCCAGTATGATGACGCGGCTCCTGGCTTTCCCAGGGAAATTGCCTTTTGCTGCGATGACCTGCTGCCCAAATTCATTCTTTTGCATATGGATGTCCAGTCCTTCCAGCATCTTTTGTTGAAGAGACCATTGTTTCTCCATTGCATCGTTTTGGCATACTTGTTGAAAATCAACTGGCTGTTAGTGCAAAAGGTTTACTTTTGGACTCTTAATTCTGTTTACTGACTTATATATCTATCCCTATGGCCCTCTCATGCCACCTCGCTTATTGTAGTTTTGCAACAAGGTGTAAAACTGTGAAGCGTGAGTCCTCCCACTGGGTTCTTTTTTCAAGACCGTTTTGGTTATTATGGGTCCCTCATGTTTCTCTCTGAATTTAAGGATCTGTTGGTTAATTTCTGCAAAATAAAAGTGACTTTGATTCTGACAGGGACTGCGTTGAGCCTGAAGATCAGTTGGGGGAATATTGCCATCTTAACGATCTTCCAGCCCATGGGCAGACCCTTGACTCTTTAACCACTTTGAATTCTGAAGTAAGGTCTCCAGCATGTGCCCGCTTCGCAAGGGCCTGGCAGGGGATTCTGACGTGCCTCATTGGGGTACTGAGGAGTGAATTAGCTGGTTTGGGGGTATTTGCGATCCATGCACTTTTCTGGGCTGCTTAAATTCTCTGGGGTGGAGCATGGCCTCAAAAAGCCAGATAACTTCCCCAGGTAAGATGTAGTTCGGTGATTACAGACTTTTTCCAGAGCCACCGTCAGATATCACTCAGATTCTTGATGTTGGCAGGAGGCGGTACAGTGAGATTACTTCTGCAGCCCCCCGCCCCCCGCCCACCCCGGGGGGAATTCAGTGGCCAGAAGTTCCTTTGAGATGTAAAAGACTCCACCAGAGCCTGGGGGATGCTTTGGTGGCCCACTGGGTGCAGCTACTCATCTCAGCTACTCATCTCCACTCCAGAGCTGGGGAGGGGTGTTCCGGGGGAAGGGACCAGCGAAGGCAGTTTTAGCTAATCTATGCTTGAGCGTGAAGGAAGTAGGAGGCTAGGACGACTGCAGGTGTCCTTGAAGAAAGTCAGGAGCTGAGGGACCAGCACTTTCAAGCTGCAGGATTTAAACCAGTGGTGGGGCTGTGACAGGGGCAGCCACTCCTAATTGGAATTCTTAAAAAGCGAAATAAAAATAGAACAAGTTCATTGGGAAAAGGAGTATGTTTTGTTTCCTGAAGCTGTGAATACCAACCTAAACCATGCTGTGAGGTGTTGAGCTTTTGTATTTATTTCAGCTGCTCACATCTCCTCTGCAGCCTTGGGCGGAAGAGGCTGAGCACAGGAAGGTTGGAGGGCGGCTCTTAAGGAAGAGCAGATAGAGCACAGGGCGCTGAACTGGAAAAGTCCAACAGGTTCTGGGAGGGGGAAGGGAGCCCATCATTTACTGGGTCCTTTGGAAATAAACAAGAGAAGCTGTTCACAAGAACCTGGCCTGCAACTGAGAAAGGGGCTTCCTCCTTTGACCATAAGGAAAAAAGAGCCGAAGAGGGAAAGGACATGACTATTTAGTCCTTCATAAAGAGCTTCCAGCAGGGAAACACCTTCCAAATAAAGGTCAGGAGGTCACACAGAGCACTTAGGAGCACATTCAGGAGCTTCGAGTATTTCCACTCACTTACTGAAACTTAACACTTCAGCTGAAGGAAGTTTGCTACCGATCAAGGTTAAATGAGGAAAAGGAATAATGTTTAACTCCTATGAAGAAGGGGAGGTTTCTGATAAGCCTCAGGATGTTGTTTGAGAAAGCAGGGGTAGGAAGTGTGCACAGAGATGGAGGTTCTAGATTCAGCAAATCCCCAGCATCCACTCTCTTGCAGAGAGCTCACTCACGGGAAAGATGAGTGCATTTCGATGTTTGATAAAGATTCAGGAATCATGTGCCTTCCAGAAGGGGCCCTGCTGAGTGAAACCTTGGCATTTTTAGTTGTTGTTAGACCCTAGAGATCAACAGGTACTAAAGGCACTAAAGACCCAAGAATTAAGAAGGCCACCTGGTACAACTTAGTGCTCTGGAATATCGAATCCTAAAGCCCAGAGGGTGAACTCTAGGGAGACATTTGTCCCCCATGTTCTTGTCTCGACCCCATCCTTGGCACTCAGATCCATACTTTCACTCTATTTTTAAGCAAAAACATTGGCGGAAAAAAAAAAACCACACTAAACCCTACAATGGCTATGGTCTTGCTTTCAGTATTTCGGTGTTGAGCAGCGGTCCTGATTCTCTCCTCTCGGTTCTACATTGCTCTTTTCACTCCACTCCCCCTCATCCCCTCCACCTTGCCTCTCCAGCCTCCTTTTCTGCACTCCGCACTCTTTCTCTCTGGTTCCCTCCACGTCTTCAAAGCCTGGCGATGGGCTTGGGAGGAGGCGTACTCAAGTGGAAATGAGACGTGGAGGAGTGATGGGCAGAAATGGGACCAAGCTTCCCCCAGGCTCCCCAGCCGTGAGCCCACACCACACTGTCAACCTTAGTCATGCCACCTCTATTTGCCGCCTCTTTGCTACATGGTCAAAAATTTTTCAAGTCAAGTCTGTGTCTTCTGAAGGATGGAAGCTTAGAGCAATCCACCCCTTCACATAATCCACTGTGTAAGATGTCTAATCTGTATTAGAATGTCTCTGAAATTTGTGTAGTGCTTTTTTTTTTTTTTTTTGCCAGGGTCACTTTATCAACATTTTGGCCGATTATTTGGCAAGGTGCCCTGGTCATATTGAGTGAATACCCTGATACATAACTTCGGAATTGTTTATTGTTTTACATAGGCACTTAGTTCTCCATTTCTCACACTAAGTCTTCCCTTCCATGAATTCTAATTTTAATCTTTAAAGTAAATACTGCAAATGGTCATGTATTGAATGAGAGAGAGCAAAACCATTGTAATGAGTTCATTATGTCCCAGGAGGGATGTGAGGAATACGTATTAGAAGTTCTCATAACTTCGTGGTAAAATCTGTGCAAAGTTGCACATGAGTTGGGGGGGATGTCTTGTCTCCCTTCTGGGCTTCTTTCTGTATATACGGTATTCTCAATCTCGAAACTTTTGGAAATGTCCAACACTTACCCCCTACCCCCACCCTCTATTTGTCCTTCTCAGCATGGTGGCCACTTCAGGTATAATTTCTGTGAAAACCCCCCAAATCCCTAGGCTATGAGAGCACTTTGTACTTACCTCTCCCAACCACTGCCCACCACATGGTGCTTTGGGGTTGTGTCCCTATCAGCCCTACACTTGGAACTCTTTCCCTTAGTTGTAGGACATGGAGCTTCCCATGGCGCCTGGTGCCTCATAGATATTAAATAAAGATTTCTTGAAGGAGTCATCCAGGTCTCCAGCCCTCCCAGACCCATGCTCTTGCCTTTAGGCCAGGATCTGCAAAACTTAGGGTGTACTTTTCAGATAGTTATTCTCCCTACTGGGTAAATTTTAAGCAAAGAGGTTGATTCTTTTTTTGCTTGTGTTTTTAAGGTCCTCACTTTGGCTTTATAAAAAGAAAAACTCCACTGTGATCCCACTGACTCTTTGAGCAGCTTAGAGCCCCAGCTGGGATGCCGGGACCTGAAGCAGGGTTTTGGGCCAGTTCCGTGTGGCTCTTTGTTCCCAACTCACCTGCCACTCGCGGCCACCAACAGTTACCTTCACCCAAAGCTCCCTCATTGAGAGATTCAGATAGAACCTTTCTCCATTACTCTTTGTAAAGGAGCAGACCGTAAGTGATTTAAAGATGTTATTCTATTTCTTTTTATTATCCCAGAGATGGTTATTTTCTGGCGTTTCATCTCTGTCATCTATTTACCCCAAATTGTGATATAGACGTAAGGGGTATTTTTGATGCACCATGATATTAAAGATTGACTTTTCCTCTGTCTTCCCTATCTTTAAACCTCTATGTCAAATGTATTACTGTGTTTAGCCTCCTCAAAATGTTTTAGAACCTGACAATTCTCCAGCCACTGTCTAATATAGACATATCACTTGGCGAATGAGGATACCCATTCCTGGCGAGCGCGGGAGGCATCAGTGCTGGGCTGAGTCTCAGCCCCGGGCTTTTCTCTCTCTCTTTTCTCTTGCCCTTCCCACCTCCTCCTGCACCTACACTGCTGGGATGCGCTCGCTCGAGCTAGGACTGTGTTCTAATGATTGCCAGTGAGTAATCCGCACAGAATACTCTGCCTGACTCCGTCAGTTATCTCCGCATCTTCCATCACTAAGCACAGCTCATTTTCTGTCCTGGTTAGATAGGAGACTAATTACTATTGCCTCTTGTTTCTTCAGGTTTGTGATAGTGGGGTACATTGATCCCGAAACAGTACAAAGCCAGCCAGGAAGATACAAAGTCAATGGCTTATTCTCTTTGGTTCCATTTAATTCACTCTGAATGGATGTCCACGACATTCAAGGTCCTGGGATTCCCCTCTATTGTTCCCATGGATGACCACCATTACATTTATGCCATGAAGCTAATTTTTCAGGGAAAAAAATGGTGGACACGACCTAAAAATGGGGTGGCACAGTGTGGCCCGGAAAGGCTGGAATGGGGGCTGGGCCAGCCTCTAGGTCTCCCATCTCCCTCAGCCGGAGGGGTGGTAAGGGTTGGAAATGGTGCAGAGTACTCTGCCTGGGGAGCCAGTTTGCAGATACAACTAAGGTACCCTTTGGAGTAGCATTTTCAATGTTACTCAACCAAGTGACATCTGAAATCACCAGTAACCAGAATGGTGACAATCACACTTAACTGGTCATGAAGTTATGTCTCTAAGGCTACTTCAACAGCTCTCAAATCTCAAACAGCCCTCAAGAGGCAGGAACATGAATATAAATCATGAAGATCTTGTCTGGACCTGAGGGAAAGGACTAAGAGCCTGCCTGATGCTCTGTTTTCAGTGCCTCTGAGGATTTCAGGGTATTAAATGTCAATGACACTTTGGGCCATAAGCTTTTTGACAATGGGTCCATGGCCTCTGTTGAATGGCAGGCAAGTGCCCCATGACGGAAGATCACACGTTGGCAACAGAGACCAAATCTAGGTGACAGCATCATAAAATGCTCTCAACCATTTTCTTGACGAACGTCACATGTGAATGATTTACGAGGACATATTGTGGGAAAGGGAAAGTTCTCGCCACAGGAATGAGTTCTGTTCTGGGATGTTCAGTTGTTATGGAAAAGCAGGGCGTTGATACAAGGAATAAAGGAATAAAGTAGATCCAATGCATAAGCAATTCTCACCGCAACCTGACATTCATGAGGGCTTGTTATTAAACACTGAGCTTGGCTTCATCCTAACTATACACTGGCTCTAATCCCAGCAGGAAGATGGCGTCGAATGCCTCCTTTGTTCATTTTTTAATTTAGTAGATATTTATTGAAAGCTTATTGTGCCAAGCATCGCTGTAGACTCCAGAGATAGCAAAATAAAAACACGAAAATCTCTGATCTCGTGGAGGGCGCTAAGTAAATTTGAAATCATCCTGATCTTCGAATATTTTTATTTTAGTATATCAAGTACCTGAATTGGCTAAATATAGCACAAAGGTGTATCAGTTTGTTTCCACCAAGTACCAAGAGGCTGAATACCCAAATTGCAAAAGCAACCACAGGAAACATTTTACTTCCCTCTTTAGGCTTTCCTATGTTTTCCATATTTTATAGGTTTTCCAAAATTTACATTTTGTTTTTGTAACCAGAAAACGCTCTTTACAAACTACTTATTTTTGCTGATTATGTTGAAACTACTACCTAACATTTGCAAATAATTTCAGGACTGGATTGCTGGCTCCCTCAAATATTAGATGAGTAAGACTGTCCTAATTACCTGCATCAAGCGCTGGAACCACAGACAGAATTAGAAGTCACAATCTGAGGAATTTGTGACCAGACGCTTTACTCGATGAACTATATTCTTCTTACTTGGGAAATTAGTGCTAGGTGCCACGTATTAGTTTGGCCTTCCACAAAGTGGGGCTCTGAGGCATGATTTGAGGGTAAGTAGTTAATTTGGGAAGGGATCTCAGAAGCACGGTGAGGGAATGGAGAAGCAAGATGGGAAAGAAGGAAAACCAACGAAGTCTGCAGTAGTGAGAGAACCTAAGGGCACCCGGGCTCAGGTCTGCGTAAGACCTCCGAAAGAATATGCAGAGATACCTTACAGTTATCCCCCCAAGAGGGAAGAAAGTGGAGCTATCCATCCACCAACCTCCATCCCTTATTGGTTGAGGGCTTATTCTAAAGGTTTTAACTCCTGAGCACTTCCCACCTGTTCTATATGCATGACAAGCCATCCCCTGGGGCCCTTAGGAGACCCAGTAAGAAGTTGCAGGGGACCTCTGGGATGGACCAAGGGGACATGGGGGGTGTACTGACAGAATCTCATACACTTGTGTGACAAACAGCTCTAATATCACAGAGTTTAACAGAATACAAATTCCCTTTTTGCTCAGATACACTTTGCAGGGCAGGCAGCTTGTCCTCAAATCTTATCTCTGTCCATTGCGTAGTTCTCCATCTCAGAGCCCTCTGTCCTCCCCCCGCCCCGCCCCAACCTGCCACCCGCGGACAGGGAGGAGGGATGGTGTGGAAGGTGCTGGGTGGCCCAGGCTGATAGGATGTCACTTCTGCGGGAGCCTTTCCCAAAACTCAGCCACGTGATCCTCACCTCCCTGCACAGGAGGTGTGGAAATGTACTCTCCTATGCGGCCAAGAAGAGGGTAAGGGGGTTGGTGAGCGGATAGTGATATCCTGACATGCTTCTCATTTCTCTGCCTGAACTCGTGAGTGCTCTAAATCGCTGGTATGAACTGGATACTGTACTCTAGTTTTTTTGGAAAATGAGCTTGAGTTCTTTATATAGACTCTTTCAGATGCAAAGGGTTCCATGGAATAGTTAATACTGAGGAGCACAGAAGAGAAACCATGGTCCAGGGTGGCAAGGGCTTTAGAATGAGAGTCAGAACATCCATGCGCTCATTCTGGACCTGCTTTTGATTGGGCATGTGATTTGGGACATAAAGCACATGTCTTGATGTAAAAAATAATAAAGTCTCTTAGAGCTATAATATTTGATGATTGCTGCAGCTAAGTAGCTGGTTATTTATTTTTTAAAGAATATATATTTTTAGGATGCCTGGGTGGCTCAGTCAGGTAAGCGTCTGCCTTTGGCTCAAGTCATGATCCCAGGGTCCTGGTATCAAGTCCCACGTGGGGCTCCTTGCTCGGCGGGGAGTCTGCTTCTCCCTCTGCCTGCCAATCCCCCTGCTTGTGCGCGCTCGCTCTCTCTCTGACAAATGAATAAATAAAATCTTAAAAAAAGAATATATATTTTTACATGTGTATATATGTATATTTTATATTTGTATAGATATATGTATATTATGCATCTATTAATATATACACATATTGTATTATACACCCATGTAAAATCCTATACATATCTATGATGATTTAATTTTAGAGTCAACTGGAGGGGGCCACAGGGTGCCCAGATGAAACATTATTTCTGGGCGTGTCTGGGAGGGTGTTTCTGGATATAAGTCCTATCGGTTCTGTTCCCCGGAGAACCCTGACGAACACGATATACAACGAGGTCAGGCAGAGTAAGAACCGGGACTAGAAGGTCCACTCTCAAATGCTCCATACTTGCTGAACTACCTTCTCTGTTCATCACATCTTCTTACGGTCTTCCTCTCCCCTCCGAGAAGAAGTGTGTGTATTCTGCAGATCACGGGGTGACCAGCCAGGCAGGTGGGTGTCGTCAGGGGCGATCAAAACATTGGTGGCATCAGTGGGTTCAGTCCCGCCCGAGGTGGCCATGGGTGGAAGAAACACAGGTCCTGTTGTGCAACCCGCGACACCTCAGACCTGGAGTCAGTCTGCTCTCACCACGGGGCCGGGCACATTTCTCAGTTCTTGTGTTTCTGGGCCAGAGGGGCTGTGGCTGTTAAGTACACACCAGAGACCAGTAATGCGTGCACCAATGGGAAGGCGACATTTTTTAGCTAATAAAACAGTGCACGGCGCCAACTGACAGGGAAGTCTTTTTCCAGCAAGGTCTGTGTAGTCAGAGCAGTTTGGGCATAAAGGACCATAATCTCATGGAAACACAGCTAAAAGGACCGGGCATTAAAGTAGGAAAGTCAGCCATCCGTTGAGAGCCTGTTTGATTTCAGGAAAAAAGTACTAGTGATGATTTTCTATCAGGCGCGTGAAAAAAGGACCATGTTAGTTTCAGTAACTTTTTCCTTCCTTATTAATTTATTCATGCGTGCCTTTATTTATCGAATGGGAGTCACAGACCAGGATCTGTGATAGGTGCTGGTAAGGGTCCGGCCAGGGACCCAGGGACCTTCCTGGGTTACTTTCTGAACAAGGGTGGATAAAACAGTGGCCCATCTGCCTCCTGTCCCCAGATAGTCTGTGTTCTGAATTGCAACAGGAAGAGTGGAAACCAGATTTATTTTTTTCCCTTCTGCATCACCAGTGACTAAAACACCTCTTGCAGTAACTTCCTCTAACGGGGTGGGGATAACGGGATGTGGGATCCAGTGAGGAGTGAGAGGTGAACATGCATTTTGTAGGTGCTCAGCACTGTCCTAAGCATATGAGGCCGACCCTGCTATTCTTGCCATTTTACTGAATTGGAAGCGGATAAGAATAGGTAATTTTCCTTCAATTGGAAGAACTACTTAATCTACCCATGTGGGTGGCATGATTGCCATGTCATGTCATTCTGGGAGAAAAAAGAGCTACATAAAAGAGAACATCCTTTCCCTCCCCTGACCCCACCAAGGGCTGAAGAGTTTAGAGTCTTCAAATTTGATCGAACGTATAGAGAGGATGCCACAGAGATCACACTGTTTGATATGCAGGCGGACTAGTCAATCATTCCTTTGTCCAACAAATGTAATAATTACCCATCCTGGACTGGCATCTGGGATCCAAAGATGAATTGCCTGAAAAAGCACTTAGGCCGGTGGACAAGAAAAATGGGTAAACAAATACCGTGACATGTGATGAAGCTATAAATCAACTATGTGGATAGTGGGAAGGGGAGATATGGGAGGGATGTTAATACTAATAACTAGCTCTTACTGACCATTTATCTGGGCTGGGAGCTGTTCTAAGTGCTGGACATACGGCAAGTCTTTTAACCCTTACGAAGTCCCCATGTTACTGGTACCATTATTTTCCCAACTTGAGACAAGAAAAGTGAGATAGTCAGAGGTGAAATGGCATGTGCAAGACTTTTGGGAGAGACAGTCCACTGTTGACCCTGAGCATTCCTGGAGGATCTTGCTGGGTGTGCCAAGAACTCAAGGTCCTCACTGCTCTTTCTGTGGGCTGATTCCCAGGGCTGTGTTTGTAGAGCGCAGCCTTGAGAGAGGAGGTAACATCTCCCCCTGGATAGAGAGAAGGCTTTTTATTCCACTTATTATGAAAGGGATGATTGCCCCCATGCTCAGGGATCCTCTCCTGCAATGCAACTCACTGCCTATGCAGCCATCATAATGGGCCCTCGGCATGGCCCCCATGAGACTTGGCGGTCATGGGGAGCAAACACTAGCTGACATGAAGCTCAATCTACTGCGTTTGTCTCTGACCCAGGAGTCAGGTCTTCTATCAGCATCTATGAAACACTAACAGGTAAGGCTGATGGCTGGTAAGTAGGATAAAATCTCAATCCCACATCATTCTTGACAAGACCACATGGCCAGTAAGTGGTGGTGAACTTTGCATTTGAAACCTGGATAGTTTGGCTCTGAAGTCCACGGTCTTAAACACCACTAGCACTGCATCAGGGATAGGTAAATAACTTTTCTGAGTGGAGTAAACACAGATTTTTTTTAAGAGAATGTGGTGCTTCGATTGAATTTTGAGGCATAAATGGGTATGTGACAGACGATAAGGGAGAAAGAACATTCCAGGTAGTGGGAGCAAGTTGTGCAGTCTGGAAGCTTCTGGTATGTTCCAGACACTGCAAGAATGGTGTTGTCAGACTACAGTGCCCAGTGAAATTTTCCTGGGGAATGGGGCAAGAGGTGAATTTGGAAAGGCAGGCAGAGGCCAGAACATGAATGGTCAGTATGCCCATTTATGGACTGAAAGTTTCTTTTCCTCTCCACTCCCATCCCCATCCCCCCATCAAATCCATATGTTCAAATCCTAAAACCCAGTGTAATGGTATGGGGAGGTGAGGCCTTTGGGAAGTGAGCCCTCATACAGGAGACCCCAGGAGGCTCCCTCGCCCTTTCTCAGCAAGATGGTGGTCAGGTCATCTACAAACCAGGAAGTGGTCCTCACCAGACACCAAATCTGCTGGTGCCTTGATCTTGGACTTCCAGCTTCCAGAACTGTGAGAAATAAATTTCTATTGTTATTGTCTAGTCTGTGGTGTTCTGTTCTAGCAGCTGAAATGGACTAAAGCATGTGTAGATGTTGTTGTGAGGATTCTAAGCCAGAAAATGACATGACCAGATTTGTGTTTTTGAAAGAGCCCTTGGGAATGGCTTGCAAGATGAATTGGAGGGGCCAGAGAGATCAAGCAAGAAGCAGTTGTAATAATGTACATGAGAGGTGATGAGAGCCTGAACTTTGAAGCATGTGTAGTTTTAAGTGCCAATGTTTTAATTTAATGCCTAATGATAGTAGTAATTGACTTGGAATGACTCCAGCCAGAATAGTTGTGTTTGTAGTTCCTGAGCCTTGATCTTTGTTCTTTATACATGAACTGGAGAAAGTGATCTCGCTGCTGCCAATTCCAGATGGGAGACTAATGAGGAGACCCTGGGTCCTCACACCCTAAGACTAGGTCAGCATATATGGTGCTAAGGCACAGAGTCATTTCCTCTCTTCCTGGTGGCACAGAAAAATGGAAAGAAACTCACAGGGAGTTCCTACCCAAAGCAGACACTCCCATACCTTTCTGAGCAAAGTCCACTTAGGCAGAATAGTGTACTCCATAAGCACACATAACTCCTCTTTTCATAAGAAAAACTCTGGTAACAACGATGGTCACTGGAGAAGCCAGTTGGGGGTACTGAGGATGGTGGTGAGGACGGTGGATTTATCTGCTTTGGTGATGGAATGTGGATAATCTATTCTTGGCCCCCAAAGGTCACATGTCTTTAAATTTAGTTATGGGAAACATTACAGTCCAAAACATTGTTGAAAAAGATATGCGTTTCTCCACATTGTAGGCTTAGCCAAACAGTCCACAACAAACTAAATTAATAACATCGAAACTAAAGAAACTGTAATTTGTGGTGAAAAACCAATAATACCAGCAATGGAACATTCTAACTTGGGCAGAATTTCCTGAGTCACCTAACATCTGTTCATCCTTCCTCCTTCCTGATGAAGCTCAGAATTGCCCATCTCTAGCTGAAGATGGTAGAGTCTAGCTTGTCTACATATGTCCAGTTCTCCTTGCTGGTGATTGCATTAGGCACTGGCAGGTCACAAGGCTCTTCTGGACATTGCTGGGTCAGATGGAATGCCCAGACATGCTTTACCTACCTTGCAACCTTGAGAGGTGCTAGCATGAGGGACAAACTTGACATAAGGGTTAGGGGGCAGCAAAGCCAAGACAACCCAGAGAAGTAGAGCTACCATAACTTTGGACTTGCTGTTACATGGGATAGTGAATACTATCATTTGTTGTCAAACCTTCCTGATATAATGACACACGGGGAGTGATCATGCACTGAGGACAGAACACCCTTTGGGAAACTTTGTGACATTAACAAGCCCTAAAAGAGTAGTTAGGCTTTTCAGAATTCTGAGCTAGAATCTAGGATAAACTCTGGAAAACTACTAGTGGTGGTTTGTCAGGATCACATTTTATTAATCCTGCTAACTTCTTTATTAAGTTGTTACTAAGGAGCCCTTCCAAGTGTATGTAAAATAAACATTTAAGAGCCAATGGAAGGACATCCATTTTTGAACCTGCCTTTGCCAGAGGGTGGAACCCAACCAATATTTAAAAAAAAAAAAACACTGCCCTAAAAATGACTGGTGACATTTCATCCTAATAGAGGGACTGGTGGATGATGTTTCCTGCAATAAGTATTCCCAGTAAGAGCTAAACTGCTATTTGTGGAATATAAGCTGTAGTTAAAACACACTTCGAAGTGATAACTACCGGGGGAGAATTTATTATAATCATATAATTTTGAAAAGACTCTCACAAACCCATTCGGCTTAGAATGCAGAAACCCGTGAAAAGTTCTTCACTGTTCCTCTCCTGATGGCCATATGTAGACTTTCCCCCTGACACTTGTCTATATTCTTCATTAAAAATTTGGACTGCCTCATCAAAGCCAATGATCCGTTCTCCCTCTCTCCCTCTCTCTCTCATTCTCTTCTAGAGATTTTATTCTTAAGTAATCTCTACACCCAACATGGGGCTCCAACTTACAACCCGATCAAGAGTCGCATGCTCCACTGACTGAGCCAGCCAGGCACCCCTCCTCTCTGTTTCTATTTTTTGTAAACCAATGGGCAATATTGCATTCTCTCTGAAGAGAGTTTGTGAAAATTTACATAATTTTAATTGAAAGATGTTTAGTCCTCACGTAAAATAAGGAGACAGTTTCGTGGAGGGACTCTGGGACCGTGGAAGCAGTCATGTGCTATTTTCGTCTGCCATGCTGGCTCTTTCCCCATGCCTTAATATAAAGTATTTGTTAGATGTACCAAAAACTTGGATGAGAAGTCACCTCGTCTCAAGAAATTATATTAATTTTTCTCCTTCAGATTGCCAGGAATAGAGACTTTCTCCTACTTTAAATGATGACTTGTCCTTTTTTTAGCCTAAGGCACAGAGAGAAAAAGAAACAGGAATCAGGAAAACACATCAGTGCCTGGATACCCATTACCCCAGAGAAAACAGAACAGTGGTCTCTTATCAGGACCCAGGACCAGCATACATGACAACAAGAACTCTGGGGACCAGACATCTTTGTGTGGCCTTGGAATTGGACATCTGTCACTCCCTACTTAGGACCCCCACACTTGTGACTTTGTTTCTTTTCCATCTGGTTTGCCCTTGTGTTGCCTCCGATTGTTCCGCTGCGTATAGAATTCTAGGTTGATAGCGCTTTTTCCCTCAGTGTTTAACATTACTCCTCATTGTCTTCTGGCTTGCATTGTTTCCAGTAAGTCAGTCCTCATTCACACTATCTACACTTCGTTGGTGAAAATCTCTTTTCCATCTCTGACTCAGCCAGATAATGTCCATCAACCTGTGTAAAGTTCGCAAATGCTTTCTTTTGAAGATTTAACAAGCTGTTAATGTCATCTAGTGAATATTTTACTTTAGGCATTGCAATTTACACCCCTAGAATGTCCATTTCCATTTTGTCCTTCCTGAGAGTTCCCTTTTCTCTCCTGAAACACCCCTATCTCTTACCCATTGTATTCATGTTTCTCTCTAAATGTTTAAAATGTTTATAGTAATTGTTTTTAAATTCTTTTTTTTTTAAGATTTTATTTTATTTTATTTTTTTTGTAAGCTATACTTACTTTTTTTTTAATTCTTATGTTAATCCCCATACATTACA
>NC_138373.1:41846106-41909709 GCF_054177405.1 Leptonychotes weddellii | reverse complement strand
TGAGAGAGTTGTTGCTCTTCTTTTCTTCGATCTCCTGTTGAGTTTGTAGGTGTTCAGAATGGTTTGATCCCTATCCAGCTGAATTCCTGAGAGGAGACGAAATCCAGGTCTCCTACTCCTCCGCCATCTTGCTCCTTTAAGATTTTATTTTTAAGTAATCTCTACACCCAATGTGGGGCTTGAACTCATAGCCCTGAGATCAAGAGTCGCACAGTCTACCAACTGAGCCAGCAGGGTGCCCCTGTTTTAAAATTTTTGATGCTAATTCCAATAACGGGTTAATTGTAGGTCTGCCTCTATTGGTTGTTTTTTCCTTGATTATTGGTAGAGTCTTCCATTTGTTTGCATGCCTTGTAATTTTTTATTGTACCTAAGGTAGACAATGAAGACTGAAGTACAATAATGTTTTGACTTTATTTCTCAGAGAATGTAGGCTGTCTTCTGTCTACTGAAGGGAAGGTCTCACTATTCAGATTCCTTCTAGAGTCAAATCGACCTGGGTCTCGGCTGAAGTTTTAATTAGATTGAGATGAGGTGTGCTTAGACTGACCCTCAAACTCCCACACTTTGAGAGAAATTATTGATATTTGAGCTGATGGGCTTCCGTTTTTAATATTTTTCATTTGCTTTGGATTCAACTCAGAAGATCCCTGGAATCTAAGTACTGTGGGAGCATGGGGGTCTTTGTCATCTTGCTCTGGATGTTAGTCCTTTCTTCCTGGAATCTTTTTGGTCAAATTTGAGGGCAGGGGTAGAAATGTGACAGTGGTTGGAGCAATTTATTTTTACAGCTGGGACACATCCACATTGCATTCACCTCTGCAGCCTCCAATACCCCCAAAGTTCAGGCGATTTCTTCTCCTCCCTGCAAGGTCTCCCCAGACCCAGCCATACCAGACCTGAAACTCTTCCCCAGGAATAGAGCTGTCCTGACTCCCTTTGCCAGCGTGGGGCTCATTTCTCTGAAATTCAGTTCATTAAGGCTTTCTTTGTGCCTGATCTTTGTTAGCCTCATGGGAAAGTATGATTTTTATATGTCTGGGTTTTTCTTGGTGTTACCATGTGAATGAAGGCTTTTCATGTCCTTCTACATTCTAACTTGAAGTAGAAGTCAGAATCAAACACTTGAATTTAAGAAAATAAAACTATAATTCACAAGGAGAGTATATGGGATAATTTATTTTACAATTTGCTGTAAAGAAAGTTCTTTCAAAGCAAGAACCAAACCTTAGAATCTCAGAAGTCACAAGGAAAATGATTTCATCTCGCCCCTTCTCTGTCATATATGTGATATATACATATATATATATACCTATATACACATGGATATGGATATATAGATCTTTATTTATATGTAGATCTATAAATCTCTTCAACTTCAGTATAGTAAAATATACCAAAGACAACGAGAAACTAAGAAATATTTGCAACACATAAGACAAAGATTGCTTCAAAAAACATAGAGATTTTTAAAAATAAATACATTTTAAGAAGAAAATGGAAAAGATGGATAGTTAACATAAAAATTATCCTAAATTGAGTATCAACATGAAAAGATGCTCACACCCACTGGAAAATTAAGAACCACAAGTTGGACTGAGGTCCTAATTTTGCCCCAAATTTTGACAAAGCTAGGTGCTAGCAAGGGCCCGGGGAAACCAGCCTCATACACACTGTGGATGGGGCTCGAAATTAGCCCAGGTCCTTAGATGTGTTTGTTTTGTGTTATCTCAGAGCATTGCTAATATCTAACAAAATTAGAAAATGAACGCACCATTCCACCTGGCAATTTCAGTTTTAGGAATTTAGTTTACAAATATGCCGAAAATGCACATAAGGATGTATGCAAAAGTGTAACCATTGCTGTGTTGTTGGCAAGAGCAAAAACAAAATAATTTTGATGTCTGTAATGGGGGCTGGTTAAGAATTTACGGTATATCATCTCAATGGGGCGCTCCACAGCTAGAAGGAAATCAGTAGAGGGGTACGTGCTGATACAGAAAGATTGCCATGGTATCCTGCCAAGTATAAAAATCAAGGTATCGAATAATACGGTCTAGATGTCTTCCTTTGTACTAAAAGAAAGAGCGCTATGGATGTGTGTCTACAGATGATGTCTGGAAGGTACACAAGGAATTGTTGAGGAGAGAAACCAGGAGTCTGGGATGGAAGGAGGTTTGTTTTTCATTTTAAACCATATTATTATTTGAAGTTTTATTTTTTGTTTATTATTTTTTTAAAGATTTTATTTATTTGACAGAGAGAGAGAGCATGCACTAGCAGGGGAAGCAGCAGAGGGAGAGGGAGAAGCAGACTCCCCACCGAGCAGAGAGCCAGACTCGGGGCTGGATCCCAGGACCCTGAGATCATGACCTGAGCCAAAGGCAGATGCTCAACAGACTGAGTCACCCAGGCGCCCCTATTTGAAGTTTTAAAAATCAAATTAAAAAAAATTTTTAATTATTTTAAGATCTTATTTATTTATTTGAGAGAGAGCGCACACAT
Source organism: Leptonychotes weddellii (assembly GCF_054177405.1). Classification (NCBI taxonomy): domain Eukaryota; kingdom Metazoa; phylum Chordata; class Mammalia; order Carnivora; family Phocidae; genus Leptonychotes; species Leptonychotes weddellii. The sequence continues at coordinate 41,907,204 of NC_138373.1, read as the reverse complement.
AAGCAGGGGGAGGGGCAGAGGGAGAAGCAGACTCCCTACTGAGCGGGGAGCCCGTGTGGAGCTCCATCCCAGGACCCTGGGACCATGATCTCAGCTGAATGCAGATGCTTAACTGACTGAGCCACCCAGGCATCCCACATTTAAAATTTTTTTTAATAAAATAAAGGAAATAAGTTATTCCTATGCTATGAAGGAGGGCATTTAGCAATAATGCTTATAATTAAGTGACTTACATTGGTGTGATATCACAGACTGTGTCATATTCTCTTTTGAATATTCTCAGAGTCCAAACCAGAGCCTTTCACATAGGGGAATGAATGCACAAATGAAACCATGAATTTATTGACAGCATGTGTGAGATGTGCAAATTTGCAGACTCCACTGACAACTTCAAAATGCTGATAAAAGTAGCAAACTTCCTCTTTAGTTCCAGATAATGACTTCCCTTGCTGCCCTGAAGTCAGAGCTACTCGTCATAAAGGCTTTGAAAAAAACATAAGTGAACTCTTGCTTTTAGGTGGGGCTGGGCTGTCATTATGGAAGGAAAAAGGATCTCGTCTTGTATGAACTCTTAATACCATTTTGGAAATCAGGGAACACTGGTCTGGGAGTCAGGGGTCTGGGTTTTGTTGTCTTTGCTTTACTACCAACCAGCATGTGACCTTAAGTGAGTTACTTTTCCTATCTGGGCTTCGTTAGTGAAATGTTGGCTCATGCTTAAGGTTCTTTATCCCTCTAAAATTAAAAAAAAACAACAACAACAACAACAAAAAACAACAACCCCAAAACAAAAAATACAAGCAGCACATCCCACATTTGTGCTTCCTAAAATTTCTATTTTTGTGTAATTAACCTAATGCTAATTCACTTCCCTGCAAGCCAGGCTATAGATTTCAGTCCTTATCAATGTGAGGCTGGGTTTTGATTATCTGTGGAACTCTTGGCTCTCTAAACTAGGTTACTTTGATTTCTGGGGCTGTATAAGCTCAGAGACATACATTAAACACAGTTTCTAGTTTCCTATGTTATCCATGGATAGATGTGTATGCCTATTCCGTGCTGAGTTTTTTCTCATTCATCCCAGTGAAGGAATATTTACCTGATGAGTTTACTCGGGCCATCCTTTGGAACTCCCAGACTTTGGCAAGAAGCTAGAGTGAAGCCCAAGGCTTTTTTCTTAAGCCTTCAAACAAAGTTCCCCGGTGCCTTTGGGAAAAGCCATTCCATGTCTGGGTTTCTGACGTGCCAGCAAGTAACTGCAGAACCCTGCCAATTTGCTGCGAAGTCCTATCGATTGCCCAATGCTCTGGTCTCTGCACTGGGGACACAGTTAAGATGAACAGTGGCTCCTTCCAGGGGTTCATTTAGCTCTAAAACTGGAAAACCAAAGACGATCTATCAGTAAGCGAAACAGGCCTGTGCTGGAACAGAGCCAATGGGAGTTCAATTAGGCAGAGACAGATCAGGGAGAACGGGAGGGTGGGTGTTCTGCATTTAAGCCTCAGCAGGATCTCCTTAGAAACGGCTGGTGCAGAGCCACCGCAGTTAACCCGAGGCTGAGCCTGTGTCCCCAACCCCATCCCACAGAAGCCACTGAGGACAAAGCCTGTGTAGACCAAAGCACTGTTCTCTGCCCGAGAAAATGAACTTGTATCAACACTGTAGGGTTGCATATATTTTAGGATCAAAATGTTGCCGCTGGCTTCTTAGAGAGCAGTTCTGTTTTCTTGGGTTCTTTATTTATTTGCAATAAATACAGTTGAAAAAAAAGTCAGTCTTTTCACCAAGAATGTTTTTACCAAAACCTCTTTCTTTTCCGTTAGATCCATGGTTTCCAAAAATGGGGTGTTGGAGACAATCTAATTGTGTGTGGGGGGGCGGGACCTGGCTGACTCAGTCAGTAGAGCCTTTGACTCTTGATCTCAGGGTTGTGAGTTCAAGCACCATGTTGGGTGTAGAGATTACTTAAAAAAATAAAATCTTAAAAAAAAAAAAGGGTGCATGGGAAGAAAATTGAGAACTTCTAATAAAGTTTATTTTTCTCTCATCTTTTAAATTCTTCTCCCCCCCACTTTATGTTTTATACCATGTCTAACACATTAGCAATATTAATATATTATTAGTATTGTATTAGTAGTAGCAATCTATTAGTGCATAACCAATTCTATAGATTATGCATAATAATAATTATGCATTTAATCAAGAGTATAGACATGATTATTTCTTATTTATTTTTGTACAGGGAGGGTTATGATGCAGTACACAATTTTGGAGACCGCTGCTTGGGAATCCAGAGTTTAAATGACAGCCCTGCCCCTCGTTCCTGCCTACTTCACCGTAACTTAGTTGCAAGGTAATGCTGGTGGTTGTGATAACTGAGTATCTCCATAACCCACTGCAAGGTGACAAAAGGTGTTTATTGAGGAACAGACAAGGAAAGAGAGCTTCAGTACAACTTATGAGCATACACATTTCAAGTCAGGTTGGGAATGAAAACAATTGTACGTTCTCGGTGACATAACTGCATACTCACTTGGAAACTGTGAAAATAAATGATCCTTTTTCTGGGATGGAGAGGTTGTCAAATTATGGACCCCACTTCTCTGCCTCTTCCTCCTCCCACCGCGGAGCAGGACCTGTGGAAGGCCGGCAAGCCCGTGGACTGAGTGTGTGGGTCGTGAAGCTTGCAGAGCTTGCCCGCCCGCTGAGCGCACCTGGCCCTTCCACCCATCCTACCTGGGAATCCTCTGACTGGTTTGTTGCACAGGGTACTTTCCTACTTGATTCTCCCTCTACTAGGTAGGGACAATAAACAATGGGTTACAAAGCCAGGGACACGGAGAGCAAGCAGTTGGTCTCACAGCCAAGCTGGGCGTCTACACGGCATGATTTAAGCTTTCCTGTGAGAGCACAGCGAGGACCCCCATCTTTCTTGTCATGGCATCAAATCCTCTCCAGCCCCACAGCACCATGTTGATGTGTTGAATTTCCCGATACAAGTTTTGAATCTCAGGCCGGGCTCCCCACATTACCTTCTCATGGCCCACCACCTCTCCTCTTTGTCACCTCCCATGTCCAGGCGCAGCCCGGGCTGCAAACTAACCGAGTAGCTCAAGGAAGTTTCCCGGGAAGTGCCTCCAATGGAAAAGCAAAACACACGTGTGCAAAACCAAATGTATTTATTTCATAAAACCCAAAGAAATGGAGCTACTGTCACTCCCTGGGCGTGGAGACTGGTGAGCAACAGTGGGTGGGTGACAGTCACAAAGTTCACGTACTGATTGAGCCAGCTGGGGGCACTGGGCGGTCCCCCGACGTGTGGCGCTGACGGTGCTCAGTCCACGGTGAGATCGGGACAGGGTGTCCCTGGGCTCTCCTTCTGACAGCTACTGAGCCAGCTCGGCCAGATCAAGGGTTTGGGTTCTATGCTGCTTTTCTTAAATTCTTATCAGAATCGTTCTCAACATATCTCCTTGCAGGCTTACTGTTTGGGTGTCGTGGACTATTTGCTCCCAGAAGCAGTTATGCTTCATTTCCACTTCTGGCATATTAATATTTTACACTGTGCAGGGGTTCCCGGAGTGAGTGGTATTTTCAGAATGCAAGAAACCCATACACCGTCTGTAGGAGATATTTGGGCAACTTTGGGTTCCTTCGGGTTCTAACACACTGACGTGCTCAGATGCCCGAAACAGTCAGGATTTTTGCTTTGAGGTGGGAATCCATCTTTTAAACTATTAATTTTAAGTACCTGCTACCTGCTTCTTCGGTTTCACAAATAATGCAAACTTTGACCAGAATATCCAACAACAATCCTGTCTCCCAGCAGTTGCTAAGTATTCCAAGAAGCGCAAGAGATCCAAGGACATTGCATCCATGATCTGAAGGCGGGAGCAACATGGGGATGGCAAGAGAACCCTTTCTTCCATGCCATCATGTCCATTTTCCTGTGACAAAGACCAATGTGAAGTGCAGCCTCTATGGCCTGGAAACTTTCCAAATCACACTGGTAAACCCCTGATGGCTCACTTCCCAGCAAGGGGCACGGAGGGAGGGATCCTACAGTTTCTCCCCCCGCCCGTCTCTCGAAGTTCTGATTTCATCTTTGTTCCATTTTACCAATTCTTTCCAGGGAATTGCCTTTTGAGGATAAAGCAAAGGTCTGTTAAAAAAAACAAAAAAAAACAAAAAAAACCCTACAGTGTGAGTGTGTGTGTGTGCGTGCGTGCGTGTGTGTGTGTAGTGCGCATGCGTGCATGTAGTTCCCTCCAATCCCAGCTGTCGCTTAGCTAGCTATGCAATTTGCAGCCTGGCGGTGATTCTTTATTGTCGTAATTGTCGTGTCTGGGTAGGTGACCGCCAGGTGCTACCTGAACGCTGAGATGCAGGGCAGTGCAGTGGCAAGACTATGCCCTCCAGAGTCCATCCAACTCAGCTTTTAAATTCCAGGCTCCGTCACTTATTAGTGGACAAGCCATTAGACTTCTCTGGGCCTTAATTAACTGATCCCTGAAATGAGGAGGAAGCTCTCCACTTTGCTGGGAGGCTCTAAGGGTTGTGGGGAGGGTGCTAGATACGTAAGTTCTCAAAAAATGAGCTATCCCGGCGTTCAGACCCTTGCACGGTGATGGGTAAGAAAACAGTAAATCGGATTCATTTTCTTTTAGGGGAAAACGCAAACAAGAGGGAAAAGCTGATAAAATCTTGGATGAATGATTTCAGGGTCTAGAGGAGGCTACAGTTTGAATATCTGAATGACAGACCTGCACGTTAGCAGAGTCCTTGATGCTTAGGAAGTGCCAAATGTTTGACAAACGTAATTCTTCCTAATGCTCCGTGCTTGCCCTGCAGAGGTCTAGAGACTGACAAATTCATAAAGTCCTGTGCTACTCAGTTACTGTTACAGTTCTTGCCAATGTTTCAAGCCACAAAAAGAAAAACAAAACACGCCCACCTTGCCAAGGCTTATAAAAACTGTACAGTAGTTGCAGAAAGTTTTCAAGCAAGGAATTTCTCCATAACCTAAATTATTTGTAAGGTGTTTTTTTTTTCTTAAAATAGAAAATATGTTCCTTGCCCGAACCAATTCCCATGTTAAACGTCAGCCTTCATCACTCATTTTTATTACCAGTCCAAACACAGACTTTCAATGGAGGCCATTTACAACGCACAATAAAAAGGATTCATTACTCATTTTCCTCTTATTATCTTTCAGTTGCTCTAGCTTGAGATAGTGCTGAAAGTGGGCATTCAGGCCCTGGTAGCCGGGACATTACAGGAACACAATTAATGATAATACTTAAGGTCCTCAAACACCCAGACGAGGAAGACGCTCTCTTTCCCTAATCCCTTAGCTCAGGCTATTTTTCGTCACATTTATTCTGCTTTCATCTCATTAAAGATCACATTTGTCATAGGAAGTTCTCCCTCTTTTATTCAACATGATGTCTCCCTCTTGGTCTGTAATACTCACCAGCCCCATTCAGTTAGCCTAAAAGATTTTTCCTTACACACACACGCACACACAGAGAAAAACACCTACCACATTCACCTCATAATTAAGTATAATCTCTCTAGAAACAAGCTGACAACAACCACTAAAAATTGAGTGTGAGATTGAATTCCAGTGCTGCATGCAAGTAATAACAGTATGGGGATGATAGTCAACGGTTATGTCATAACCCAAATAGAGTTTACAGTTCCAAACCATGTCCTGGCAGTGAGCCCGTGGATTATGACCTTCCCTCCCACCACTTCTACCTCTCTCAGGATTGCACTGTACTCATCATAATGTGACTTTGATACTTAGAGCTCACTAAGATTGGAGTTAATAGGTTCTAGAGAAATAGATTTTGAAAAACACTGTCTACTGTAACTCAAGTTAATGTTGCTTCGCTCATATATAATACAAATTGCTCTTTTATTAATAATAATCAGTTGGCAACTTGCTCAGTGAAGTTCTAAATCATTTACAAATTGCTCAGTTTCTGTATGTCTACTCCTGATACATCTAACTAAACACACCCTGGACGTCCACAAACTGGAATTTACTTTCTACTGAGGGTCTGGGGAACGCTCAGTAGATCCTGTAGGCTCTCGCCAGTTCCATCTCCTTGCCAGTAAAATGAGTAAAATAATACTTAGTTCTTAAGGTTGTTGTGAGGAACAAAAAGAATAATGCCCATAAAACACGTATTGTCGTGCCGGGAGTATATTAAATGCTCCATAAATATTAGCTATTATGTCTGCCCTCACCACTTAGTTGGTAACTATTATGTGATGGGTGCTTTTATGTACTATCTTAATTAATCCTTACAAAATTCTGTATAGTTGTCATTATTATCCACATGTTACAAACCGGAAAACTGGCGAGATGAAGTAAGTTGATAGTATGTTTCAGACCTCGGGCTGTCCATCTCCAATGCCTTGGAGGCGTGGGTTGGGTTTGGAAGGAATTGGAGTCCATGCCTTAAACATCTGGTCACTTCTCACCTCTACTGTCTTGTCACCAGAGGGGTTCCCGATGATCACCTTCCCAGCGATTGAGTAGAGCTGTCCCGTGGACGTTCCGTTGCCTGGAGCAACAAAAGAGGCTCATCCAAGTGAGAACTGTTGATCATTGATTTGATTAAAGAAACTTAGTGCTACCTTGTAAGAGAAATCCTCTCCAGTCTTGGGTAATTTATAGTATTAGGGGAAGGCAGGGAATGTATTATTGGCAGAAGGGCTGTCGTATGACATTGCTGTAAATGTTTGCATGAAAGTTAAAAATAGGGCAAAATATACTGTTGAGGTCAACTTCAATCACACAACTCAATTCCGTTTATTCATGTTATGAGCCGAGCTTCGGAAAATGTGGTAAGGATTTAAAATCATGTCAACTTCCATCTCCTTAACAGGTAGGTTTCCTGAGCCAAAAAAAGCTGAACTTTGAGTTCTATCCCTGAATAAATCATTATGGAAGAGATCACTTAAAAAAATTCAAAATGTGCACAAATGAACATCAAGTCATTCCGAATAGAAGGGACATCTGGCAGTGTGTGAACCTAGAGCATCCCTATTCAGCCATATCACTGACCTAATGCCTCGCCATTTGAAAGTACTGCAGTGGGGTCAGATAGGATTTTAGCAGCTTTATAAGTGGTTGATCTTCTCTATTTCATAGGAAGCAGATGGGGAATGGAAAGGGGGAGAAAAAATTGAAGGAAGAATTGGGAGATCACTTCAACCTCCAGGCCAGATGCCTTCACATTACCTCAGTTAATTCTCCCAACAGCCTGGGCTGCCTATATCCCCTTAGGCCACTGCACTAGTCCCAGCAATATCATGCCCCTATTCTGTCCTTATTTCTCTACTTGACCTCATCTTTTGGAGCATGCTTTGTGCATGTGGATTTGACCTCTGCTGTCTTCTTCCCAGCTACACGATTGGCTCTTCTCAGATTTTTCCACCACGCCCTTCTCTCATCCTAAATTTTACTTCTGATTTTACCTGCCTCCTCATCTCCAACACTCTAGCCAGGCTTTCCTCTCCCAACCAGGTCCTACTGCTGCCTGCATTTTATCAGCCTTGAAGTCATGACCTGGAGAACACCTCCACAACCCAGGAAGGTGAGACATACTTTCCCTATTTTATAGATGGAGAAACTGAAGGTCAGGGGAGTTAAAAAAAAAAAAAAAAAGTGAAGTTCAAGGCAACAAGTTTAGTTTTGGAGCCAGAATCGGAACCTTGAATTCATATGTTTGACAAGTTAACTGACCCGTAAAGACAAGCCTTTCTTATCTCAAAATTCATGCTTTTAAAACTATACCCCGGAAAGCACAGGTGACAAGACAGTCTTGTTGAATCTCAAATGATGATTCTGGCCCAGGACCTCCCCTCCACTTCACTGACCCTTCATACATGTTGGGGGCCAAGGCAGGTGCTGAGGAAGGGGCTCGTAGGGGTGGGAGCTACTATGAGTTAGAATTTAAGAGAGAGGGGCACCTGGGTGGCTCAGTTGTTAAGCGTCTGCCTTCGGCTCAGGTCATGATCCTAGGGTCCTGGGATCGAGTCCCGCATCGGGCTCCCTGCTCGGCGGGGAGTCTGCTTCTCCCTCTCCCACTCCCCCTGCTTGTGTTCCCTCTCTCGCTGTGTCTCTCTCTGTCAAATAAATAAAATCTTTAAAAAAAAAAAAGAATTTAAGAAAGAAAACACTTCAATTGGCAAACATATAATGGACCAAAATATACTGACAATGAGGACAAGGGGGAAATGTTTGACTTTCATTTATCCTTAAATCAAAAAGCTACACGGTGAATATCTAAAAAAGAGAAACAATCAGTATCAATCTCTATATCCACTTGTGGTGTTTGCCCGACCCTCACACAATATTTCCATTTTCAAGTTAGTTCACTTAGGCCCTTAAATTTAGACGATTCTCTTGATGCTGTTATTCAGCCATCTCTTTCTCCTAAAAATGGGAGGAATCAGGTAATATTAGTGCTGTCAATAAATATTAGGTAATCATCTGAACGGAGCATTGTGGGAACAGTATGATGGAGGCAGAGGACTTCTTTCCCACCTCCTTCTCAGTGCCATCCTTCTCACCCAGGAAAGGTCTGCATTTACCTTGGCACCTTCTCTGCTCAGAAATACCCTGCGCTTTTTTTCAAAAAAGATTTTATTTATTTATTTGACAGAGAGACACAGCGAGAGAGGGAACACAAGCAGGGGGAGTGGGAGAGGGAGAAGCAGGTTCCCCACTGAGCAGGGAGCCCGACGCGGGGCTCGATCCCTGGACCCTGAGATCCTGACCTGAGCCACCCAGGCATCCCGGAAATACCCTGCACTTTGCCACCAAGGAGTCTCAGCCTTTTCTAGCTGTGTACCCATGAGTCTGCATTTCTTCCACTGTAAAAACGCAGATAATAACTACCTCACACAGTTTCGGGGGAGAATTCAAGAAAAGAATGTTGGTAAAAACTCCTAGCTTTCCCCAATTGAAAAGGAGGACCTAGTGGATTGGTACCAGCTATCTGTTTGCTTCCTTCTTTCCTTCTTGCAAAACGCAGTGTAGCAGGAGAAACAAATGTTTCCTAATCCAAGAAATGGAAACACATGCTCAAAAAAATGACCGAGCCATCACAGATCATGCAGATCTAAGTGGAACACCATGCAGTGGCTAGCCCAGTATCTCCTAATAACACATTTTATGCCTCACTCAGCAAGCGTGCCTTGGAAAGTGGATCAATTTCTCTTTCTGACACTCTTACTGAGGGAGTCCATGGAAAATAGGTTAATAGATGTTCCCGAGTGTAACCAGCATGTTGGAAACAAAACCGTGGACTGTTAGAGGAAGCAAAATAAAAACGAAAACCAGCTAGATTTCCTGCCTGCTAAATTCAGGATTTTCAACTTTATTAACCAAACCATTTTCTTAATTGCATCGTTCATTAGAGGACTGTTGGAGTAACTTACAAAACATTTCCATCCCTGTTTTCATACTACCTGGGTAAACTTGAAACACTCCAGTCCCTGGGTATGTCTTCCTGCAATCCATTGGTTACTTCAGGGAGGAAAGAACTTGTCCTGTTCTTTTCAAACACAAATTATCTACTGCCTCTCTTCCTATGCTTCCCTCACAGAGTATGGTCACTTCTGGTCCTTCAGTTCACTCTTTGTTTCTGCTAACGCCATAAACTGTCCCTAGGGAGTTCTGGCTAAACATAATATTAAATAGTCAGCAACATAATCAATTATTTTACCAGCAGGAATGGCTTGCTTACTTAATCTCTCTTTCAAAAGCAGTCATTTCTAGAAAGGCATTCCATGCTTATTTTGACAGCATCAGGAAACCCCATTGTTAATCAGAAGCATGTTAAATCAAACAGACATACATAAAGACAACAGCCAAGATTTGTCAGCTGGATTGACTTTTACAGCGTAAAGCTGTAAAAACATTTTATAGGAGGAAACCCCATACAGCAGCACTGTAAGCGCACACGGTGTGACAGAGCTCAGCCCAAGAAGAATCCAGGGACAGAATTGTGCGTTAAATACCCAATTTCCTTTGGATTCACTATTTTTGTAAGACAGGAGTGCTTGGAGATTCCACACTAATGATGGGAAAGAATAGTAAGAATTAAGTGTATAGAAAGGAGAAAGAGGCGACAATTCTGAATCACTCTATGTATTGGTTGATTTATTTTGACAGGTGCATTTTAGTCTTTAACGATTTCAAATAACACTTAGTAGTAGGATACTGAAAGTCCTGCTGTGTGTGTGTATGTGTGTGGTAATAAAATGTTGGTAATAGAAGTCTGAGCAGCTAAATCTTCATTAAGAATAAGTGGTTCTTCGGGGTTGTCTGTCAGTGAAGTGAAATTATGCAGGTCTCTGTACCTTATGATCTGATTTTTTGATCATCATTATTTGTCTCAAGTTCAGAATACAATTTCTTCCTGAAGAGAACCCTGAGAATTTATCTGGCGGATAATAATTCCAGCTCTGGGGCTGAGTTTTTACCTGACTTCAGTGTGTTGCTTTGTTTTCTGCCTCAACTTCCCAAAGATGCAAACTAGATAGAGTCATTTCCTGGTGAGAGAATTAATTAACATCTGTAAAGAACTTTAGGATCTCTTTATGAAAGAACTCTTCAGGAGGGAAAACATTATGCCCTGTGAGATAAAAGAGCAAAGACTGTAGATTTCAAAAACCGTGGCAGTTATTGAAGAATAAAAAAATACCGGAGGGATATAATTATCTTCAGAAAGACATATATCACCCGACAGACTATAATACAGTGATGAAAGATATATTAAAAAGGAGTTTGATGAAGCCTTCAGGGAATTAGGCACCATGTTGTCGGCAAGACTACTGAGACTCATATTGTAAAAACTCTAAATCAAATATGATCCGGAAGACTGAATGAAATGAGATTGGTTAAATCGAAACCTAACTGTAGGGCTTCTTTCTAGTAATCACCTCAAACCCTTCATGACATGTGTTTTCTTGGTACCTTTATGCCCGTTGCATGTACTCTAATTGAGGCTTCATTATTGATTCAGATAAGCCTTTCCATCCTTCCTCACAGACCTGAAGAGCCAGATAATTGAGGAATACAAGCTGAATTTCTCTGTCCGTCTTTCTCTCCTTCCCTCCCTCTTTGCCTCCCTGCCTTTGGGTTGGAAGGCAAGAGAGGAACATTCCAGATATGGTCCGAGTAATTCAAGTTTAAAGAGAGTTCCGTCCCTTCACTTCACTTTGTGCTTGCTAACTCTCACTCAAAACATGGCTTGGCAGGTTTAACAGTATTTTTTAACATTTTTATTTTTAACAGCCCCATTTGAGCAGAAAGCATCATACTTTTGCAAAGTATTGGGAAATACCATGTTTCTTTTTGTCAAGGACAAATGATTGACGCCCCAAGACTCTTTCTGAAGAGGACCTTGAGAGTTTGGCTCCAGGGTACTAATTCCTCCCCGGTATCCACTACCCTCCACGCAGACATGCACACTGAGCCAATGAGGGAGACAGTTGCGTCCAGTGGGAACTGCAGTCCCGGGAATGCCTCAAGTCTTGCATTTTTCCCAGCAGTGCTGATCATTTTTTAGCCATAGGCAATTAGGAATTCTCAAATAATAAGTCATTTGAATGAGAAAAAAAAAGTTTCTTTGGAATAAATCCCAGAGGAGGATTATCGTTTTTAGAAACTTGAAACTCATGGCCAATTTAAGACATAAACCCACACTGAACAGTCAATGTGATCACGTGGGTGCAAGCGCTCACTATGGTGCCAGGTACACAGTAAGAGCTTAAAATATCCCAGCTGAGTCTTTTGCACAGAAGGAAATCAGTGTTGAGAAAGAGACTGATACCTATCATAGGTGATGTGGACAAATTCAACAGGATAAGTGTATGCAATCCGGATATGAATTTGGGGTACGAGAGTTGGATGTTGCTGTGGACTGATTGTGTCCCCCAGATTCATATTGGAATCCTAATCCCTAGTGTGATGGTGTTGGGAAGTGGGGCCCTTGGGAGGCGATAGGTCATGAGCGTGGAGCCGCAGGAACCAGATTAGCTCGCTCTCTCTGGGCCCTGTGAGGACACAATGAGAAGGTTCTCATCAGACACTATTAGATCTGCAGGCACCTTGACCTTGGGCTTCAGCCTTCAGAACTGTGAGCCACCCAGGCTGTGGTTATAACAGCTTGAACTAAGGCAGATGTCAACTACGGTTATTCAATTCAACTTTGATAAAAACCAGTAACTGTCACATTTTAAAGACCTACTATTGCGCACTATTACTATTTCTAAGCATTTGGGGAGCTAATTCAATTTTCAATCTGCATCTAAATACTAATTAATCATTAACCCCTCCCAAGAAATTAAAATTGAGACCAACCATGTTTAAATAATCTATAATTGCTTTATCTTTCCCATGGATGAAAATACAAATGCTTCTTTCCTTCAAAAGAAAAAGAGAAAAAAAATTCCTCTAATAAATACTTAGCTTATTTGATACTGTTTGGAGAATCAATGGAGAAATTGAAATGATGGAAAATCACAGTGTACAGTGAAGATGTTGCATTTAACATTTATATTTTTAGAAGAGGATTACATTTTAAATATTGCAGTAATTACCATATCCTAGAGAAGACAGCCGAAGAAGAATTTTTTTCTTTTTTCTTTTTTTTTGCAGTTGCACCTGTGAACTGGGTGGAAAAACGGGTGTTAGGAAAATTAGCCTCAGTAAGGAAATACACTTTGCCCAATACACCATACGAATTTGTAGGGTTAAGGGTGGCTAGCGGTACATTGGTTATAGAGGTCAACCGCTTACATAGATGCTGGAGTTACTTCCCATTTCAGCATCACCCATCATTTCCACGCATAACCACAAAAATTATTTATACACATAGTGGTCATTTTAATAACTTAATGTGTAAAACAGTTTTGTATTAATCACCTATATTTTCCAATTTGGATTTTAATCCTGTCTCCATCAAGACTGAGCCATGTGAGTTGGGCTCCTTCATAGCACTTAATGGTTTTATACGTAAAATATTGAGATTGAACAAGGTTGGTGTTTCTCAAACATGAATGTGCATTTAAACCATCTGGGGGTCTTGTTAAATTCCGGCGATCTAAGGTGGCGCCTGAGAGTCTGCCAGCCCCAAGTGATGTTAGTGGCTTTGCTCTGAGGACTATATTTTGGGTAATGATAATAATTCACACATTTCCGTTCATCTTTCTGAGATACTTCTTTAGATGAGCAAGGATTCCTGTTTCCAGTGTCACACTGCTTGAAATTGTCTATAGAGTTTAGGACACTTGATACCTTGCCTTCTCTCAGCACCTTGGAAAATGTCCAGCTTAGGTTTCACTTTTCACGGTTTCTTTGGAGTCTCTCTCAGAGGCTGGATGTAGTCAGTTTAATAACAGTCACGAGCTGGGAAATGATTAAATTCAATTCACCCAAATTTAAGAGCACAGACCCTGGCACTGATAAAATGCCAGGGTCTGTGCTCTCCATGGCGTTACTCTCCAACCATGTTACCTTCAATATCTCTTAATGTTCTTTGAGTACAATTATCACTCTGTTCAATGACAAATAGTAATTGTATTTCCTTTCATTTCCCCGGACTGTGGTCCATCCCCTCAAATGAGGCAACTCTCAGTTTCCAGGTGAGGGAAATGGGTCTAGATGCTAGAAAAAGGGGCCAAAATTCAGAGTCCTTAGCTCCGTCAGGGACAGTGATATATTTATCTTAGGCATAACAACAAACAGCAACGCTAAGTGTCTTATTGAAGCACTGGGTTATTTCTATTTATCTACTATAAAATACTTTAAGAAGCTTAGTTGGAAAAATACTGGCTTACTAACAGTAGCAACCCTCCCTCCGCCAAGCCCATCTGAGGATCTTGGGTGAGTTAGTGTGTTTTGTTTTCCTTATCTGTAAAATAAGGGAAACTTTTCATAGAATGATTAAGATTAAGTGAGTCAATGCCTGTCAAGTATTTAGAACTATACTTGGTACATAGTGAGTACAGTATAAGTATTTGATAACATTGCCACTCAAGATCAATGATTAACAAGATATTCAATCTTGTTTCAGACCATATGCATTTATTTATCTTTTAAGCAGATGTATATTTCCTGCTTGGTGTATACAAACTATTATTTAGGGGTCATGATAATCCCCAGTGTTTTGTGTTTTGTTTTTTTTTTTAAGATTTATTTATTTAGAGAGAGGAGAGTATCGGCGGGGGGGAGGAGAGGGAGAGGGAGAGAGAATCCTCAAGCAGACTCCATGCTCAGTGCGAGCCTGACACGGGGCTCGATCTCACGACCTTGAGATCATGACCTGAGCTGAAATCTAGAGTCGGCAGCTTAACCAACTGAGCCACCCAGATGCCCCAATAATCCTTTGTGTTAATAAAGCCTTACAACTTATAAAATCTTGGTAACTTATAAATATTATGATTCCAAGATTACTTCAATTATTTTATTGTATGTACACAATTGTGCAGGATAAAAATTGCATGACACCAATTCTGTCCTCCCAAAATATACAGATTATGGGGGAGAAAGACTAGAAAGATGGGTACTTAAGTCAGTGTAATATAACAAAGAAGGCCTATTCCTCACTCAGAGTTGGGTAAGTATTCAGTATTTCCTATCCACTGCTCAGCTGCAGAACGAAGAAAACCCAAGTAATTCTGTGACTGCTTCGGTTCCTCCATTTCTTTTAACTCCCCAAAACTTCATTTTAATCTTAATAAAATTATTTTTCCAAAATGGAACTAGTACCATTGTTCTTCTGATCATGAAACTAACACATGGAAAAGCATAGACCATCTCAGGAAGGTTAGGGAAGACAGAGTTAGAGGTAGGCACATGGGAGGGAGGGAGCCTTAATTTTTATTGTTGACTCTTTTGCAGCTTTTAAATTTTGTGCCACATGCAAGCATTATCTTTTAAAAATAAGGTTTTTTTTCTGAATTAATAAATGCATATTGTAACATACATTACATGATATATAGAAAGTTACACAGTGGAAAATGAAAATATGCATAATGCCACCATAAACTTGACATTTTGGTATCTGTGTTTCCTTCCTTAGGCATCTACACATGTATTTTTTTTTCACAAAAATGAGATCATATTATATATGATATTTTTGAAATGTTTTCCATGCCAACAAATATAAATCTACAACATAATTTTTAATGTTTGTTATTATATTTTATTGTTATTATGTTTTATTATACTTTACACAGTTTAATTGAGCACCTATAAGTATTTTCAACACTTTTGTGATGACTATCTTTGTACATACATATTTGTGTACTTGTCTTGTTTTCTTAGAATATACTTTTAGGGGTGCCTGGGTGGCTCAGTCTGTTAAGCATCTGACTCTTGGTTTTGGCTCAGGACAAGACCTCATGGTTCATGGGATTGAACCCCTAGTAGGCTCCACGCTCAAGGAGTCTGCTTGAGATTCTCTCCCTCTGCCCCTCCCTGCACTCATGCTCTCTCTCTCTCAAATAAATAAATAAATCTTTAAAAACATATATATATAGTTTTAGTAGTTCAATTGTTGGGCACAAGATCTGCATGTAAAGTGGAGATTTAAAAGAAACATAGTATGGATAAAGCAATGAGCCATGTCCCTCGGCTCTCCCTCCCCAGGAGAGTGGTGCATGGTGGCTTACATGCAGGAGCAAAGGGGATGGAGTCATTCTTGCTTCTCCATGCTGGAAGCGGTGGTGCTTGCTCACCTCAAGCATCCTCTTTAATATGCCAGTGGGGAAATGATGGAAGGGACAAGATTGAATCTTGGCAACAAATTATGACTGATGTTTCTGGTAGGATTTTATTTTTGCCTCTCTGTTGTCCAAAAAAATCCCTTGCTTTCATCCTTGTAACAGCATTAGATTTATTTCTGCTAATGGACTTAGAAGTAGTTAATGTTGATGTGGTGGCCAATACTTTCCTTCATGGGGAGGGAGATAGAATTTGAAGGCGATCAGAATAGCTCTTCAGATGGCTAAGCCTAGATGACATCTTGCACTGAAGTAGAGGAGAGAAATGGAAGAAAATGGAAAACATTAGATACAGAAGTTCGAATGGGTACTTTAGTTCTCTGTTCCTCTCTCTGTTTTAACCCAAGGACATTTAGACTGAAGGTGGTTAATTCACTCATTCAACATCATAGAGGTGATGAAAGGCTGCTCAGAAGCAGAAGCGGAAGTTACACCCCAAATTGTGGGTCAGAGTCATTTGCATTATACCACGGGAGCCTAATTACGATAATGTAGGGTCATTAAAGACGAGATAGTAGTTGGCAAGTCTTTCATCTAGGATCTCGCCTTCCTGAATGGTGCAAGAACTGGAAGTCACATATACCCGACTGCTGAGCTGTGAGCTCGGAGAAGAGCAGAGTTAATGGCAGGAGCTGATACCCAATAGCAACCCTTGTTTCTGCCGGCCTTCTGGATACTGGCATCCTAATGGGTAATTTTTTTTTATTTTTTAAATTTTAAGATTTTATTTATGTATTTGACAGAGAGAGAGCACAAGCAGGGGGAGAGGCAGAAGGAGAGGGAGAAGCAGACTCCCCGCTGAGCAGGGAGCCTGATGCGGGCTTGATCCCAGGACCCTGAGATCATGACCTGAGACAAAGGCAGACTCATCACTGACTGAGCCACCCAGGTGCCCCCCCAGTGGGTTATTTTTAAAGGATCCACTCTCTACAGGTGCTGGTGTGGAATGTGGCCTTGTCCTCTAACTATCAAGGCAACTAATGAGATAAGGCTTGGATAATGCCTGCAATCTACTTGAAAATCAAGAAAGAAAATGAGCAGGAAATATTTTAAACATCTTTCTCTTTCATTTGGAAGTGTGGTAGCTTCACAGAGAAAAGGAAGGCAATTTGCAGCTCCGACCTCAAATCCTATTTTGGAACCATGGCAAGGATAAAAAAAAAAATGGAGGTGTCTTTTTCATAAGGCAAAGTGCTCAATGGCAAGGGATCTCTCAGTGTCTCCTGTGCTCATTTGCAGGAACCTTCTTAAAGTACAGCAAGCACCTTGCCATTCTCACTCAGGTGGTCAGTAAACATGCCCCCCTTGAATAGGTTCCTACTTGATCTGTTCTTATAAGTACAGATTATGTAAAATCTAGAATTTACGTAGAACATATTCATTTCAGCCTTTTTGAGAGATAGACTTTGTGTTTATGGCATTTCTTTCATCTTTTATTCAACAAATATTTATAAAGCACCTACTGTGTGTCAGGCTCTGTTCTAGGGGAGTGGGTTATACAGCTATGGATAAGAGAAACTCCCTACTCTCATCGTGCTATGATAATGGGAGAGACGGATAATAAGTTTCTTAAAAATAATACAATATTGATGATGGTAAGTACTGGGAAGGATAATGAAGCAGAGAGGCCCTGGGGGACGGGCTGTTTGTACATGTAGAGTGGCTAGGGAAGTAGAAACCTGAAAGAAATAAAGGAACAAATTGCCCAATACTTGAGCAAGCATATTCCAGGCAGAGGGAACGGCCAAGGCTAAGAAAGGAGTGTGTTCAGCCTGTCTAAGGAAGAGCAGACCCAACTCCAAGCAAACAAAGGACGGAAGCAGAGGACAAAACCCGATGGGAAGGTGAGAGGGGGAAGCAAACAGGCTGTGTGAGGACGTCAGATTCTCACTTGAGTCAGAATGGAAACCACGGAGAGTTTGAAGCAGGGAGTAGCGTGATTTGATTGCCTCTTTCAGAGCTCACATTTGTGCTTCTGTATGGAGCCCTGAGGCAGAGTGTAAGAGGAGAATCAGGGAGACCAATGAACTCACCTGGAGGCAGGTGAGCCTGGTGGCTGGGACCAGGGAGGGAGGAGGTGGTCTCAGACAGCACCTATTCTGAAAGGGGGGCCAAAGCACTTTGCAGTATCTATTGACTGGGGCACTGCTGATATAGGAAAGATGTTGGGGCTTGGAGCTGACATCTAAGAATTCTTAAGACATCTTTGGTGCAAAAAGGTGGTTTTATTAAAGCACGGGGACAGGACCCGTGGGCAGAAAAAGCTACACTGGGGCCATGAGGAGTGGCCCATTTTATACTTTCAAGTTGGGAGGGGATTAGGGATAGCGTAAGTCTCTAGGAAATTTTGGAAGGAAGGTTTCCAGGATCTTGAGGAGGCTAGCTATTGTTAGGAAAAGGTCATTTATTACTATCTAATAAAACCTTAGTCATGAGATCCTTCAGATGTATACTGGTGGGTCATATGCTTGGGGGATGATTGCCAACCTATATCTTGGGGGGTAGAGACAAAGGAAGTTTCCAGAAGTATTTTTATATGTTAAAGAAGACTTACAGGATCTTGGGGGGTTTGGCTAAGATTGCCTTTTGCCCTTAGCAAAGTATTAACATCGGCCTAGCTGAGTTCCTAGAGGAAGGTCACTCTGCCTATTTCAAGAACTTGTCAATGGACTGTACGTAGTAAGGAAATTTAATTTTTCTTTTGCCTTTTTTCCCCACATCTTATGTCTACAGAAGCAAAACTGAAAGATACTCAGTAAAATATAAAGTGTCAGAAACTGTGACTGAAGGTAGAGTTGTCACCAACATGTCAGTTTATAAATATACAGATTGAGTTTTTGATATCCATCTGTCTCTAGTGATTAATAATAAAATAACATGGTATGGGAAAATAATATGCAGAAACGCCAGTGCAGAACACTGGAATCAGATGGGCCACAGATCATAAACCATCCCCAGGGGTTCAGTCCCTTAAGTGGTGAGAGGTTTTAGAAGACTCTAGTCAGTCATCTCGGCCTGATTCCCAGTATCCCTTCTGTGGTGAAGGAGGCCAAAGCATAGAGCAGTGTGAACCCAAGACAGGTGCATAAAAACGGGAACAGTAGAAAAATAAATAAATAGATAAAAATAAATAAATAAATAAAAATGGGAACAGTAAGGCTGTGTTTATGGCCACAAAAGAACCAGAGGAAAGTGACATCTCTAAAGCATCCCTTAGAACCACCTGTATTAGTCAGGATTCCCCAGAGAAACAGAATCATGGGTGGGATTCTCCAGAAAAACAGAACCAATTGTGTGTGTGTGTGTGTGTGTGTGTGTTTTAAGGAATTGACTCACGTGATTATGGAACTTTGGTCAGTCCAAAATCTACAGGTGGGAGACCCTGGCAAAGCTGCAGTTCAAATCCAAAGGCTGTCCATTGCAAAATCACCTTTGTTTGGGAGAGGCCAGCCTTTCGTCTATTAAGGACATTCACAGATTAGAAGAGGCAATTCACATGATGGAGGAAAATCTGATTTACAATTTAAATGTTAATCTGATGCCAAAACTACCTTCACAGAAACACCAAGAATGATGTTTGACCGAATATCTGGGCACCATGGCCTAACCACGTTGCCACATAAACAGTTAGCCGTCAAACACCCCCCCCCATGCCTAACCTCCATAGGCTCACGCTTTTGCAAAAAAGGGGAGGGGTTCAGGTATAACAACGTTGGTGCCATTTATTTCCCCCCTGATGGTGCCCCCAAATTGGTGGTCTGAGGATATACCTTTTTTAAAATAGATGAATAAATGAATTGCGTACTTCTCTCGGGGCGGACTGTAAGGTTCTTCTTTCCTACTCCCCACCATGAGTGCAGATGGCTGTTTTACTATTAAAATCCCCAGTGCTCATTACAACACATGCCCTCCTTAATACCCATCACTTGGTCACCCCATCACCCCACCCCCCTCCCCTCTGAAACCCTCAGTTTGTTTCCCGGTGTCCATAGTCTCTCATGGTTCGTCTCCCTCTCTGATTTCTCCCCCTTCGGATTTCCCTCCCTTCCCCTGTGGTCCTCTGTGCTCTTCCTTATGTTCCACATATGAATGAAACCATATGATAATTGACTTTCTCTGCTTGACTTATTTCACTTAGCATAATCCCCTCCAGTTCCATCCATGTTGATGTAAATGGGAGGTATTCATCGTTTCTGATGGCTGAGTAATATTCCATTGTATATATGGACCACACCTTCTTTATCCATTTGTCTGTTGAAGGGCATATCGGCTCTTTCCACAGTTTGGCTATTGCGGACATTGCTGTTATGTACGTTGGGGTGAGTGTGCCCCTTCTTTTCACTATATCTGTGTCTTTGGGGTAAATACCCATTAGTACAATTGCTGGGTCATAGGGTAGCTCTATTTTTAATATCTTGAGGAACCTCTATACTGTTTTCCAGAGTGGCTGTACCAGCTTGCACCAAGTGTTATACACAACTAATTAATCATTAAACACTATATGAAAAATTAATGATGTGGGGCGCCTGGGTGGCTCAGTCATTGGGTGTCTGCCTTCGGCTCAGGTCACAATCCCAGGGTCCTGGGATCGAGCCCCGCATCGGGCTCCCTGCTCAGCGGGAAGCCTGCTTCTCCCTCTCCTGCTCTCCCTGCTGTGTTCCCTCTCTTGCTGTGTCTCTCTCTGTCAAATAAATAAATAAAATCTAAAAAAAAAAAAAAGCTAATGATGTACTATACAGTGGCTAACAACATAATAAAAATAAATAAATAATAAAAAAAATTCAAACACTAAAAACAAAACAAAACAAAACAAAATTCCCAGCCCGAGGCCATTACATTGAATGCCAGGTGAAGGGGAAAGAATCCCTAAAAACACAAACATGTAAATGACATTTACCCCTCATCCCCTCCTCTAGGAAAAACACAAAAACACCTTGTCTACCGTTGGTGGAGAAGAGACCTCGGTTTCTGGATGGTGGGCTCCTGTTAAGAGCCCCAGTTGAGGTGGACACCTTGCTTTTGAAGGCAACATCGTCAGAGTCGTCATGAAGTGAAGTTGCCAGCGCACTAGCTAAAATTCTCCTAAGAGCCCAGGACTGAGGCTTAAGATAGAATAACGATAATACAAACGACAGTTCACCCCGGTATCACTTTTGAAGCTGGCCAAGTGCTGGTGTGCCTTGATGAGAGAGATTTTGAGGTCCTTTGTCCCTCGTTGGAGAGTCATATTTTTGACAGCTTTTAATGTATTTTTTTAATATTTAAAAAAAATTTTTATTTATTCGTTTTTTTTAATCCAATAGCTTTTAAAAAGGATGGTCCACACTGCAGGCCTCAGCATCTCCAACATGGTTACCTCAAAAATTCAGTTTATAAAAATAGCTTTCTTCTTAAATGTATCAGCAGCCTGTTGCTGGGGTTTCTCTCCAGAGGGATCTCTTTTCCCGCTCCAGAATGACAAACAAACACAAAATCAATACACATGAGGAGGGCAAACAACGGGTTTGTGGAACACACCAGTCGCTCAGAAGCTATGTAAACCACCTTTGCTTTCAAAAACCCAAATCCTTATTGTCACCTTTTCTTCCAAGAAGCTAAAAAAAAGTGACAAAATTGTAATGACTTTCATACGATCTTTCCAAAAGTGTATGCATGACAATATCATACTCATTTTGCAGAAGGGGAAAGAGACGTATAATCAGTTCATAGTTTACATTTGGGTCAATGTCAAAGCCGAGACTGAACTCCACCAACATTCGTGAGCTCCTTCTGTGTACACATAACCCTGGCAAGTGTCAGATTTAGGGTCTGATCTTTAGATATTGATTTTTTCACTACTAAAAATTTGTCAAAAAGCTTTCCTTTAGTTGTTAGCTAGAATGAAGAGAAAAAAACCTGGTGTTTTTTTTTTTTTGACTAGAAAATACCAGCTCATTCAATGTGATTTGTGCTACTGAGGGTCAAGAGAAAAGAAGATGGAGATATTTCTGTCTCAAAGAACTTCCTGGTTTTAAAGATTTTCTTTCTTTCTTTTTTTCTTTTTAGGAGCGAAAGGGACACTAACAAAAGACTCCCAAGAAATACCAGCCATACATTAAGTTTCTGTAGCTCTCTTCTTTCTAAAAGCCCAAAGCACTGTGAAACGCAAATACAAATGTGAAAGCAAATAGTGCCTAGCTCAATGCCTGGAATAAAACAGACAATAATTTATACTGACGTGGATTATAGAGCGGCCTTGTAAGGTGTAAAGTGTCTATGATTTTCTTTCACTCATGGTTTGGACTTGGAAACTTAGTTTATCATTAAACAAAAAGGGAGAAAGAACTAAAGGAAATGTGGTTTTGTTTTTTGTTTTGTTTTTTTAGCATCCGAATCAAAGCTCTGCACCAGTCACTGGGTATGTTGCTTCTCTCTCAATTCTTTCAATCCTATGAGGTAAGAAGTTATTATGTCCATTTCACAGTTGTAAATCGGAGGCTCAGAGAAATTCACTGACTTTTTAAGAATCTACTAAGGGACGCCACTGAGATTTGAATCCAGGTTTCTTCATTTCTTGTAACATTTTGGGGGGGACTACAGTATTATTCTGTGACTACCCATCTCATGTGAATTTAAAACAATTTGTCTATGGACATGCTATTGGTGTCCTCATCTGCTTTTTAAAATGGGCATTAAAATTTGTTAGAATTTGAAGGATTGACAAAGGTTCACAAAAAGAACATAGCATTGGTCTATGTGAAGGCTTTGTTCCCAATGAGTAGAATAGAACTTCAAGCCTTTTGATATCATATGGACCATTTGCTAGCCACATTCTTGTTTTGGAATATTTCATTCTCATTTTCAGGATGGTGAAACTACTGAGTGATGCAGAAAGGATCATGTTAATAGGGAGAAAACACTCATTGAGGAAGAAAGCTGAAATAGGGATCACATGGGGAACAAGATCATGGAATAGAGAAAACAAATTTGGGGTGTGGTCTGATTGGATCATTCAACATATAGTTATTAAATGGGAATTTAAAATATTTCAACATTGTATTAGACGTTTATGAATAATGCGTATTTCAAGCAGGTGGCAGATGGTAGGAGATGTAGGTAATATTTCTTAAGCTTCTGTTATGTGCCAGTCTATCTCTCTAAAAGAGAAGTTTAATCCTCACGGTAAGCTGCAGTGGGGAGAAGGTGTCCTTAGCCCCATTCTGACGTGGAGGAAACTGAGTTAGAGAGGGAGGAAGAAGAATAAGGGAGAGGGCGGGAGATGGATCGTGCAGAGCTGGGATTTAAGTAGAAGTCCTTCCAGCTTCCAAATCCATGTTCTTTCCATTACAACATGCAGCCTCATGGAGCAGACGTGGATTCAGTAGAAACAGGGAGTGTCTGAAGGCCTTTGGTGAGTTTGACAAACAGAACCATTAGCTTTTCGTGGTGTCCAAGTAGCCCCATCTTTAGGACGAACTGTTTCGGCTCTCAAATAGCATGAGTTAGAATACCTATGTGCATATAAGACACCAGCTCTGCGATTCACTAGCTGGCTATCTTAAGCAATTCTGTAAGTTCTCTATGTCATAGTTTCCTCATCTGTAAAATGGGTATGATGATAGTAATTGCCCTATAGGGCTTTATGAGGATTAATTAAGACAAATGCAGGCCGACCACTTAGCAGCACAGAGCCTGGCATGGGATGTACAGGCAGTAAACGGTAGTTCTTTCTTGTTGGTGCTGTTGTCATGTTCCAAGTGTCCTCAGCACTTTTCATCTTCAAGGTCACTTACAAGGTCACGGTCACAATTCTATGTTTCAATGCCTTTTTTTTTTTTTTTACATTGGTGCTGCTCATCAACTTGTCCTTGGTCCCCCTTTTTAATTTCACTGCTAAATGACACAAGTTTCTTCAACCTCCCACTCCATACATGGTATTTAGATTCCAGGATCTCCATTCTTAGAAATAATGGGAGTGTCATTTTGGGATGAAAACCTAGACCCTGGAGCCAGGTTGCCTGAGTTCAAATTCTGGCTCCAATACTGACTAGTGCCCACAGGTGACCTGGTTGCTTCCTTGCTCCCAGGCTCTCAGTTTCTGCATCTATAAAGTGGGCATAATAACACTGCCCACCCCATGGGTTTGCTGCGGGGTTAAATGAGTTAATAGATGTATAGCCCTTGGAAGAGTGTTAGGCATGGAGCACGTACTCAGCAAAGGTTAGCTGTTGTTTTGAATTCTCTAGCCAGATGAAGTTTGCCTTCAGCAAATGTACTATATTGTTTACTCAGATTCATTTGTAACTGATTATGTTCTCCAGACTGTTTTCATTTATGCCATCCCTAAGTGATTGATTTTGATTCAGCATAACTGCAAACCAAGCAAGGAATGAAAGGTAGGCAGAGCCCAGAAACATTGAGGTCTTTCAGTTCAGCACACTACTCCATTTCTACTGGTTTAAAGGCTTCGAGGGAAACACAGTTCCCTTGTTGTGAGGACAAGGCTTAGAAACCACTGTGTGCCTGAGGAGTTCTTATGAAGATGGGGTCATTTTCATGAGGATGAATGAATTCATTTCTAGATATGGTATTTACTGTACGTCCATTAAGGAGGCAGGTGCAAAGCCACAGGTCCTAGAACATATGTAAAACTCCTGCTTATAGAGGCTACCTGCACAGTGAAAAAACAGAAGAGGGGACCCTCTGGCTTCTCCTTGTGCCAGGCAAGCTCAGCCCAACACAGGGAACAGAGAAATGGGTTTTATTCAGTGTAAGTATGGAATTGCAAAGAGTTGGAGCAGTCCAAAGATGGGACTGGCTGTCTCTGGAGGGAGTAAAGAATGGGGTGTCCCAACACAGACTGAAAGACTATTAGGAACAATGTAGGTAGGTGTTAGGCATGAGAGAGATTAGACCAGATGATCTTTACGTTCCCTTCAATCTAAGAATCCAATGAAACTCAGGAAAATTGGGTTTGGTCTCTTGGGGAATGCATGGACTTGGAAGCACTGGAACTGATCGTTTTGTTGTGGTTTCTCAGCTGGAGGTACTAGTACTCTTTGCTTCACTTAGACTACATGTTAACTAACAGTTAATGCTTCTGTTGTTGAATATCATCAAACTATGATGGGGCGCCTGGGTGGCTCAGTCGGTTAAGTGTCTGACTCTTGATTTCAGCTCAGGTCATGATCTCAGGGTGGTGAGACTGAGCCCTGCCCAGCTCTGTGCTGTGTGTGGAGCCTTCTTGAGATTCTCTCTCTCCCTCTGCCCGCCCTCTCTAAAAATAACCAACAACCAACCAACCAACCAACAAAACCCCAAAAAACTGTCACAGAAAGAAACTTTGTTCTTTCTTTGAAATGGAGCCAAGACAAGCTCAGGACCTTTGTACTTACTGTTCCCTCTTCCTGGATGTGCAGTACTCCCCTCAAGCAAGCCCATACTTGAATTATTATTATTGGAGCGGGCTTCCTGACCCCCTCCTATGCAAATGTCCTCCCTACTTGACCTTGTTGCCACTTTTTATAGCTTCCCCTGTTTTCTTCTTTTCCATTGTACTATCCTCCACAAGACATGTCACATATTTATTTATTATAGAGCTCTCTGAGATGAAAATTAAATACCATGGAGTATGAAGTGTCTATTTGGTTCACTGTATTTCTGAGGCTAGAACATAGGAAGTACTCAGTAAATATTTGTTGAATAAATCAATATGAGCAGAGGTTTGTTGTTATTTATCACTTGTTAATTTTCTTCTATATCTAATTTTTAAAACATTTACCTCTTCAAGAAATTGATTTGGGAAACCTTGAGAAATCTTTGCATCCCTCCCCCATAAAATATGAAATTAAAATGAAAACCTCTAAGAATTCATCAATTGTATCTATAAGAAAAAAAAGTATAGTGCTCTATTAAAAATCTAGTTATAAGGACTCATTTTAAAAAATGGAAAATCCCCTAAGTACTTTATATGCTATTCAAAGAATACATGATTTGATATGAATATATTTCTGTGTATTTAAAACTAGAGCTTCCAGATCATTACCTGTAATCAAACATAGTAAGAACCCAATTCTTCTCTTACCTGTGGTGTCTGTTATTCCTAAAACTCTTTCCCTTAAAAAACAACAACTATATATATATATATATATATATATATATATATATAAAATCTGAAAGCAAGTCATTATTTGTTTCCAGTAGATGGCACTGCAAATCAAGTCTTTATGGGTCTATTAACTATTACTTCTTTGATCATGATCATAATTATTTATTCTGTAGTAAGATCATCTGAAGTGACTTATACAGTAAAAACAAATAGGTTGGGGATTTTGAAGCTCTAATAAAGCTGGATTGACAGGGTCTGAACACTGGCATTTCTTCTCTGTATATGATAGTTGGATATTTATTTATTAGAGCAGTGCATATAAAAATTGTCCACTTGCTTATACATGAAACCCACTGCTTGATGTGGGATTTCAGCTGCTTCTTTTAATTTGTTTAGTCTATATGATGTTATAAGTCCAATGGCACTCTTTATACTTTTGCACAGGGTTGAATTCAGTCTCATTCAGGCCAGTTAACGTACAGAAGCAAAACTGTCCCAGGGTCATAAAACACATCCCTGACTTGTGCTGTGTGTGTGTGTGTGTGTGTGTGTGTGTGTGTTTTGGTCAATATTTGGTCAATAAATATCCTTGCTCAGAGAGAATGTAAATGATTCCAGGCAACTTCAGCACCATGAAAAAAGTGATATACAGATGTGTTCTAGTGACAGCAGAGCGTAATCTAGCTTTGTATGTAAAGGAATATATGTTTAAAACATACTTGAAAACAGTTTCAAGACTAGAACACATTAAATGCTATCAGGTATGTAAAAACACCTAGAACAGTATCTGGCACAAAGTGAGTACTAAATAAATTCCTTCTTCCCTTTCTCCTGTGGTAGAGGAATAAAAGACCAGCATTTGAGAGTCAGGCCCTGCTCTGCAGCCCATGTAAGAACTTAGCTCTCCTTCCTCACTTCCAGAAATGGCTGAAAGCAAGGCTGCAAGATGGAGAAGGTTCTACCTAATATAAAATAAGATTCCCAAGGGAAGCCTGTGATACCTGGCACCCACCTTCACAAGGAGCCTCAGAAGTTGGGTGTGACTTTTGTCCTGGTGTTCATTGTCTTCTGCAGAGAAAGAAGCCATCAGTCAGAACGGGCTCATCCACAAGGAAACCGTCTCTGCTTTTTAATTAAATGGGAGTTCAGACATCATGCAGTTTTTAATATGCCCTGTATACTGCATTTTCCCCCCATCTTTTGCCAGGGAAGCCTGAAACTCCTTCAAATTATATAAGAAGCAATAGTGGGCTTCTGAAATTTCTAGAAATGTATGAGAAAGTGCACTGTCTGCTAAGTGATATGTTCGTGGACCTCTACTCATCACTATACACATTTAGTGCACTTTATCCATTTAAATAGTGATCTCCATCACCCCACTTTTTTCAGAAAGACTCGCATGGGCACACTGACCTCAGCCCTGACACTACCATGGACAACCAAAAAAACCCATGCAGCAAATATAAAACCCAACGGTCATCTCAACGAGGCAGAAAGATGACCAAACAATACTTTTACTTCAGGGTCGTTGGGCAAAGAAGGCCCTTTCTCCCTTCCTTCACGTGTATTCTTCATTTTGTTTTCCTCTTTGTGACCCCAGAATTTACACATTGGCCATTTCAAATGGACAGGGATGGTGTTAGAATATTATGGAAAGCAATTTGTGGCTTTGGCCTGGAGTAGATTGATAAGCACTCTTTAGAGTTTGAAAGGACCTTGCAGAACATCTAGTCCAATCCCTTACTCTACCCATGAGAAAAGATTGGCTCAGAGAGGTCACTTGACTGAGATAGGTCACACAGGAAATTAGTGATGGAGCAGTGATGTGGTCATCTGAATCCTGATACTGGAGCTCATGCTTCAACAGGGGATCAGGGAAAAGGGTGAAAACATAGGGAGGGAGTGTCTTTAGATTTCACTTAGTGACTATAGAAAGGTGATGGAAAAATACCATCTTACTAGCTTAGAACAAGACAAGTTTGGCTTTTAAGCCTCTAGTAAGGTGAAGATTGTACAAATTCTTCAAATATTTGGTTATTTGGGCGGGGGGTATTTGGGAGATTTTTCCCCTCTTCTGTTTTTGTGTAAGATAGCAGGTCTATTATCTCTTTAGAGATTCGCTATATTAAGAAAGCATAATGGTTGGATTCTTTAGGGCATTTCCTTTTCTTTATTCTTTTTTTAAAGATTTACCCACTTATTTGAGAGAGCGAGCATGAGCTGGAGGGGCATAGGGAGAGAGAGAATCTCAAGCAGACTCCAATAGGAGCCCAAAGCAGGGCTCAATCCCATGACCCTGAGATCCCAACCTGAACTGAAACCGAGTCAGTGGCTTAACCGACTGAACAACCCAGGTGCTCCTAGGGCATTTCCTTTTCTCAGTGGGCAATGATAACTTAATCACAAAATAATTATGAGCAAACTGACCAATATCTTTCTTGGTGTGAAGACTGAAGCAAGATTTAAGTAATCACAGATAACGTAGATAAAATTTAAAAAAAATATGCATATAATTGTTAACTCTCCAGCAATAATTTTTGTGGACTGATACTTTAGGAACCCACAGTATATGAGAAAGAAACTTTTCAACTCTTATTTTTTATTCCTAATTTGTGCTGTATCATCAAGCAAATGGAAATAACATCTATATATTTTATAATTAACAAATATGATTTTAATATTTTGTATAATTTAAGCCTCATCCATATGAAAGAATTCCAAAGTCCTTCTGAAATCATAACTGGGATGTGTAAGTGCATTTTAAAAGTCATGTAATTCATGGTTTAACCATTGTTTAGGAATGAAATAACAGTTATAGCCAGTTGGTGTGATTAAAAGTTTCTTTTTGCCAAGATTTTCAGAAAATGTTAGCAATATATTAGAGAAATCTTGTGTGTTTAGTCATGAGATTTCCATGGTTAAATTTCTCTGAGTTGGAAAGTATCATGTCTTTGAAACATTCGTGATTTTTACCAGGTTTTATCCTTGGTTAACTATGCTGGATTCCGCCCCCCCCCTCCATCTTCAACTGATTTAGGGTGGGTTCTACATCTGGATACCCATATCCCCAAAGTGTCTGGCTTTGAAATCAAAATGGAAGTTGGAAGGTATTGGAGTGGGATGAAGGGGCCACTTCAATTGCCTGCCGGGGGGGTCTTCTAACCAATTTTCATTGGCCTCATTGGTGTCCTTGGATACAGGAGAATGGAGGCAGGAAGCAAAATGGAAAGCCAAGGACCTTTCCAGAAGTCACGCGGAAAAAGCAATGCGAAAGTAGAAGGTTACAGAACTCGGAGAAATTGCGCCGTAGACCACGTTGAGAGTCTTTGTGACAGCAACGTGATAACCATTGTGCACTGTGGCTTTCCTATTTATTTCTTCATCACGGTAGGTACCCAAAATGGACCTCCTGCACTCTGTTTTGTAGGGGTCTGAGTACCAAAAACATAGAGACTCCACGACTCTGGAGGAACTTCAAGATAATGTCTACACTGGTCATCGGGTTAGGGATTAGGTGTTCCTTTGCATTTGCTTTTTGTTTTGATGAACTAATGCTCCGAGCATGATAATGACTTCAGCCTGGTAAACAAGCCTGGAGACGCAATGGCGGGCTGCAGCTCACGTCGCCACAGCTCACCGAGAGGGAACACGCATTCTCCCCGTAAACAGGGGTGCTCCGGAAGTCCTGTGTAGGGAGCGGTCCCCTGCGGCCTCCCCCAGATTCCGCCCGGCCGCCGGGTCTGGGAGGCTCACGGGAGGGACGTAGCCGCCCGGCCCCCGCGGGGCCCCCCGCAGCCGGGGTGCACTCAGCACCCGGGGTCGGAGCCAGGCTGGTTGGAGGAGGGGATCGGCATTCAGGGCCCTTCTGCTGCGGCGCGCTTAGCATTTGGGCAGTCCAGGAGAAGGGCGCGCGGGTTGCGTCTCCAGCGGTGCAAATCCTCTTGGCATGGGATGGTCCCCCGTCTCCTTCGCTCCTTCCCTCCCGTCCAGACTGTGTTGAAGGATCGAGGTGACCTGGGTGAGCGACACCTACTAGCAGAGCCCGGGGGACTGTCTGGAGTCCACATTCTGGATTCCTCCGAACCTCAGGGCGTCCATCTGACTCAATGTGGCGCTGTTTTAGGGCACAGAGGGAGGCCGTACGCGGGTGCGGGTGAAAGGGTTAATGTGCAGGGACTGGGCGCAGTTGGTTTGAGGAGTGACCTGCAGGTGAAGGAGCTAGGGGTTCCAGCATGGTGTCCCCAAGAGGAGGGGACCGGAAAACTGGCGGGGATGCAAACTCGGGCTGTAGTTTGAACTGTGTGAGTCGCCTGACCTCCCTCGGTCTCAGGTGGGGCCTCAAAGAGGTGTGACAGGACCAAGGAAGTCGTTTCAAACCTCTCAAAGCGCTCTCCGAGGTGTAAGGAAATCCCATTTATTTCCCCATACTGGACGAGCGCGGGGCCTCACTGGGGCCAACGCCCGCGCGGCATCTCGGAGTTCCCTGGACCGCTTTCGTGGGGGGACACTCCCTACCTCGTGGCTTGGCGAGAGCCTTTTCTCGACAAGTCCCTCCCGTGGATCTTCTAGACAAGCTCAGTCCCCGCCGTCGGGCAGAGGACCCAACAGGTCAGGACCCCTCTGATCCCGCGCGCCGTCGGACTCTGGACCCCGGACTCCATCCCCAGGTCCCCGCACTGTCCCTGGCCCTTCGGAGCGCCCACCTCTCCTTCGGGGACCTCCCTTGCCAGAGTTCCCCGGGCCTGGAGGACGCACTTGGGGTGGCAGGCCCCGGGAAGGTGGGTGGAGTTTCGAGAGCTCAGGAGGCTCGGGACCGCGCGGTCCTCCTGACCCCCTGAGCCAGAGTAGGGGTACGGCAAGAGGGGTTCGTAGGAAAGAGATGGACACAAAATTGGGAGACTCGGGGAATTGTACACGCTGTGGCAATAGTACAAAACCCCTGACCAAACGTCTCCGTATCTCTAGTTTCCTGGGAACTAAATTGCTGCCCCCCGACCAGCATCTCCTCGCTCCTCAGTACAGAGAGGCCCACCTTTGTAAGTTCTCGGTCTTTCTCACTAGGGCGTCGCCAGCTTTTCCGGACTGGGGACGTTTCGTTCAGACTCTGCCTAGCCATTGCGCCTTAGGCTGGGGATGGTCCTCTCGGTCCTCCCCGCCCCCCCCACGCCCCGGGCAAGGGGCCGGCGTACCCGCGCACGCCGGCGGGTAACCCTGCCCTGCACCCGGCTGCGCTGCCTCCCTTTCGCTCCAACAGTCGCCGAGGGCCACGTTTTTTTTCTCGGGCAGGATTCTTTTCCCGCCCTACAATAGCCGGCCCCGGCCAAGTGCCCTCTTCGGGCGTCCAGGCCCGGGCACTGCCCCAGGAGACGCCGTGGCGACCCTCGTTACCTGCGTGCTGCCGGGGCCCGGCAGATCGCGGCTGCAAGCTCGCCCGAGCAGCCCCAATTTCATTTCCTCCCCCTAGAGGCACGTTTCCCAGAAAAACCTCCCCCCGGCCCCCTCCCGCCTTCCCTACGGGACCAGGAAAAGTCTCAATCTCCATAGAAAAGGTTCCATTTAAGTGCCGGGGGCGGGGGGCGCAGGGGGCGGGGCAGAGGTGGTGGAGAGGATTGAATTTCTCTTCGCTGCTAACCAGCCACCGGCGGATAAAGCGCAAGTTTGTGCGCTTCGTCCACCGAGGGATTGCAAACCCAGAAAACAAAGTGTCCAGTGAGATGCGGAGTTTGCCCAGATTTCCCTGCAGATGGGTTTGCGGAAACGCCTGTGATGTGAACTTTCTGCAGATTGTGTATGGAGGGAGCTGAAGGAAAGGAGGAAGGAGAGCGGGGCGGGGAGGGGGCAGTGTGAGCGTGAAATGTGCCCGTGTGTGTGTGTGTGTGTGTTTGGGGAGGGGGGGTTGTGTGCCCAGGCGCGGGGGCGTCACAGCGGGGCAGAGGAAGGCGTCGGGAGCGTCCCGCAGGCTAATTGGTTTGAGACGTTCCGCGAGCGCTGGAAAAGGTCGTTGAAGGAGTTCGCTGCACACACACAAAATAATAATCTTAAAAAAGAGTGCCGGGCATGCGCACAGAGAGGATGCCATATTGGAATGAGGCTGTAGTGGGAGTCGGAGCACCGGAGCGGGCGCGCAAGGGAGGCGGCGGGCGGGGAGCGAGCGAGGCTGAGCGAGCCGGGGCGAGGCAGAGCGAGCGAGCGAGGCCGGCAGCCCCCCGGCGGCGCCCGAGGCCTGGGTCCACTCCGAGGGGAGGACGAACTTCACCAGGTAGGACGCCGCGCCGGCCGCTGTCCCCGCGCCCAGCCCGCCCGGCGAGCAGACCTCCGGCCCGCAGGTTGAGTGCGCCGGTCAGCTTCTTTTTTCCAGCTTCGGGAAAAAGGGAAGCTCGGGCCAGCCCGGGCGTGGGAGGCTTGAGGAGCGGGTGCCGAGGGAGAGAAGCGAAAGAGAAGAGCTGGAGGGGAGAGCGGCAGCCCTAGAGCAGAGCCCCAAACTCCGCTCTGCGCTCCCGGGTTGTCATTTTTGCTGCTCGCGTCCCCTTCCAACAACCTCGTCCCTCGGCTTTGAAAAGCCCGGCCTTGCGGGAGACCGTCTGTAGTTGCAAAGTGTCCTCCTCCCCGGGTGCGAGCTGTCCCCTCCCGCCGCCCACCTTCCTCATTTGTGCGCTCATTTTAGCGACGCAGCCGCCCTTGCTAACCCCGCGCTCCGCGGTCTCTTCCCTTGTCGGGGTCTCTTTCTTCTTTTTTTGGTGTGTGTGTTGGGGGCGGGGAGGGGGAAAATGGTAGGGTGAGGACTGGAGACCAGCCATCAGGGGTGTTAAAAATCGTTTACACATTCGGAGTCGCCCTCTTGGAAACATTTGCCTGTGCAGCTGAAATTGTCAGTAGTAGTTTCGGAGCGTGCTCCGGCATGGATGATCTTTTTGTTCTTTTTTTTTTTTTCGCTTTAAAGTAATATCCTGTCACTTGGGGCTTTCCTGTTGTCTACTCTCATATGATCTCCTTTCAAAATTGCTAATCTGATCTAGCTTTGGAGTTTATTTTTTAAACATGTGTGTGTGTTGGTAAAAATCCGCCAAAAAAAAAAAAGAAAAGAAAGAAAAAAAGAAAACAACTGTAGGAACTGCTTAGATGTATTTATTGATTTTGGCCCGGGGCGGCGGGAGAGGCTGAACCGGGGACCGGGGACCTGGGGGGTGGGAAGTGCTGGATTCGCGGTGGCCGGACGCACGTCCAGAGCCCGATCCGTACTTGTGTTTTCTTGGAAGCGCTGCAACTGCAGGGAAGGAGTATTTAGAAACCCTGCCAGTTTCAATATGGCGGGCTAAGGTGGTTTTTAAAAACTGAAAATAAAGGTTTTGAGGTGGGAAAAAACCCAACCGGAGTTGCCATGCCTTAGTTTCGACTCTCTTTGGCTACTCCAGGAGCTGTTTTAGCGAATTAAATGGGAAAAAAGAGACAGAATGAGCTGCCCTAGTTTTTTCCGTGTTTCGAGTCTGCGTGTCCAGTCCATTGCTAGGGGGGGAAAGGGGTGCCGCTGGTCCAGACTGGGGCATCCGAGCACAACTGCTGCATGTGTCTTTGGATCGGTGTGCATACTGGTGTGTGCAGTTGTGGGGGGCGGTGTCAAAGAGATACGCCCCGAATGTGTGTGTGCGTCTTGGAACCAGACTCTGCCATGATTTGACGTGACAAACTGCTGACACGTGGTGCAAAATACATGAGGGCAGAGGCAATGATTTATTTCGGCTTTCTTTGAGACAAGCTCTCTGTATGTTGGATTCTGTGCAGGTGAAGCCCGGAGTAGGCGGAGTGCGGAGGTGCTTATTAAAAGGACTAACTGTCTAGGGTATTGGGTGCAGTCGGGCTGCAGACGCCTGTGGGGTTTTGTGTGTGCTGGGGGCACTTCGCACTTGGCGGTGGGGGCCTCGCGGCCGAGGCGTGGGGAGGAGAGTGGTGGGGCAGAAAGGTGTTGGCACGCCGACCTAGGCGGAAAAGTGTGTAGGGTCGAAGCGAGGAGTTGCTTTTGGATTGGAGTTGAGCTCTAGGGAAGGTGGGGGATGGGAGAAGTGGTCTCGGAAGAAAGTGTCCCTAGCTTAGGTCCAGCGCGAGAAGGCTGGATCTGAGTGGGGCGTTCCCCGGCCATGGCAGGCAAGCGGGCGGCGCTGTGGCATTGGGGTTTGAGTGGTGTCCGAGAAAGGCCGGCTTCTGGGGCCTGGAGGGTCTCGGACTGGAGTTTGGGGGCAAAGTCGGAGCCTGTAAGGGGAGTCGGAGGGGAAGCAAGCAAACCCGAGCTCGCTAAGCTAGGAACAGGGATCTCCAACAGGGGTCGCCAGTGGCCAGGACGCAGCTGCCGAGCGGAGGTCGCGCGGGAGGGACCCAGGGGACAGGGGGCCGTGCGGCGGCTGTGCGCGGTCCCCCGGGCCTGGCGAGGGCAGGTTCTGGGGACCTTCTCTGGGCCGGCGAACCTGATGGCGCCTTGGCCAAGTGCGCCAAGACGTGTTTAAATCTCAGGGTTAAAAAGATAGTGTGTTGGCTAGGTCTGTAGTTAGCGCAGTAACGGGGTCTCAGGGCATTTACAGGGGCCTAGAGGGGCGATCCATAGGGTCAGCTCGTCCTTCCCCCTTAGACGCCGCGCTGCCGGAGAGGCCTCTCTCTAGTAGTGTCCCGCGGGTGGGGGCCCAGGGGAGGCGACACTAGGATTGGATACCCCGCGGCAGATTTTCCTTCCCACCTGGGTTGGCGGGGCTGAGAGATCGGCGACACTCCGGCCAAGACAGGGTGGGTCCCCCGGGCAGAGAGCGGGGCGCGTCCCCGGCCCTTGCAGCGTGCGCGGCTAGCGGGTCCTCCCGGGGACAGCTTTCCCGTGGGCTTCGCTGAAGTGGAAACCAGCCTAAAATGGCTCTGTGCTTGTAAACTGCAGTTTCAGCCGGGAACCCCTCCCCTCGTCCTCCTGACGTCGCCGCTGACAAGCGAACAATTCACTCTAACGCCCCGAAACCCGCGATTTTGCACCGAGCTGTGCCGTGGAAGCGAATATACAACCGATTACAAAGAACATTCCTCAGGATTCTCGCAGGGCCCAAGTTTCCCTTTCTTGTAGGAAGGAGCGGGAGGAGGGAGGCGCGGCAGGAGCCCGGCCGACCACCGCCCCGGAACCCGGGCTGGGGCTGGGGTTGCGGGTCGGGGCTGGGGCCCTTTCCGCGTAAAAAACCGAGGGAGGTGCCCCGGGGACGCGGATGGTAGCCGTGCGCAGCGATCGCCACCGCCAGGGGCGCTTGGCCTTGACGGCATCTGTGGTGTACGGAGTGCAAAGAGACGCCGGGAAGCCTGGGAGACCGTTCCCAAACTTCTGGAGACCCGCTTGCAGTTTCGCTTTCGGAATTTTCGGATCTTTGGGTTTCTAGAGTTGGGTGGGATTCCGGGAAGAGCAGGGCTCCAGGCGCTGGTCGTACGGATGCTCGTTCCCCTTTCGGTGCAGTAGTCAGACTTCTCACCACCCCAGCGTCCCCTCCTTTGCGTCCCCGGGTCCCGCGGGCGCGTTCCAGGTCTGGGACTCCCAGCCCCGCGCGCAGCCCCGGCTCCGGAGAGCGTCGGCCCCGCACCGCGTTTTGTCGGCTCCAGCGGCGCGGCCACCGCGGATCCGAGTCTACTGGTGGGAAACCGCTTTCGACCAGGGACGACCCTGCTTGAATCCGCATCCATCGCCGCTGCCGTCCTCTTTCCCTCACCCCTCCACCCTCTCACCGACGCCAAGGGACCTGGGGGACCGATTCGCGTGTCTACACCAAGCAAGTGGATCCAGGGTTCACCAGGTCGGAGAAAACGCGAAAACCGGCTTAAATTCGGCACCGCATTCTGGGGAGGCGGTTGGGGGTGGGGAAGGAGGTTGAGCGGGTACAGAGTGGGAGGGGAGAGGCCTTGGTGGCCAGAAGGAATTGGCCAGGCGCTTCTGTGCGATAGGAGATCTGCTACTTTCTCCCTAGTAAGCATTAAGTTGGCACACACGCTGCTTCCTCCCTTCCATAAATAAATATGTCTCAGATCCTTATTTTAGCTAGGCGCTGGGACCAAGCCACCTGCCTGAAAGGGGTGAGGGGCACACCCACGCACACCAGAAACCTTCCCCTGCCCTACCAAAGTTTGGACTGTGCTAAAGACCCATTCCCCTGGCGGTGTAAACCCCTGCCCAGCGGCAGGGTGATTGATTCAGCAGTCCCTACCCTAGAAAAGAGTCCACCCTGCTTTGATGTGTGTTGTTCTAGAAGTGCTGGCTCTCAGAGAAGAATTTCCCACTAGGGTTCCAGCACCTTGAACTTCCAACAGGCCATCCTGCTGGGACCTGAATTTCACTAATGATGGGAGTCATTGATCTGAGAGAGCTTTTCCTCTTCGTGTTTTCTTGCAGAAACCATAGACCTTTTTTTGTTGTTGTTGTTGTTGTTTTTGTTTTTTTGTTTTGTTTTTTAAACCTTTTTAGGTATAAATCCCTAGGTTCATGATTCTTGCTTAAAAACAAACAAATAAACCAGAATAGGTTCCTGAAGAAAGAGGAGAGCCTGGGTGATCTCAGGATTAGCCTCTCTTCCTAAGACCTTCCTTTGCTGTCCTGGGAGTACTGAAGGTTTATCAAATCCTGTTTCTGCCCACTCTAGCTGAGGTGGCATTGTTCACCTTTCTCCATGTACTGGTGCTCACGAAGGAAGGACTTGCCACCTCTCTGTGTTGGAAACACTGCTCTGAGAAGTAAGTGAATGAGGGTTCCATTTTATTGGTACAGGGTGCTTTGGGGGTTGAAGAACCCCGTGCAATGGAAATGCATAGTTTGCAGGGCCTATACTTAATACCGAAAAGTTTTTGTCAGGGTATCAAAGTAAAAGAGTTCTTCTCTTCCTCCTCCTCCTCCTTGTTGTCCTTCTTCTTAATAGTTTGTACAAAATGGTCTACTGTGGGGATTTGAATGACTTCCAGTTCTAGGGTTCTCAGCTTGGACCTTTGTCTGATAGTATTTCACTATTTGGAACTTTTGGAGTTCACGACGTAACAGTATAGTGGTCATAAAGAAGAGTTCATAAAAGGTTCTTGTCCCAAAATGAAATTAGGATATGTAGTTCAAGGCACATTTTGTGTTTTTTATAAACTGTTCTCATGTCTACATTGCCCCAGTACCGACTTATTGTCCCTATTCTACAAATATGAAAAAAAAAAAAATTAGGGAACTTGTCATAACAAACCAACCTGCGCATTCATTGGTGACCCAGGATCTAACCACCTGATTTTGTAAGGAAGATTCCTGGCAGAGGAGAGGACAGAATCAGGAGGCCTGGGTTCTACTTAGGAGGTATTTCTGTCTAGCCTTGTGACCTTGGACCACTTACGGGATTTTTTTTCTGAGCCTCAACTTCCTTATCTACAAAATAAATGCATCAGACTGGAGTCTCACTCAGATCTCCATGCTTCTATTTGGGGGAAAAAATCAGTGATTCAACACATCTTGGTAGGCGTGCTCAAGTGATTCATCTGTCAGCCCCATGCCTGCTACGTAGAGTGAAAGGAGTACAGGCCATGGTGACTGAGGCTCAACAAGACGTTTGTGAGAGCAGTTGGTGGGTTGTAGTTCCCTCTGCAGGGGTCAAGTGGTGACATTGTCGAGGGAAAGAAGCTGTGTATGTATGGGGGCAGGCATCGTTCACGCCCTGCAAAAGTGAGGTGTGGAGATGGAGGCACACACAGATGGAGCCTTCATATATAATCTTTTAACTTTCTTAAAAAAGATTTCTTTCTTTTTTTTTTTTTTTTAAAGATTTTATTTATTTATTTGACAGAGAGAGACACAGCGGGAGAGGGAACACAAGCAGGGGGAGCGGGAGAGGAAGAAGGAGGCTTCCCGCTGAGCAGGGAGCCTGATGTGGGGCTCGATCCCAGGACCCTGGGATCGTGACCTGAGCCGAAGGCAGATGCTTAACGACTGAGCCACCCAGGCGCCCCAAAAAAGGTTTATTTCTTTGTTTGAGAGAGAGAGAGAGAGAACAAGCGAGAACGAGTAGGAAGGGCAGAAGGAGAGGGAGAGAGAATCTCAAGCATACTCTGTGCTAAGCGGGACTCCATCCCAGGACCCTGAGATCATGACCTCGAGCCAAAACCAAGAGTTGGATGCTTACCCAACTGAGCCACTCAGGTGCCCCAGCCTTCGTGTATAATCTTTGTAATAGCATGGGCTGGGCTAGGTCATTGTGGTTTTGAAAAGAAGTCATAAAGAAGTACCTGATTCAAGTATGCTTTAGGAATTCATAGGACTAGAAGGGACTATTCCACATAGCCCTCTATACCCCACCATTGCAGACAGGGTGAGTGCTGGGACCTCATTCTGCTAGTATTTATAGTGTGGGTGGGTGACTGTGGCCTCCTGGTAGCCTGGGGAGTAAAAGAACTAGATCTGATGTTGCATTTACCATTCCTGCTCTTCATTTTATTTTATTTTTTTAATTTTATTTTTTTGAGGTTTTATTTTATTTATTTGTCAGAGAGAGAGCACAACCAGGGGGAGTAGCAGAGGGAGAGGGAGAAGCAGGCTTCCCACTGAGCAAGGAGCCGCATGCGGCACTTGATCCCAGGACCCTGGGATCATGACCTGAGCTGACTGAGCCACCCAGGTGTCCCCATTCCTGCTCTTTAGGTTGAGCCACTAGGCAGTACAGTTGACCCTTGAACAACATAGGGGTTAGGGGCAACAACTCCCCCCACCGCCCCCAGCTGAAAATTCTTGTGTCGCTTGACTTCCCAAAAGCTTAACTACTAAGAGCCTGCTGTTGACCAGAAGCCTTACCAATACTGTGAACAGTTGATTCATACAGATTTTATATTTGTATTACACGCCATATTCTTACAATAAAGTAAGCTAGAGAAAAGAAAATCATTATTAAAATCCTAAGGAAGAGAAAATATATTTGCAGTAGTGTACTTTATAAAAAAAAAATCCATATGTCAGTGGACCTAGAGTTCAAACCTGAATTTAAGAGTCAGCTATACTTCCTCTCTCTGTAAGACTAGACGTGTCCTGGACAACTCCTAAGAAAAATGATCTTGTTGGCTAAAACAAGTGTTGGCTGTGTTGAAGTCCATGTAAATGAGACAGGACTGTATATTGTAAATAAGGGAAGGTATTCAGTTTAGAACTTGCAGTACAACAAGGGATGTTATAGGATTCATATAAAGTCACTGAACAAGACCCTGAAGGATCGGTTTTGCAGGATCATGTTAGGGTATTGTGATGTAAAGATGCCAGCATCACACTCCCCATCTGGTTAGCGCCTAGTGAATTTTAAAACATGATTATGTTTCACCATATACTGATAGTCAGGTCCCTTGGTTTTGATAAGATGATATTCACTAATCAAAAAGTTTTATTTATTTTTTTGTCACTTAGGTTTCTGTCCTTGTGATAAGATAGATGTCGTTGACACTGATGAAACAAAGAATCCATTATGCTTTTCTGTTTCATTCTTTTTGATTTTCTGTAAAAAAAAAATGACACATTTGGTAGATAACGTGCTTGTGAGAGCATATGGTGATAATCTGTAGAGTAAGGCCAACAGAAGACCATTTTGGAGCTGGTGGGATGGGGAAGATGGGGCAGATTTTTATCCTGTGATTTTTTTTTTTTTCCCTGAAGTTTTGTTGGCTGAGAAAAAAAATCTTTTATTATTATTATTTTTTAAATATTTTTAAGTAATGTCTTGCCAGCAAGTTAGAGCAAGAGAGAGAGTGAGGATTTGAATCCTAGTCTTACATTGTCTTTGAAACTGTAATTGTTGTATATTGATTATTTACTGTGTGAGACACTGTGTCTAACACTTTAAATGTGTTAGCTTACTTAATCGCTATAGGTGAGTGCCGTTATCTTTATTTTATTGATAAGGAGATAGAGTCTTTGGAGAGGTTCTAGGGCATCATATAAATAGGGTTTTTTTTTTTTTTTTTTTTTGAACTTGATTTGCAATGCAGGAAGACTAGAGCATTTTCTGTTTACATTTATTTCAGATGGTCATGGAAGAGCAGAGCCTCTAGATGAAGCTAAATCTCTGTTTTTAAATGTAGAAGTGAAAATATTCAGTGTCCTGGGTTGGGATAGAATGTTGCTCCCTGTCATGTGAATTGGCCATTACAGTTTTGAAAAGTGTTGTGTTTCTGAAATTTCAGCTTAATTAAAAGGTAATTGGTTTTCCTACACATCAGTTTCCTTTTTTCTCTCCTCTCTGAAAGACATTCCCACACCAGCGTAGGTGAGAGTAAGTGGAAAAATTCTCAAGTCGTAGGCAAGTGGAGAGTGGAACTCCAAAGGACCTTGGGACAGCTGGGGAAGAGAGCTAGAATTTTCCCTTCTAAGTAGCTTTTCTTTTTCTTTTAAAGACTTTATTTTATTTATTAGAGAGAGAGAGAGAGAGAGAGAGCATGCACAAGCAGGGGGAGCAGCAAGCAGAGGGAGAAGCAGGCTCCATGCTGAGCAGGGAGCCCGATGCGGGGCTCGATCCCAGGACCCTGAGATCATGACCTGAGCCAAAGGCAAACGCTTAACCACTGAGCCACCCAGGTGCCCTTCTTTTCTAACTAGTGTCGACTACCGATGAGCGTAGTCTTTTAGATTCAACTAAAGATTTTGGTCTTTTATTACGTTATTGTTTTCTTGAGTAGAAACAGAAAACTTCAGAGCGGCTCCTTGTGTGAGGCCTGGGTAAGCATGGTCCTTCCTGTGCCCACTCTGCTCTTGTCAGTGGGTTGTGCACATGGTGAGGTTGACCTCAGGCTCGAAGCTGGCCATCAAAGTTTCTTTGCTGTAGACGAGCACATACATATTAATTTCACCTCCTTTAAAGCTCAGGAGAAGATGTCGAGTTTTGCCAAATCCAAAGTAAGCAGGATTTTTCTGGAAATTGGCTTTTGGCATTATTTTAGGAAGTGCACTAAAGGAAGATAAGCTACGGTCTCATGGTTAGAGTGAACCGGGCTTAGGGATTCAGAACCCCTGGTCTGGCTCCAGGGGGGTGTATGTGTGTGCGTGTGACCTTGGCTAAGTCACTTTCCTTTAATCCTCCCTCTACTTCCAGTTTTCGATTTTTCCTGCCATGAATGGCAGATAGAATTCTTGCTAGGTACAAATATATTTTACAGGCCGGCTTTAAAAGGTGAAAGCCAGGTTTACTTTTACGGATTTGTGACAAATATGCTATCTTTTTGTTAGAGAAAAAAATCTCTCTCCTACATACTTTACTGTTGCAAAGGACGCCTTTACTTCCTACCTCCACGTTGGAAAGGATGTTTCCGTCTGGGTGGTTTAAAAAAAAAAATGCTCTTTGGTTGTAGTCATCTTGAGGATTCACTCGTAGTCAACTTGTCTATGTGCTTAGCACAAACACTGGACATGCAAGGGAAGAGGGGATCTATCATCTGATATAAATGATGCCAACTGGTGCATGGCGTGGGCTAGAGGTCTTTATTTTTTTAAAGATTATTTATCTGAGAGAGAGAGAGAGCACGCGCTCATGAGCAGGGGGAAGGGAGAGGCAGAGGGAGAAGCAGACTCCCGGCTGAGCAGGGAGCCCAATGCTGGACTCGATCCCAGGGCCCTGGAACCTGACCTGAGCTGAAGGCAGACGCCTCACCGACTGAGCCACCCAGGCGCCCCAGGCTAGAGGTCTTTAATGAAAAAAGGCAGAGCTCCCTAAGAGACTGTTCCAGACAGGCTTCCAGTTGGTACTCTTGCTGAAAGAGACGCATTGCTTCTCCAGCACTGTGGAGAGCTTGCAGAAACGTCCCACAAAATGAGTAGAGATAAGGGACAGAAAAAGTCAAGGGGGATTAGGGGACAAAGAACACTGCCAACGTTTCGGTTGGATCACTGTGTTGTGTGCATTTATTCCTGCAGGGAAGAAGCTGGATTTGCCTTTTGAAAGGTGGAGAGCGAGGGAAATAGGAGCCTTAGCATGGAGGTACCTGGGGAGGAAAAGGAGGGTTTGGAGGACAGAAGTCATTAACACAGCGGAAGTCCAGACTGCAAACATGTACTTTTCCAGGAAGCCTACTTGTCTTATGCATTCATATCCTTGTTGATATTAACTCACTAAGTTACACTTAATCTGCTTTGATCGTACTTACTCTTTTGTACTTACGATGTCTTTATTTGTCAACGGACGAACAACAGATGCAAAATCACTGCTCCAGCCTCTGGCTGCCTGTTGAAGGCTGTAGGTTGGATCCTGTTTTTGCTCGTTTTGCTCAAACTGATTGGCCATGATTGACACTGACGTGTCAGCCCAATTTTGGTCGCCAAACACTGCATCCTCATCCTACGTGTTTTGTCTTTGTTCGTATCACTTGCAGTTCTCAGTCTTCATTTTCCACGTGGCCTAGTTACACAGAGGCTTTTAAAGTCCCGAGTGTGTACAAGATGTGTGTTTGAGAGACTTACCTCCCAGCGTTTTTATTTATTTATGTATGTATGTATGTATGTATGTTTTCTTGGAGGGCGGGTGGGGTGGGAGTGAGTTTTCAGATGTTTATCTGGTGGCAGGTGAGATTTCTTTAGGCATCAATGTTTTCTTCAGGCATTTCCGAGGACAGGGCTTTCCTAGCTGAGTGGGACGCTGGGAGGAGTCCATCGCCAGGCCCAGAATCTTGCGAGAAGCATTAACATCAGTGTGCTAATGAAACAGAATGCCGCGGGTAATGTTTTGTATTGAAGCTGACAGTTTCTGAGATCCTCCAGTGCCTCATGCCCTGGTGTGTGTAACCCCTGCCAAGGGTGTGTCCGTGATGTCAGGTAAGGCAAGGTGACATCCCCTGGTCCAGAAAAACAGCCAACTCTGGAATCAAACCCACCAGTCATGGTTCTCCGTGCTGACGTTACGCTTGCAGGAGGCAGGACGACTCTAAGCGGCATAGCAGAGACTATTTGGAGCCTCGTTTTGGCCCTTGTCATTCATTGTCTTTAAAACTTTAAATATGCTTTATCCTTCCCAACTAGCTGAAAAATGCAGGACACCTTTCCCCTTTCCATCCCCCTCTGTGGCTACGGAACCTCAATGCCTTAATGCAGTTTATCAGGTTAAGTCTGTGACTAGCCAGCTGGGCATTTAGGTCCTGACCCACCTCTTTTTACGAAAGCTTTCGGGATCCAGCTCAGACCATGGGTAATATTTTGTTTTTTTTGAGTCTTTATTCCATTTGAGGGGAGGCTCTATTACTGTCTCCTCCCATATACGCTTTGTTTTAACAAGGAAGGTCCGTGAAAACCCAGATTCCCTGAACTGTGCGCCTGGGAGGCGAGACTTTTAGAGCAGGCCCTGTGTTTGGCAGATGATAACAGTGTTGCTTGTTGCGATTAGAAGGCCAAGGGTACATTCTGGTTTAGTGATCGTTACATTCCAGTGTAAAGGCCAGATCTCCGTGAATTACTTCCCCATGTTCTGTACTAACAAAACTAAATTAGGGTGTTTTTATTGACTGCATAACGATATGCAGTGGGACACCACTGAAGTCAACTTCCTTCATGCATTTAAATGATATGATTTATAAAATTTGATTCATGCCCAATTTTATGGTTATAGGTATGGCTTCAGGTAAACACCTGAAATGCTCTCTAGTTGTTTTATGAATCCCCGAGGAGATTGCACAGCTCTCCAGGCTGGCTTCCATTAGACATTTTGAAGTGTGTGGCATTTCTCAAGCATCATTGCTGTGTATCTGTGCTGCTTGAAGTAACCGATACATAAGATCCCCTCAGAAAATTAGGCGCTGATGATTAGACATTATCTACGCATGTCTAGCTTACTGAAGGATCCCTTGTCAGAATTCTTTGCTTTTTGAGTTCTCATGATCATACGTACGGTACATGGGCTAGTGACTTCCACACATGGGCATGTAATGTGGGATACACATCTCCTGTAAAATATGAAGGATGTTTTAGCTTTGTCAGAGGCTTGGATGGATGCTCTAATTCATTTCAGTCTTTGTAGGTGACAGGGAAACCCCAGGCTTAGTTCAAGATGTCAGGACCGCGTGGGACGATGTCTGTGCTAATTCTAAAAATCATGCTTTTTTATCGTAAGGCCTTTCCAGGCTCTTTGGTGTAAAGTATCTCATGTCAGTCCTAGGGTCACGTGAGGACCGTGTTTAACCTTGGTGGCTTGGAAGCAAATTTCTGGTGCAAGAAACCCTTTATCACCACCTGGATGCAAAGACCTATTGCATAGTAGATTCCGTTGGGGATTTCAAGGCGCCATCCTTCTTTAGAGCCAATAAGTAGTAA
Organism: Leptonychotes weddellii; assembly: GCF_054177405.1. Classification (NCBI taxonomy): domain Eukaryota; kingdom Metazoa; phylum Chordata; class Mammalia; order Carnivora; family Phocidae; genus Leptonychotes; species Leptonychotes weddellii. The sequence goes on along the minus strand of NC_138373.1, from coordinate 41,863,012 downwards.
AGGGTCCCTAAATAATCTGTAGGTAAATAGTAAATTAGTAAGTGAACTTTTGAGCCAGTGCACAGCTCAGCTGCCCTTTGCTTGGGTTTTCTCTTCTCTTGAGCAGGTAGCTTGGGACGCTGCCGTGTTTCTCATGTTGCATAATGTCCCTTTGGAAGCACTGATTTCGTTCACCTTTACTCTTGAGTAATACATGCCGTTTGATTGGGAGGTTAAGAGGTGACAGTTAAAACCATGAATTAGAAGACACGGTACGTTATTGTGGGAACCGTAGGCTGCCGCCAGCCAGCCCTGGTGTTTTCTCCTGGAGTACCTCTTTTCCCCCACATATCTTATTTCCCAGGATTGAGGTATGAATCTGATTGTAAAAAATTAGCATTTCTTGTGCGGGGACAGCAATTTGTGTCAGATTTCAATCTATTTAGAGTGAAAACCAACGAAGCCCGGTTGACAAATGGCCAGTAAATTGCTGTCCTAATCAAGGTGAATCAAGCTCTGAGCATGTGGCGGATGGCAGAATTTCATGAACGTTGTGCCCCAAAGAATCAGTTCATCTCACTTGATGATGGAATCAGGCAGGACCTGTCTCTTCTTAGAAAGGCTGCGTGTTGGCTATTAGGAGTCAGGAGGGGATGGGCGCAGTCAGGCTTTATTAGCAGGTTGGATCCGGTGACAGGGTGGATATAAATAGAAGGAGGCTCTCCTCGATCATAGCGCTAGGCCCTTAACATGGCTTTTCTTCTTCAAAGCCCTTTACAGGTATGGTTCTTGTAGCCACTCTCAAGATCTCAGGCTGTTATTTGGCTGTTTATTTGCATGTTGCTTCTTCCAAAGATGGAAGTAGTGATTTTTCAGAGATCAGATTTGGGAAAAAAATTAGGTTGTACATCCTTCAGAATCCTCTGATATTTTCCGCTTTATTTGAAATATTTTGAAAGGTCTTAGCTCAGGTTAGGTGTCCTGTGCTCATTTCGAGATTTCCCGAGTATGAAATGAGGCCATTTTCTGTGCGACTTAGACACGCTAGATATCCATGGGCAGCTAGAGCATGTCTGGAATTTCATAAGCTTTGAGTTTAGACCTTCACATTTTATTTTCTATCTGGAGAATATTTGCTTTTCTGAGTCATGTGAAGAAATGAACAACTGCAAACCTTTTCCCACTTCAGAGTAGGGAGCATGAAATTATGAGTATGTTAAGTAGTTACATCGCAAGTTTCTTGAACTACTTTGAGGCAGATCACTTTAAAAAGTCTGGGTAACTAAAAGAAACGGGACATTTCTTTTATCACTAATACAGTGCAGTTCACTAAAGTGAGCCCTTGTGAGCTGCAAGCCTTTGGAGGCAGCCTCGTGACTTACAATAAAAAGCTTCATGTTTTCACCTGAGTTTGGATAATTGTCTCTGCACAGTAAGAGTGTAACATTCCTCATGTCTTTTTTTTTTTTTAAAGATTTGATTTATTTATTTGAGAGAGAATGAGAGAGAGCACATGAGAGGGGGGAGGGTCAGAGGGAGAAGCAGACTCCCTGCCGAGCAGGGAGCCCGATGCGGGACTCAATCCTGGGACTCCAGGATCATGACCTGAGCCGAAGGCAGTCGCTCAACCAACTGAGCCACCCAGGCGCCCTCCTCATGTCTTATAAAACAAAATCAAGATGAAGAAGTGGTATATTAGTCAGTAGTGGGGTGAGGAAGGAAGGAAGGAAGAGAATTTATTGATTCTCATAAGTGGAGATCTGAAGCTGGAGCTGGACTCCTCTGTTGCTTTGGATTTAAGCGGGGGATCTTTCTTGGAGACTGCACGTGCCTCATCTCAGGGAAGAAAGTGATGTGTGTGTTTTGAGACGTTCCCTTCTAAACCGGTGACAGTAGGCAGAGACCCCAGCCCTTCTATAATGGAATATGGTGGAATCCTTTTCAGTGTATGTTGACCAACCTGGGAGTAAAGACATAAAGACACTCATGCTGGGATTTCCTCTTGGAATGACCCAGCTGACCTCCAGATGGGTTCCCAGGATTGACAGCCTCACTTGGCTTGGAGACGCCAGCCAGCCCCTCAGTGCCCCCCTCTTAAACAGGAGAACCACAAAGTGTTACCAATCTTCTGAGGAAGGTACCTAACATAAAAAGTAGAGACCAAAACCAACAAAGAGAACAAAATAACTTCTCTTATGAAGGAGAGAAGAAAAATCTCTAAAAGAAGATCACGAATCACCACAGGGAGGTAATAGCAGACTTTGCATCCTGGTAACAAGAACAGGATAGGGTGGGGAAGGGAGTCTTAACGAGAATTTAAAAAGAGCTTTGTAAAATTAAATTGTAAAGCTCCATAGAAGAGCTAGAGGAAGAAGCTGATGATAGATCCTAGGTGGAAGATTTAAAAAAAAAAAAAAGAAAAGAAAAAGCAACAGAACATAAAAGAAAAAATTAAGCAGATTGAGGAGGTCCGACATTTGATTGAATATTTGGGCAAAAGAACAGAAAACAGAGTTGAGGAAATTAGTAGTAATTCAAGAAAATATCCTAGCACAAGAACATGAATTTTAAACTTGAAAGAAGCCAGTGTGCCCTGAAGCCACAAGCAGATCGTCAGTAGGCACGTCATTGAGAAGTTTCAGCTCAGAGGCCCCAGTAACTGGACTGCTGCCAGACTTCCCCGGTGGAAGCTGGGAGACGGTGGACAGAAGCCCTTGAAACTCTGCGAGATGTTTTTTCCACCGCGGAGGGTTTTTTTTTTTAAGATTTTATTTTATTTATTTGAGATCGAGAGCAAGTGAGAGAGAGAGAGAGAGAGCATGAGCAGGGGGAGCAGCAGAGGGAGAAGAAGACTCCCCGCTGAGCTTGGAGCCCCATGTGAGACTCGATCCCAGGACCCTGAGATCATGACCTGAGCCGAAGGCACATGCTTCACCGACTGAGCCACCCTGGCACCCCTTGACCTTGGAAGTTTTTTCCCCACCTAAACTACTAGTTCCAACGTGAGGGTAGTTAACGGCATTTTCAACCATGCAAGGCCTCATGTTTTCCACCTAAATCCTTTCTTAGGGAACATACCTCCTCAAAAGGGAGAAAAGCGAGAATGGGGAAGACATGGGACCCAGAAGAGAGGCTGTGTGACAAAGGAGAGAGAAGCAAGGTCTCAGGATGGCGTTTGCCAGCCAGCCAGGCATAGAAGGCAGTTCGTCTGGATGGGAGCAGAACAGAGGCTCTAGTGGAAAGTTCTTGAGATGAAATTAACAAAATGCCTATATATCTCAGTTTATGGAGAGGAGAATTCCACAGTGAGTGGAAACATTGCGTTCTTTCGAATGGGTGATAAGTATGTTAAAACTAAGGACGTGGAAAGAACAAGGTCATGACTGACTCCAGGGCAGAGTTGTGTGAGGAAAAGGACACAGTCCCAGGGTGCTGCGGGGTCAGCTGGGACGTCCTCATAGAGCTTCGGGGTCACACCTGCTAGGGGGCGAAGGGTGGGAGGGAGGAAGAGCAGGCTGAGTGCTAGCCCATGACTTGATGACAGCAGCTGGGAAGTTCATAAGTGAGTTATCAGCAGTGTGGAGATGAACACCATGGCAATCAGCCAAGGGATCTGAAGGAGAAGGGCATTGCGAGGAGTGAGGGACACCATGGGAAGAGTCCCTAGAGATTGTACAACCCAGTTTCCTCTTGCTTTTTGAGAAAAGAGACCTGCAAAAAATAATTCGGTCAGATACATAGATCCATTAAGAGCGTGGCTCCCCGACGAAGAGTCAACATGATGCAATCTTGATAAACTGTAACTCCTTTCGGCAGATGGTGTAGCAAAGCTTGACTTTGTAAGATGGAACTGAGGTAACTGGCATTCTGTAAGGAACACTACTTATCATGCAAGACTATTTAATGCAGAGCTATTTCTGAAAGAACCAACCTTCCCCTCTCCACATGTAAATGACTTTGCAGAAATATATGTATTTTTTTAGTACACCTATGTTAAATATCTCTTGATGCAGAACTACTTTATCTTTCTCAGCACCCCAGACAAAAATCTTTTCATCAAGCTGTGGTTCTCCAGGTGTAGTGCTCGGACCAGCAGCATCAGCGGCACCTGGAAACTTGTTAGAAATACGAATGCATCGGCAGTTCTCCTGATCTATCGATCAGAGACTCTGAGGGTGGAGCCCAGCAGCCTGAGGTTTGACAAGCCCTCCAGGTGATTCGGTTGTGCCATGCATCTGGCACGACCACATCCAACTCCTTGGCCATTTACACCTCTCTGTAGATGATGGGGGAAAGCGGATGTTGAGGGTGGAGGAGGGACAGTGAGCAGTCTCTGATGCACAGAAATTTCTACCCGTGTGTCTTTCAGATACACAGTAATCCATTCACGGTCAAATGCCTCGTGATGATAAAGTCATAGGAGACTGCATTTCAGGCCGTGCAAAATCATGGTTGTCCCTTTATAAACCAACCCCAAAGGACTCCAAATTTAATGGCTGCTGAACTAAGGGGGAATATATGGATACAAGTCATACTTCTGTTTCTCTGAATTTTCTCATAATTCAAGGAAGTTTTGGTACACCGAAACACAGCCTTGTATGCGTAAGTTTTTAATATATGATAAAGACAGAATGTGGAAACCCAATGGGATACAAATGGGTTATTACCTGTGCTCGGGGGAGGGGCGGGAGGGGACAGCCCAGAGCTGCCCCTCACAGAATATTTGAGCAGAAATTCCCCCTATGTTAAAGAGTTAAGTGTAAGCCTTGGAATCCCAGAGAAGTTAGACTTCTGGTGTCTCGGGGTGGGGGGAGGGCTTTTTTGAAAATGCAACTTTTAGGGGTCCCTGGGTGGTTCAGTTGGTTAAGCACCCGACTCTTGATTTAGGCTCAGGTCATGATCTCAGGGTTGTGAGGTCGAGCCTCGCGTTGGGCTTTGCGCTGGGCATGGAGCCTGGTTAAGATTCTCTCTCTCTCATTAAAAAAAAAAAGAAAATACAGTTTTTAGAAAACTCAAGGGAATGGATAGATTTGACTAAGTTAAGAAAAAGAACTAATCTTTTATCAAAAGGAGCCACTAAAAGGAAAGTTGGGGAAGATATTTGCAGCGGTTTTGTGACATAGAATATGGAGCGCTCTTAAAAATTATATGAAATACCAACAGTTAAAATGTGGGAAGGATATGATGAGCAGGGTTATCACATGAGGGTAGCATGTTACAATGGCATGTTGTGTTTTTTGAATGTCACATTGAAAAAGGGGAAAGGAAACGCGGCTGATGGCCTGGAGGGGGTTGGCTTCAGATACAGTCTGTCGTCACTGCTAGGCACAGTCTAAGTGCGGTGCAAGTGAGTCCTGTGGGCTGGAGAGCATTTGGGCAGTGTGGGTTGTGAGGCTTCGATCTGTTCCTGCATTTGGCCCCTCATCTCACCTTTGGGATTGCATGGGAAGGCCACATCAGAGGTGCATTAACATTAATGGCTGAGGATGACCAGCACAGCACTGACGATGATGGGGAAAAATAAAAAAGTTTAATGGTCAGTAGGAGGGGAATGGTAAATAAATTACTGTATTCATATTATAATAAAAATTGTGCAACCATTTCAAGTTATGTTTTCAAGGAATTTTAACGACGTGGGAGGAATGCTTCCTGTGTAATGGTAAATGAAACAAGAATTAAAATTCTAAATTCTACATGAACTCAAACCCTGCAGAGAAGCTGTCAGGGGGATGTGTTATCCACATAAAAGTGATTCTCCCTGGGTGTTGGAGTGACAAGTGACTTTAATGTGTTCCTTTATAATTTTATTTTCCTAGATTTCTACAGAGTGTGTATACCTTTTATGGGAAGGAAGAAAGTAAATATTATTGGAAAAGTGCAAGTGTGATGTGTCATTCGCCAAAATAAATACATTCTGCAGTCGCCTGTGTAAATAAAAGCCTTGTCACTTGTCCTTACAGAATAACTCTGCCACTCATTGATGTGGCTTTCTTTTTGATATTTATAATGTTACCCTTGAGTTCTATTTAAAATGATTGATTAGGTGCATTTAAATTGATGTCTTACTTTATAGTCCCCGAATCCTTTTTTACAGTATCTGGTCAGGGGCAAGTGCAGAGAGCTGAGTCCCCAAGAAGTCATAAAAACTTGAGCAAACTTTTCCCCCTTTAATGAGTATTCTATGAGCCATTGATACTTGACTGATTTCTTAATAGTTACATTCATGCACTCTTCTTTCTCCTTCCCAGGAAAACTTTATGCCTGATTACATTTTTGAGCTGGAATGATTTTCCTGAATTTATAGATGAATGAAAACAGGAAACGATTTTCGTGTGATGCACATGCTTTAGCTTATTAGATCGTTTCTTCTTTGAAATTATATTGATGCAAAAATGCAGCACATTCTATAAAAATCCGCTACATTGGAACGTTCGTTGTGAAATGTTTGTGGAATATCACGGGGAAGCTGTTAAGTCTCTTTTTGAAGTTTCTTAGGTTTTAAAATGCCTGTGTTCTCTTTTAATTAGCTTGCTATTGTTAAATTAAAACTTTCAAGAGAGCCAAGAATTGATGGTTATTTTTAGGACATGCTCCAAATTCAAATATAGTAAACTCTGGCTTACCTGTGCGGTGGGCTAGCTGTGCTCCCTAATACGGCAGCCGATATGACTTTTAAATTAAAATTAATGAAAATGTAAATTGAAATCCTCTTTCACACTAGCTGCATTTCAAAGGCCCAGTAGCCACATGTGGCTCCTGGTTACTGTACTGGACCGTGCAGATCTAGAAAATTCTACTGGACCTTGCTGGCCTAAAGATAATTCAAAATAGGTAAAAACCCCTAATAATTTCTGGTTAGCTCTAGAATACTATCTAGTGAGTGTTCTTCCCCACCCATTTTCTTCCTAACAAGACTTTGCTTGGCTTATGCTAAAATTACTTAACCGTCTCTGAATATTCTCCAAATGATAGGAGGAGGCAGAAAAGAATTAACAGGGGAGGATGCTTGTTCTGTTAAATTTCTTTCAGATTAAAAAAAAAAAAATTTCGGGGCGCCTGGGTGGCTCAGTTGGTTAAGTGACTGCCTTCGGCTCAGGTCATGATCCTGGAGTCCCGGGATCGAGTCCCGCATCGGGCTCCCTGCTCGGCAGGGAGCCTACTTCTCCCTCTGACCCTCCCCCCTCTCATGTGCTCTCTGTCTCTCTCATTCTCTCTGTCTCAAATAAATAAATAAAATCTTTAAAAAAAAAAAAATTTCTTTCAGATAAACAGGTAATCTGAATGCAGAAAAATAAAACACTGAAAAAAGCTCTGGTAGATTCATAGAACTTTAGATTTGAAAAGGGCCCAATGATTACATCTAATCAAGCTTTCATGAGAAGTTTAGAGGAACAGAGAGGTCAAGTTATTTGCCTAGGTCACACAGCTAGATCGTGGCCTTGTTACTCTCCAAGTTACTATAATTGTGTTGTTCAACAACTTTAGAGAGGAGAGGAGCCAATTAGAGTGGGATTAACTTTACATAGGATCACAAGTGTATTGTAAAAAACAGGAAGTTACCCTTTAAAAACCCAGCTTTGTGAGCTTTCTTTTCATGTCTTCAGAAAAAAAGGTACTTTCATTAATAGAAAGTTTTACCTTTGGTCTTGAAACTAATATATATTTTAAGAATCAAAATGAAATATGCTTCCTTTTAAAAATAGCCCTTTTTTGGGGGTGAGGGTGTTGGAGGCAGGAAAAGGATTTGCTTTTCAAAATCCTGTTTTCATTTTGCAGAGCTTCTGGGTCAGTTTTCACCAGGGAGATTTGCTACCCCCACAAAGTCCATCGGAAGTAAATTTCTGTGGACGGGTTTGTCATTCCCCTATTTAATGTGATTTCTCCGGTAATGTTTATTTCCAGAGGCACTGCCTAGGTTCCATGCGTTGCTGAGAGTGAGCTGTGGAAAGGGATTTATTCTAGGAAACTGCCTCCAAGCTGTGAAGAGATCGCACCTTGTTAATGTCGGGGGGACTCCTGGGTCGTTTGCACCACGTCCTGTGGATTGTACTTTTGAAATACGCCGCGCGCTTGTTTCCTTGTTTTCTCCCCAGACCTCCGTCCACACGGTCCTGTTTCAGTCGTGTCCCCATCTGTCCGTCTGTCTGGCTGGAGCGACTTTTCTGGAACAGATCAATCAGATCATTGCACTCCCTGCAGTGAATCCTGCGGTGTCTACTCCTGCCCGCAGAGTTGGGGTCCTTGCTTTGGCAAACCATTCTCCTCTGCTTGGGGTTCAGCCTTGAATCTGTTCTGCTAGCACGTTCTCCGATCCTGCCCCCCACAACCTCGTGGTGATCTCTGCTTCTGTCTGTGTCTCTAGTGTTCCCTGTTGCTGACCAGCTTGTAAGGGGTCAGCGCGTGCCCCCAGTGGGGATGCCCTCTGTTCCGGGCTGTCTGTGATACTCTGTTGGCTCCAAGTGTTCCCCCCTCCTGTGTCATTCAGCTGCTTGTCCTTCTGCACCCCCCCATCCTTGGAAATGTCCCCGACAGACTCCAGTGGACATCCGTGAGGGAGGCAGTGTTTTGCAGAGGGTGCCGCGTCTTCCCCTGTTGTTGGTGGGCATGGTGTCCCCGTCTAGGTGATCGGGTGATCCGCAAACTCACACACATGCTTCCGTCATTGCAGGCAGGTGTGTGTTGTCCGCTGCGTGCTCCCTGTGCGTGTTCTCGCACCCGGCGCTTGTTGGCTGTTGGGTCTCTGGTGGGCTGGCCACATTTGCTTATCAACAGGCGAGTTCTCTGCAGATGGCATTGGCCATTGCTCCTGGATGCTGGTGGCGCTGGAGACACACTGGTGAGTACCGCCACCCGCTGTAACATCCAGGTCTAGGGCACGAGAACTTGCAGGGAGCCCTGCCGGCCTGTGCCTCTCCTCTCTGGTCGGCTTCGTGCAGCCCCGTGGGGAGGAGATCTCCAGAACCATGGCTCCCCACAAATACCAGTGTCTGTGTCATAATAGGACTCGGAAAGGAGCGTTCTTATTAGGAGAACACATTTCTGCCTGTCATCGTGTGCGTTGTTTTAGCAAACTGATGTCGCTGGGGTAAAATTAGTCAGCCTCAGTGTGCAAAGTGCTGGGTTTGCCAATGCCCTCTGTTTTAAAGCATCTTGGAACCCGTCTATCTGTTCCACGGGTTCCTTTACTTAATCTTTCATTTAAAGAAAAAAGACAAACACTCTGAGTTTCTATTTACATTTAAGTCGTTCGTGTGCGCACCCAGTTTTCTTGCACCGTTGGTCTTAGATGTTGCTGCAGGGCGGGGTTAGGACTGGCTTGCCTTGCTTTCTCGGCCCCATGCAGCGCTCCGGTGAGCCTGTGGTATTTACCGATCCTTGATGTGGCTTTTAAACAAACCCAAGAAACCATTTCAGCCTTTTAACCAGTGCTTTCCTATTTTTTGGGACAGCCCTGCCTTGCATTGTATCTCTCATCCTGACTTCTCCTCAGACCGCACAGCCTCACTTTGCTTCAGAAAATAGAAAAAGCACCTGTGCTCAGAGACTGTGGGATGAGTAAAAGATAATCTCCCGGTTGGTTATGTTTGCCTGATAATTTGTCATTTCATTTGCTTATTCGTGTACTTACCTTCATACCAGCAAGATGCATAGGTCGCTGCTGGAAGAAGCAGTCTAGACATTTCCATGGTTCCTATTCTAAAATAGGTATTTCCTTTCTTTGTGTTTTGATTGAGAAATGGCTTTGTATCCCTGCCCCCACAGCGTCTGCCATAGTATTTTATATAAACAGGTAGCTAATAAATACGTGCTGGGTTAAGTTCCCATGCTGTGTACCTGGTACCTTGCCCATCTCCTCCTGGCAGAGTTTTTTGTCTTCTTCCTGCCATTGCACCGATGACTAACACCCTCTTATGAACCTTTAATTTTGACCCCCCCTCAAAATAATTTTCCAGGAAAGCAAACTGAATAGCACCAAAAGGGGTGTGTGCACGTGAGAGAGTGTGTGTGTGCGCGCGTGCTCGCACACGCACGAGTGCATGTGGCCAGCGGTTTAAAAGGGGGTGGTATTCTTAAAAGGTATTTGAGTGACAAATATTCTATTTATAGGTGTAGAGGCACTATGGTTTTCTTCATGCATCCTTGCCCTTTTGCTGATTTAATCTTTCATCTACGTGTGCAATAAAAGTAGATGTTGAATGAGTGAAAGATTTAAAAGCCCCGCATGGCTGTGTCTGTCTAACCACCAGAGAGGTCAGCGGCCGACCCTTAGGAGTGGCGACCCTTAGGGGGGGGCGCATGCCTGGCTGTTTCATGGGCTGTAATGTAAATGAACCAAATTGTAGGTTCTGTGAGAAGCGCCTGTCATTTTACCTGTTTTTCCACCTGTCGTATCTGAATGCAAGTGAAGAATAGCCATGCTATTATAGGAAAAATCTAATTGGTCAGAAAGCACATTGGCAAACGTCGGTACTTTAACTGGGTCCGGTCGCACATTGCTTGGGACACGCGAGACGTCTCACCCGTGTGTGGGTATTTTCTGTTATCAGCATTACGTGGCATCCTACATGTTATAGTCACCTGGTAGCAGCTCTGATAGGATGCTCTTATTTTGGAGGGGACTTTAAAAACAAAGGAATATAATCAAGGTGCTCTGATTTTTTTTTTTTTCTTTGTTGGTTGCTCTTAGGTAATTCTTGCTGCAGGATGCATTAAGAGAAGAGGATCCTTACTCACTAGGCATGGAGAGCAGCTTGTCAGCTTCCAGCATGCAGGACCCTTCCTCCTCACCCTTGGAAAAACAGCAAAGCTCAGCAAGCGGTAATGGAGGTCTCGATTCAGGTGGGACTTTGTTTTCTGGATCTCTCTCTGACGTTTTGATTTAGTGACCGATACCTTCCCGAAAATGTTCAGGAAACAATGGGGCAGACATCTCGAGATCTCTCGCACTGCCTGTTCCTAGGATTTGCTGTCATATTTATAAGCATAGAGCAGCTTGAAAGTTACACAAAGTTTGGCTCAAAATGTAGTATTTCCAATACTAGATGGAGAGGGGTAGGTTGCAGTGAGGTGACAGATCACTTCAGAATCTCAGTGGTTAACACAGCAAATGTTTATATATCATTCATGCTAGCTCTAGAAAGAGCTGGTGCGCTTTCTGCGGATTCATGCCACACCGATTTTTTGTTACGGGGTAAGCAGAGCTCGAGGGTCGTGAATCAACAGTGTGACATGCTCTGGCTCCGAACACACAGCTGTTAGTTTTGCTCAGAACCTCTGGACCAGGACCTGTCTCGTGCTGGCACCCCTGCAGGGGAGGTGGGAACGTCAGCTTGTGTCCCTCGTGCCCAGAGGGACAGGACAGCGGGCTCTGCCTAGGCACTGATGCCGGCACCCCCACTCCTCTCCGAAACCTTGAGCACGGCTTTCAGAGAAGTGCCTAATGGGAAAGAAATTTAGGTCATGTGAATCCGTGGTATAGTTGTTCCTCCCTTCAAGGAACCCAACACCTAACCAGTCTTTGATTGAATTTTAGTATTTCATCGATGAATTTTTATGTGTCTCTTTTTCTAAATGCTTACACAAGAGTCCGTTTTAAAAAGACACTTTTTTTTTTCCTTCTTTTAAAGGATTGCTCTATTTGCATAACAGCAAATTAAATCAGGACAGCTTAGCTGTCCGGATCATGAACGTTTGCTCTGGTGAATTCATGTACAAAATGTTGATCCTTAATTCAGTGAGAGATTTGACCCTTATCCAGAGAAGTCACGATGGTTGTCTTCATATTCTGATGAGTGCTGTCAATGGCAAAATTACAGATGGCTCGATTTCATTGGATTTACTGCATTAACTCAAATTTATATCTTTATCTGCAAAAAATCTGGAAACCCCTGAAGTTATTGCCTAAATATGTGGAAAAATGTTAGTGTCGGCTTCAGAATCAGCCCAGTTTCCCCACCCGCCCCCTTGGGATTTTTCTGTACGTAAGCTGGAGTGAGGAAACTTCTAGAAGCAGAGCTGAGTCATTGTCCCCTAGTGGAAGTATGGAAATTCTCTTCTGAGGAAACTGAGTCCCATAGGCGGAAGGTTCACCCTAATTCTACTCTCATTTAAGTACAAATACGCTTTTTTTTTAAAAAGTCTGTCTAGGGGCGCCTGGGTGGCTCATATGGTTAAGCATCTGCCTTCGGCTTGGGTCATGATCCCAGAGTCCTGGGATCGAGCCCCATGTCCAGCTCCTGGCTCAGCGGGGAGCCTGCTTCTCCCTCTGCCTCTCCCCCTGCTCGTGCTCTCTCTCTCTCTCTGTGTGTGTCTTGAATGAATAAATAAAATCTTTAAAAAAAATAAAAATAAAAAAAAATAAAAAGTCTGTCTACGTTTGCTGCATGAAATTACGTTTCCAGTTTTGGTTCCCTGGGCTTTCACAGGCCTTCGCCGAATGCACATCCCGTGTCTGTGACTGCCTCATTTTCAAAGGTATGTTTTCAAAACTGTTTTAAAAACGAAACGTGTGTTGACTTTTCATTTTCTTACAGCTGCAATATATCTGTCTAGCTTAAGTAGATTTTGAAGCCCGTTGGTAATAATATGGTGTTGGGAGAATTATTTGTGCTGCATTTCCTCTCGGGTGATTCCATGAATAGGGAAGTAGGGGATTTGTTCTGTCACCAGCCAGGCTGGGCTTGTGCTGACGGCCAGTCGTGTGCACACACTTCATGGAGGCTTCCTTGCTCGTGCACGATGGGGGACCTGAATCATACAAGACCTGAAGATCTTTACTAGAAATGGTAGTTCTGAAGAGCTCCAGATGATCTTAACATGTACAGACATGGGCCCCGGAGGTTTTTTCCCCCTTACGTGGCTGATCTGTCCTTTCCCCTTGGAATTTCCGTAAGCACCTCTTCGTGGAGGAGACTTGTAGGTGGTGCCATGAAGAGCGACTCCTAAAGGAGGAATAAATTTAAGGCAGGATCTTAAACCTCTGTAGAGAGCAGAGGCCAACTTCGAGAAACTCAGTGTTTCTCGAACATTGCGTCTGTTACAATGGACTCAAGTACGAGTCATCAAAAAGCTTATTTTCCCCTTCAAGCTGGTAATACAGAAAACAGTTCCCATTCTGGTGTCGGTGGGGTGGGTGTCTGGTTGTGGGGCCCACTGTGATATGCTTGGGGCCGCCGTGGGCTGTTTGGCCGCGAGCGTTTTGGATGAGACTCGCTTCCCAGAAGAGCAGGGGGAGGGCAGGCTCAGCTGGTTCTCCATTGACAGAGGACAGGTAGGTACATGATCCTGAGTTCGAATGGTATGGCAGGCACTCTCTAAGGACTTTTATGTGTGTTGACTCAGTTTACCCTTCCACGACCCCATGAAAGCGCTGCTTTTATTATCCACATGGTAAAGAGGAGGAAACCGGACGACGTGGTGAAGTCACTTGGCTCTTGTGTTGGAGCCAGGATTTCATTCCAGGCGTCCGGAGGCTCGGAAGCAGGTGCTCTGCACACTGGGTCGTATCTGCCCTTCCGTGCAGGGCGAAGTCACCCACGTGCACGCGAGCACGCCCCCTCCACGCGCACACACGCGCTTTCTGGGATGCAGGCACAACCCAGCTGCTTTCTTATCCTTTCCTCCACATGTCTGCTTGCCCCTCCCCACGTGTGCTGGAACGCAGGCCCGTCGCTCCCCAGCAGGTGACAACGCGTGGTTCCCTCTAGCTCTTCTCGGCCCAGGTGACAGGGCCAGCGCCTTCCGTGGTTGCCCCCCCCAACTCCGCTGCTTTGACTTGTGTCCCCATGCCCTACCCCGAACCACTGCGCTTCCTTGGCACGGACGATCCATCCCTCTGACGCGAAAACTTCACCGTACAGCAGTGAGCTCCGACTCCCAGTAACAGCTTTTTTATTTTCCGTTTTGCCTCTTTTCCTAAGAAAAGCTCAAATCCTAGTTTGACTGGCACCTCAGTCCTGTAAAGGAAATAGGCACCACGTGAAATGACTCTTCCTCCCAGGAGCGCGGAGGACGTTGCCCGGATGAGCGCAGACGGATGAACGGAAGGCCTCCCCAGCGGACAGGATGGACAGTGTTGTCACCGGGCATGCAGAGAAGGCCGTGGACCCAAATTGGCTTTCTGGAATTCTAGGCTTCTCCAGTTGCCGTTATAAAAGCAAGCAAAACAATATGCTGACATGGTGATAGATAGAGTCCTTGACATTATTTTTCCAGGCTGGCCAAATTTCCCGATGAAGTCTGTAGATAAAGTGGTGGTGCACATTTAGACTGGGCGGGCTTCTGAGTAAAGAGAATTATGCTGGCAATGCGGGCTTAAAAAAAATTTTTTTTTTTCTTTTGGTGTTAGGAATACATTAACTGGAGTCCCACAGGCTTTTTTATTCTGGAAGGAAAGGAGTCAACATTCTTGTTAGAAAAATTCAGATTTCTTATTCTTGGTGCCAGGAACTTTAGCGTTCTCTGTTAAAAACAAAACCAAACAAAAGACCAAAAACACTTCTCTTTAGAATACTAATTGCCGCTCCCCTCCCCCCCCGCACCCCCAGCTGGGTGATTGGGTGATTTTTATGTGTTTTCTTTTTTCTGGAAAATCTCTCTGGCCATCTGGGTGCAGATGACTGTCCCCCCTTCCCTGGGGGACGTCCTGCAGCCGTGAACTCGGCCCTCGGCATGGCCTTGGCCAGCCCTTTCCGAGTGTCGTTCGTGCTGTAGGTCTGTTTAATGCCCTCAATGGAAGGACTTTTTAAGCCTTGTGATTGTATGAACGGACTGTCAGCAGTGAAAATCGCGAAAATTTAATGCCTTGCTTTCTCTTCCCGAGTGTATGAGGAATATCTAGCACATGAGAAAGTGTTGTATGAGATTTCATCGGCTCCAAACCTGCAGACTCTCTGTTCTTTTCTTGGCAAGTGGTCACGGACGTTAGCATTCAGCCTCCCAAAGTTAGCCAATTTCAGAGTGTAAAACCAAAACCCAAGATTTGATTACTTAAAAAAAAAAAAGGTGTGTGAGCCATGTGTTTACTCTGCTTTACGCTATCATGTATAAGGTGCGTAAACGTACACACCTCCACTTTTAGTGTTCTTTTTCTTTCTTTTTTTTTAAAGATTTTATTTATTTATTTGAGACAGAGAGAATGAGAGACAGAGAGCATGAGAGGGAGGAGGGTCAGAGGGAGAAGCAGACCCCCTGCCGAGCAGGGAGCCCGATACGGGACTCGATCCCGGGACTCCAGGATCATGACCTGAGCCGAAGGCAGTCGCTTAACCAACTGAGCCACCCAGGCGCCCAAATAAATAAAATCTTATTTTTTTTAATTTTTTAAAGATTTTTTATTTATTTATCTGAGAGAGAGAATGAGAGAGAGAGAGCACAAGAGGGGGGAGCGGGAGAGGGAGAGGCAGACTCCCTGCCGAGCAGGGAGCCCGATGCGGGACTCGATCCCGGGACTCCAGGATCATGACCTGAGCCGAAGGCAGTCGCTTAACCGACTGAGCCACCCAGGCGCCCTAGTGTTCTTTTTCTATCAGGAAATGTGCTGGTCACATAAATAGACTTCTGTTTTCTACAACCGAGTGGCCACTAATAGTGTGTCTGTTTTCTCTTAGAATGTGGAATTTTCTTGGTCGCGTTTCATGGTCGGTTTTCATGACGTCATGGGGAAAAACGCTTCCGACTGGTGCCTTGGCAGAGGCGGGAGATTGTCAGAGTTTCCCTGATAAAATGTTTATGGGTTTAAGAGGTTTATGAATCAGCTGTAAATATTTGCTCTGGGTTTATGAGGCCTCCACTCATAAACAGTGTGTGTGTTTATCTATTGCTCATTGAAACGTCTTTAGAGAACGGGCTGTTCGGGGAATGTGTGTGCCTGGAGGAAGTACTATGAGTTACAGGTCAGGAGAGGCCTAATTGTAGGGGACCCTAAATTTTGTGTATGATTTTATTGTTTAAAACTACTGGTGCTGGGCACACGAGCTTTAATTTTTAAAATCCCATTCCAGGTTTGACTTTTAAGTATTTTCTGTGGACCGTGGAGCGTGAACAGCACTCTCTGTAGCAGTGTTCTTAGGAACTCGCTGGGGAGTCACTGGGGGACCTTTCCGTCTCTTGGTGACTTGAACGAACACCCAAGTGACGCCTGAAAACCATCTACAGCCTGTTTATTGCAGGAAGAGAAACATGGTTTGTAATGAATTAAAATTCAGTGGGAACTAAGTTTTGGGTAGAATGCTAGTAGCCTCGATTGGAATTGTATGAAGAGTGAAGAAGCTTAGCGAGCGGTCTCGAAGCTGAAGCTGAGAAATTTAAGCCAAGGTCTCACCCTCCCGGACGATGCCAAGCAATGGCGTCACCGGTCCTTCCAGGCGTGGTGCTGAAGCTCATCCAAGCTTTCTAGCCCCAGGCACTGGCTGCTGCAGGACTTCTTCCTCGTTCTGTCTCCACGCAGGTGTTTCTGATGCCAGGGAAGCCAGCACTCCCTAAGAGAGCCCTTCCATTTTCCAGGAGCTGGTAATTCACCCAGGGGCTCTCCCAGGACCTTCTGCCTCCGAAGGCCCAGGACTGAGTTTCATGGCCATGTCGTCCCCCTGGTTGTGTCCTCCTGCCGAAGGCTCCAGGGGCTCTCTGCACACACTGTTCTCTCTGAGCTTGGCTACTGCCTCCTGCCTTCCCCCATCTCCTGCGTCTTCCCGCTGCCGGGCTTGGCTCTCGAATGCTCTGATGCTCACCAGCACAGAAGACAGACAAGCTGGCCCTGGAGCCTGCCTCGGGTGGTGGTCCTGGAGCGCATACGCCCTACGCGTGGTGCAGGCAGAAGGGAGACATGGAAAGGTGTCTCGGGAGAGTTCCAGCTTGAAACCCGACAGCCCGAGTCAGATCCTGCTTCTGTGGCTGGACAGTTGCGTGGTCCTGGTGACCGCGCCCCCCC
>NC_138373.1:41704916-41846006 GCF_054177405.1 Leptonychotes weddellii | reverse complement strand
TTTTTTTCAGGGAGCCTGTTTCCAGTGGAAGGACCTAGATCCCTGGGTAAAGTGGAATGTTGGGAGAAAAACAAGGGAAAGATTTTCTCTTCAGGGAGCTTTTCTTTTTCTTGCACATTTAATTACAAACCAGCTTACGGGGGTCAAAGTTGAGGAGGCTAGTTCCAAGCAACTTTGATTTAGAAGACAAAATTTAAGGTAACTGCTTTTAATCTAGCATCTTCTGGCTTTACAAAAATGATCTTCTGCCCGTTTCTGAGACTATACAGAGTATCGCAGGAAAATTACTTTTCCCACTTACAATTGAAGAAACCTTTGGTAGAAAAAAGGTTGTGATAGCCTGCAAGAATGAGGCTTTCTTTCCTAGAGCCTCCTGTTACTGGTTCTCCTGGATCACCTGCCAGGATATACCACTTCTCCATTAATGACATGACTGAGAGCAGTATTTATTTTTGGCCTGTGAAATAGGCTCTTGCTTATAGAAGATACACAGGTTGAACATCCGTTGAGCATTATTGCAAGGAAAGAGAAGCTAACCTTTGAAGATCTTACTTATCCACGTGTGTGGATAACCCCTAACTCCTACTGCTCTATGTTCTTTTTTTATGATATGATAGCCTTGCAGATAACGCTGAAATAACGTTTACAGCTTGTGAGTTCTTTCCATTGGAAACTGTGATGTAATATTGTTATCCGTGCTTTAAAATGAGTTATTTGGTTCTTTTTGACTATACAGATTGTATCTTCCGCACAATCTTAAATGTTCTGAGAATTGCTTGATCGGTTTGAGAATTGCTGGTTGGTTTCTGTCACTAAGTTGCTAGGTGACCTCACATACTGGAGCAATCCTTCTGGACCTCCCAGTAGTTTTTTCCTTGGAATTACATCAGAGTCAATGCTTCCTGAAGTCCCTTATGACCCTAACAATCTGTGCTCTTACTTTATAATCTCTAGCCGTCGGAAGTAAACACGTGGTCAAAGGTGCTCATGCTGTCTACACGTCAAGGTACCTCCTCAGTGCCCGATGGTTTCCTTTACCAGGTCCTCCAACCTCCCCGGAGAAGGGAGTGGCCACAGTGACAGCGGCTGATTCCAAACAAGTACTCTAGCAGGCGGCAAATGTGCCCCGAAACAAATCTCGTTTCATTCGCCTGAGAGCGCCTAATTTTACCCTTGATTTTGCCAGCGTAGTTCAGGCAGGATTTCTTCAGTGTTCCCTTTCCGTAGTCAACACCCCACAGCCAGCACACCAAAGCCGACAGTATCAGCAGCATCCTTTTTTTCTTTTCTTCAAGGTTTTTATTTATTTATTTGAGAGAGAGCGAGAGAACACAAGCAGGGGGAGCAGCAGAGGCAGAGGGAGAAGCCGGCTCCCCGCTGGGCAGGGAGCCCGACGCGGGGCTCGATCCCAGGACTCTGAGATCATGACCTGAGCCGAAGGCAGATGCTTAACCGACTGAGCCACCCAGGCGCCCCTCAGCAGCATCCTCAACAGGATCCTCCTGCACGGTTGAATTCCATTGTCTCTTGCATTAAGGATTTGCCGCTCTTCGTGGAAGGCCCGTGCCTTTCCATTCTTCACTCTGGTGTTGATAGTCTTCTTTTTTTCCTTGTCTTTTGACAGAAGAAGGCTCAAGCCTGGAGGAAATTGGCTTTAACTGGGGAGAGTATCTGGAAGAAACAGGTACCAACGCAGCTCCTCACACGTCCTTCAAGCATGTACGTAACACCCCTCGTCTTTCTGGTCTGCATTTGGAGAGGGGGAGGGGCGTCTGCAGGAAGATGCCGAATCTTTGGGAAGAAAAGGGAAATTGAGGCAGGATTTCTTAGAAATCCAGAGGTGAGGGGGACGTCCATTTGCTTTCCACAGACAGCTGCAGGAAAGATGGGCCTCGTCCTCATACTTGATGTCTTCTGGTAATGGGGGCTGGGCCCAGGGTGGGTCTCAGTGTGTGAAGGACAGTGTGCACCTTACCCTTATTCTGCACCTGTGGAGCCAAGGTAGACAGACATGGCCCTGCAAAGGGCACACAGCCTGAGACAGGTAGGATTGTTGGGAATAAAAAGCCAGCAAATGAGGAGGTCAATACATGTGATGAGCAATATCATCTAAGACGGGTAATGGCTGTATATTTTTTATTTTGAATGGATATTTGTATTTCAAAAGGACACCTAAAAGTCTTACAACCATCTGTGGGCAGATGAGTGAAATTAGAGGAAATGACTGTAAATATTCAGAACACATTTGGATCAAACCAGAAAATCATTTTCATCAGTAGTATTTCTTTGAACAATGCACATAGCGTGCCCTGCCAAGGGCAAGTCCCGGGAAATAAAAGATGGAGGATTTATCAGACTTTTGCTTATGTATGAGATTTTGGTAATATATCATTAGCGAGGGAAAGACTAAATTTTCAGGACCCAAGTTCTGAGGCATTACTGTAGCTTTACCGGAAATGAAAGTTTAATTCTGAGAAACAATTTTTTTTTTCCCCCCACTGGGCTATCCAAAGCAAAGATTTAGCCCAAGTCTGGTAAACAAACTGGGGCAGTTTTCTAGCCTGTTCTTGCTTTTGGCTCTTTTGCCTCTTAAAATGCTGGGATGACTTGGCTAGATCCCTTGAGGGGGTTTAGGAAAGAGATACTGATCCACAGATTTTTCCTTCCTTTCTGTACCAGGAAGTTACCAGTATTTCTCTGTGTGGAGCCACCCTGTTCTCTTAGATCCAGTCATGTCTCCCACTTCCCTTTCAGCCACAGTGTGGTTTCCTTCCGGACGCACAGTTTCCCCAGGCCCATGCGCCAGGTTTAGAGGAAGAGGAGCATGGACCCCTGGATGAGCCACGTATAATCCCAACATCTCTTAAGCAGGTGCTCCTCGAGGATGTCAGATGTGTGAGCTTTCGAATGTTGTGGCTCACCAGGCTGCAAATATTAATGGACTATAACCCTTAATTAAAAATAAAGAAAAAGAAACGCGTTCTCCAAGGCTGTGCTATTCTTGAAGTGGCCGCTAGCCACATGGAGCTACTGAGCATTTCAGATGCGTGCTGTCCCGAACGGACAGGTGGTGTGAATGTAGAAGGCTGGCTGGATTTTGCAGGCTTCTTGGAAAAGAACAATGTAAACCAACTCCGTGTCTTTCATGTTGATTACATCTTGAAATAACAATATTTGGTGTATATTGGGTTAGATAAAATACATGAGTAAAATGAATTTCATCTGTTGTATCTTTCTAATTTTTCGTGTGGCTGTTAGTAAACACCACATCTGGTGGGTGGCTTGTGTGGTATTTCTCTTAGTGCTGTTCTAGGGCGAGAGGAATATTATTTTTAAGTGCTGTGTGTTTCGTAGTTCTCGTCCTCTTCTGGGTGTGTCCGTTATAATCACATTGTCCCCGTGTTTCTCTTTCCTGAAGGTTGAAATCAGCCTTCAGAGCAATTTCCAGCCGGGGATGAAGTTGGAGGTGGCCAATAAGAACAACCCAGACACGTACTGGGTGGCCACGGTCATCACCACCTGTGGGCAGCTGCTGTTGCTACGTTACTGTGGTTACGGTGAGGACCGCCGGGCCGACTTCTGGTGTGACGTGGTGATCGCGGATCTCCACCCCGTGGGGTGGTGCACGCAGAACAACAAAGCCTTGATGCCCCCGGACGGTAAGCTCCCCGCATCCCGACGGCCGGGTGGCCCACATCCCGAAGCCTCTCCACTCACACGCGATCAGCGTTCAGGATGCTCGTAGAGCCTTGAAAACCGATTTATTGGGAGGTCTGGTGCTTTGCAGGTTGCTTCTTGAGTTTCAGTGTCGGGAGGGAGGGCTCCAGAGTGGGGGGGACCTGGGTGCATTTTTACTTGTCCACTGAGCCCACCGGGGCCTTCTGGAGACTAAGACTGGGCATTTTTTAATTAATTTATTTATTAGAGAGAGAGAGAGAGAAAATGAGCTGGAGGGAGAGGGAGAGAGAATCTGAAGGAGACTCTGTACCGAGCACAGAGGTCTGACACTGGGCTCGATCTCACGACTGCAAGATCATGACCTGAGTCGAAACCCAAGAGTCGGCCACTTAACCAGCTGAGCCACCCAGGCGCCCTGAGACTGGGCATTTTGAATAGTCACATAGAGCACCTGGAACAGGCTTCTCTGATAAGTTTTCATCTGTCTTCTTGTGGGGAGACTGTCAGGGTGGGAAGCGTGTAGAAAACTGAACAGATGTGGAGAAATGACATTACTCTCGAGGGAATCATCAGAGCTTGTAGAGATAAGATCCATTTAGTCGCTGGAAAACAGTGGTTCCCTACAGTGACCGTACCCGCCAGGGGACATTCAGCCATGTCTGGGAGCATTTTGGGTTACAACAGGGGGGGTGCTCCTGCTGGCCTCTAGTGGGAAGGCCAGGGTGCCACACAAGACAGTCCCCGAACCAGGGAGTCATGGGGCTCGAACTGCAGTGGCACGGACTTGGAGAAATCCAGAAGGAGCTCGTCTGATCCCGTAAGTGAGAAAAGCCGCGTTTCCAAATATTTGAATCTTCACACCCTGTTTTCAGTGTTCGAATCTGCGGTGATGGCCGCGGTGATGCTTGAAGACTTCGGATGCTGATGCTCAAGACTGTGTCATGTCTTCATAGTACCTGTCTGCCTGTTTTAATTTTGACTTGATATCTTTATTTCCACCTGACAGGT
The DNA here is from genome assembly GCF_054177405.1 of Leptonychotes weddellii. NCBI lineage: Eukaryota > Metazoa > Chordata > Mammalia > Carnivora > Phocidae > Leptonychotes > Leptonychotes weddellii. Next base: position 41,841,320 of record NC_138373.1, on the reverse strand, counting down.
AACGTTTCAGAGCTGAATTCCGAGGTCCTTTTTGTCCACCATATTGGCAGTTGCTTTCGCCCGGAACTTTTGGATTTTGTCTTCTTTCTGAAGTTCTTATATATTCTTCTGATTGGTGGGAATGGTCTATGCCTTTCTACTACCCCGTGTCCTGCATAATTGAGAGCCGGCTGAGAGGCGGTCATGGCCCTATAGACCCATGACCATGGAGCTTGAGTTGTATTTCTGTGACGTTTATAAGGACAGAATACATTGCCTGGGCCTCAGCTGACATCGTGGCCCCTGAGTGCCCCAGAAGAAAGAGAGATGGGCCCTTCTGTCCTGCTTTGGGTCATTGCATCTGTGCTCCCCCATGTGCAGGCCCTCCTCCCGCCCCCCCCCCGCCTCCTCCAGCTGTGAGCTCATAGGCAACCAAGGTCAGACCCTGTCTTTGCTCACAAAGGCGCTGGTGCCCTTGGAGTTGATCACATCTGCAGCTGTGCCCCTCGCCCCCCCCTTATTGATACTTGAAAACAAATTGAGTGACGATACACATACTGTAAAATTCATCCCTTGGAAGTGTGCCCTTCAGTGATTTTTGGCGTAGTCTACAAGGCTGCACAACTGTTGTCATTGTCTTAATTCCAGAGCGTTGTCATCACCCTGTAAGGGAACCCCGTGCCCATTGACCGCCACTCCGTTCTCCCAGTCCCTAGGTGCTGGCGACTGCTGGTCTGCTTTGTTTCTGTGGCCTCGTTTATGGAGACACGCGGAATCGCAGAACGTGAGGCCGCTTGCGTTTGGCTTCTTGAACTTTGCATCGTGTCCTGGAGGCTCCTCCCTGTTGTTCAGCTCGTGGGTCAGGACTTCATGACTTTTCCTGGCTGCGTACTATTCCGCCAGGTGTCTACACCACACTGTGCTTCTGCATTCGGCCGTGGGTGGGTGCAGGGTGCAGCCGTAGTCCCTGTTCTGTGGTTTTACCCCAAACGGCGGCTCCACAGTGGGAAATTGCTCACTTGTGTAGCCCAGCACTAACACCTGCCCTGGCGAGTTCTTAGTAAGTGCTCATTGACGGAGTGAATGCTCTGCAAGGAGGTTATTACCTCTGCTTATTACATAGATGCCCTTAGGAGGGGAATCTTTGTTGTTATGTCCACGGGTAGTGCCTTTCTGCCTGGCCTTTGAGTCAGGGCTGGTTGTGTCTTTGGAGCTACGAGTGTGAGCCTTGTTTCTGGTCTCTCTGCAGAGGGAGGGGCACTCGTGGGCCGTGACCAGCCGGCCCTTTGTTTCTGTGTCCCGTCCCAGTTCTGTGCGCACACATAGTGGGTCGAGCTGGGTAGAGCTCTCCTCAACGTGTCCCGGGCCCGGCCTGCACTGTAGGTCTGTCGAAAGTAACACTTTTATATTTCTCTTTTTTTAACCCTCTTTACAGAGTTTTAAGTGCGTGGAACCTTGTGAACTGTAAGCACAGTGTCAGCCCATCCCTAGAACTTTCATGTCTTGCATAACTGAAGCTTTGTACCCACTGAGCAGCAGTCCCCCAGTTCCCCTCCCCTGGAAGCCACCATTGCACCACCCGCTTCTCTGGGTTTGATCACTTCCGATTCCTCACCTACCTGGAGTCGTGCAGTGTGTGTGCTTTTGTGACTGGCTTACTTTCCCTCAGCATCGTGCCCTCGAGGTTCATCCGTGTGCAGCGTGTCCCAGGATTTCCCTTTTTTTCCTTTCAATTTTATTGAGATAGAATGAAGCTACAGCGGTGTGTGAGTTTGGTGAACACCCGTCCTCTCACAGAGATACAAAAAGGAACCAAAAGAAAATAGTTTTTTCCTTGTGATGAGCACTCTCAGGATTTATTGTCTTAAAATGTCCAAATATACTGCACAGCAATGTTACCTGGAGTCCTCACGCTGTGCCTTTCGTCCCCTGTACGATCATAACTGGACGTTTGTTCCTCTCGACCTGCTTCATCCAGTTCCCTTACCCCCCCATGCACGGCCTCTAGTGACCGAATCTCCTTTAGTATGAGGGGTTTTGTGTCTTTGTTTTTTTTTTTTTTTTTTCTTTTGAGTCCACATAGATGGTACAGTGTTTGTCTTTGTCTGTCTGACTTATTTCACTTAACATAATGCCTCGGGGGACATCTGTGTTGTTGCAAATGGTAGGATTTCTTCGTTTTCTTATGGCTGAAGAATATTCCGTTGTCTATACATACGGTGAACATTTAGGTTGTTTCCGTGTCTTGGACGTTGTAAATAATGCCACTGGGAACATGGGGGTGCAGATATCTCTGTGACATAGTGTTTTCCTTTGGGTAGATACCCAGTCACAGAATTCCTGGATCATAGGGTAGTTCTGTTTTTAATTTTTTTGAGGAACCTCTGTACTATTTTTCAGAGAGGCTATACCGATTGGCATTCCCACCAACAGAGCGTGAGGGTTCCCCATTCTTCTCATCGTCGCCAGCGTGTTACCCCTTGTCTATCTGAGGATAGCCATTCCACATGTGTGAGGTGATACCTCCTGGTGGTTTTGATTTGCATTTTCCTGATGATCAGTGATGCGGAGAAGTACCCGGATGTGCTCTTTGGAAAAATGTCTATTCAGAGCTGCTTTTCAGTTTTTCTTTTTATTGAAGTGTCATTGACACACATGTGACATTAGTCTCAGGTGTATTAACACTGTGATTCAGCTTCTCTGTATCTTATGCTGTCCCCACAAGTGGAGCTCCCACCTGTGCCCATATAGGCTGTTATAATATCATGTATTCTGCATGCTGTATCTTTCATCCCCATGATTTATTCATTCCGTAACTGGAAACCTGGGCCTCTCACTCGCCTTCACCAAATACATGAAGGGAAATGGGTGAAGCTTATGCCCATTTTTTTATAAAGACTTTATTTATTTGAGAGAGAGAGAGAGCACGAGCCCAAGTGGGGGGAGGGGCAGAGGGAGAGGGAGAAGCAGACTCCCTCCCTGAGCAGAGATCCCGGGACCTCTGGATCATGACCTGAGCTGAAGGCAGACTTTTTTTTTAAAGATTTTATTTATTTATTTGAGAGAGAGAGAATGAGAGAGAGAGAACACATGAGAGGGGATAGGGTCAGAGGACAAAGCAGACTCCCTGCCGAGCAGGGAGCCCGATGCGGGACTCGATCCAGGGACTCCAGGATCATGACCTGAGCCGAAGGCAGTTGCTCAACCAACTGAGCCACCCAGGCGCCCTGAAGGCAGACTTTTAACTGACTGAGCCACCCAGGCGCCCCTTCTGCCCATTTTTAAATTGGATTTTTTTTAAGCTATTGAATTGTATGAGTTCTATATATATTTTGGATATTAACTCCTTGTCAGATCCATGGTTGCAAATATTTTTTCCCATTCTGTAGGTTGTCTTTTCATTTTGTTAATGGTTTCCTTTGCTGTGCAGAAGCCTTTTTAGCTGGTTGTTGTTCCAGTTATTTATTTTTTATTTTATCGCTTGTGCTTTAGGTCTCATGTCCCAAAAGATCATCACCAAGACTGATGTCAAGGACCTTCTTTTTCCTGTGTTTTCTTGTAGGAGTCTTATGGTTTCTGGTCTTACATTGAGGTCTTTAGTTCATTTCGAGTTAATTTTTGTGAGTCGTGTAGATAGGGGTCCCTTCTTTTTTAAGACTGAGTAATATTCCATCTGCTTTGAATGAAAATAGCCACCGAGGTGAGAAGATACAGTGTCACGTATGATTATTTAATTTCCTTGCGGTCTCTGTCCTCTCATGAAGTAAACCAGTCTGGACGGATGATATGTGCTGATGGAATATTGGGAAAATATCGGTGCTACTCGGAGAACGAGAAATCTTCCCGCTTGCCCAGCTCCGCACACAACGGCCACGTAGCGGTGCTCACACCCCCCCCTTGGGCGGGTCCTCGGGCTGCCTTCCCGCCTTCTCGCTTGTCCTTGCTTATCTCATTCACGACTCACTCTCCAAGTCTGACACATTAGCAGCTAAATGCCCTTGGAAAGGCTGCACAATGGTTTCGCTTTGTAATAGATTCTCTAGTGAATCGTTTTTAGAGACATGTTCAAGAGTACTGAATTTTAACACTCTCGGAGCTAATGGGTTCCTTTGGTAGAAATCCATGCTGCTTTGAGAGAGAGGGCATAGTTTATTAATCAATTCTTCTTTCTCGCTTGGATGAAAAATGTGGCAGCAGTCACAGTTCCAGAAGCAACATCAAATTTGTATCCTACTGACTTTGCGCTATTAGGCAAGACAGAGACACACTTAAAATGACAAATTCCCCGTGAAAAATGGGAACACCCCATAAAGGGGGGCAGCATTAATGTGATGGAAAGATTTGAAGCCTGCTCAAAGAATAACAAGTTATGCTAATTGGAGAGTTTCTTTATTGCTCGTTTTAAAGAACTTGAAAAAAAAATGCAGTAGGTAATCAATATGACTTGGAAATCTTTAGCTAGCGCAGAGAACAAAGTCAGGAAATCGCAGGTTCGTGGGGGCCAAAGGTTTTATTGATTGCTGTAGTACAGGATAATTATTACTTTGTAGCCAGGGGCAGCAGTTGTCCCGCAGGGAATTGGGGAATCTATTTTTGAACAGGGATTCTTGTTTGTGCGGTTTTCTGTCTCAGAGAGCTAATATCGTTGGAAATTCTGCAGCTGTACCCGGTCAATCTTTGTCGTGGTTAAACTTGAAAGGATATCACAGGATATTAACACAAGTTAAAGTCCATGACACATAATGGTTTTGTTTAGGGTGCTCCATGGTGATGGACTTTCTTACCAATCTCAGGAATCTGGGGGCTGTTTTAAAGGGAGGAACATGGCGGTTGGAGCCAGGGGATCTGGTTCTTATCTTGCCTCTACCATTAATCTAGCTAGCTAGGTGAGTTTCCTCTCAATTTTCTCATCTCTGAAATGAGACTGTCTAATGTCCAAAGAACTTTCCAGTCTGCCATGCCTGGGTTTGGGGTCCTTGCAAAGGAAAGGAGGAGCAAGGGGTGCTAGTTTTCTCACGTATATATGAGGAGTGGAGTTGGTTTCGGAACTAGGATCTGTGGAAGTCCAGCCCAGGGGTCTGTACAAAGCACAGAAGTTTCTGTGTTACCCTTGGGGTGATCAAGTTTCAGTGGATTGAGGGACATACGAGGCTTGGGAAGTTATTGGGAGTGCCTGGGTCCATTGTCACCTGCAAAGGATAGAATTTCACTCGATAAAGAATCTCGAGGGTCATCGACTCTGGTTGCCTGTTGGAGACCAGAGAACTGGGAGTGTTCCTTCCCAGAGCGAGAGTCAGCGGAAGTGTAGCCGAATCAGTCAGTCTGTGCATGACAGCTTCAAAGTACGGGTGGGCGGAGCAAGGGGCTGAGGGTGTGGGGTGATCTTGCCCACCACACGGAGGAAGCAGAGGGCCACCCCTCCTGCTCAGACTGGGGTTGTGTAGTGCTCAAGACTTCGGAGGACATTTTGGGATTGTCCCAAGTAGTCTTGCATCTTTTGGAGTCCCTGCACCAAGACAGTCATTTTAGGATTTGAGATGATAGTTTTACCAACCACGTAGCATCCTTCACGGTCCCATATTTTCTTGCCTTGCTGTTTGCGGTGAATTTAACATTTGACTTAATGCGAGCCGTCATTCTTTCGCTAAGCCTTACAAGGAGGGAAACAGCCTGTGGCAGCTCCACCTATTTGATTAAGAGGTGATTCCGATCAGCAGGCGAGAGCTCCGTTACTAAGGACACATTCAGAGAGACCTGGGTGCAGTGGCCAGTTGGCTGTCCAAAGAGCAGCGTTCCTGCTCATGAGCTAATCGGCACTAATCTTTCATATTAAAAGTATTAAGAGACATACTACATTAAAGCATCAGTAAGTGCAGTGGAGGATTATAGTTCTTATTAGGGGAGCTAGAGGTAAAACGTCTTGGCTTAGTAAATCAATAAGGCTTGATTTATGCATAAGCACATGCAAAGCTCGCAAAGGGCAACTGCCAAATAATTATTGTTTATGGTGATAATGTAAGGAAATCATTTAATCCGGTGACTGTTTCACTGTTATTTATTGAGAAGTAGCATCGCTACCGCTCAGCGTCTGGGGTCGGGGAGTTTGGAGTTCTTGCAGGTGCCGACTGAGTTGCTGAAAGGAATGCTCCTGTAAGATTGCAGGTAAGTATGTGTGATGATGCCTGTCCAAATAAAACCCCTCGGCTTCTAAATGGAGAAATATTTATGTGCGCTTTTGACTGTTGCAGTAAAAAGTATTAGAATTATGGTGCCTTAGGAATCACGCCACTAATTTTTATTTTCCCCATTATTAAAATTTCTGTAATTTGAATTGCAAACTCTGCAGTCTTGCCAGAATGACTCTGTTTACCATCCAAAGTTGAATCAAAATTACCGGGAGTTAGTTAATATATAACTTATTTGAATAAAGGGATGTTTATTCATGAAGTGTTAGAAGCAAGTGTGAACACGGCCTTATGTTATGCGGGTAGATGCTGCCAGGTTCTGAAGCCTGGTCTCAGGACTGTTTTGGGGGATTTTGTTTTTACCGTAGTTGATTATAAAGTAAGGACTGCGGCAGGTGATGCACAGTCATGGGACAAACAGACCTTCCAGTTGTTTAACTGCGGACGCTGAGAGGTCAAATTTGATCGTGTTGTATTTATTACTTAGTTTATTATTTAAATGACATTTTAGCAATACTAATGGAACTTACACATTCCCATTGTTTTCATCCGCGGTCCTAAATGTTGTGGAGCCCCTGCCTGTTCAGGTGGTCATCTGCTTGCTTTTCAGGTCTTCTGTCCCCTGTGTGTTGGTTCTTGTTTGCTTGGGTCCTGGAGGCGTCTGGGCTGATTCGTACTCTGAGTGTCAGGCATGGACCAGGACAGCCCCATGTGTCCTTGTGCCTTCTCTGAGTGTGTGACCTCAGGTTTCCGAGGCTCCATCTTACAACACACCACGCTGGACCGGGTGATTGCCGAGTTTTCCTTCCACTCGAAAATGTTCTGAATATAAGAATCCAAAGAGCAATGAATGAGATTTATTTATTTATTTATTTTTTTTTTTTTTTAAAGATTTTATTTATTTATTTATTTGCGAGAGAGAATGAGAGACAGAGAGCACGAGAGGGAGGAGGGTCAGAGGGAGAAGCAGACTCCCCGCCGAGCAGGGAGCCTGATGCGGGACTCGATCCCGGGACTCCGGGATCATGACCTGAGCCTAAGGCAGTCGCTTAACCGACTGAGCCACCCAGGCGCCCCTGAATGAGATTTATAAAAGGGCTCTGAAGCAGATAGGCTCTATGAATAGACGCCTATGGAACCATGTGTGGTTTTTTTTGTTTTGTTTTGTTTTTAGCCCATGGAAGGAAAAACAAAGACCAAAATAAATAAATAAATAAATAAATAAAAGCAGACTAAATGGTTCCCATATAAATCAAAAACCTTGTATAGGTAGTGGTGAACAACTATTTGTTTATAAGTAAAAAATTAGTCTCTTCTCTAATCCCTGCTTTGTGTTTGTGCTTGTTTTTTAAAACTCACTATATACCACATGTCCCCTTAATCAGTGTCTTGCCCAGTGAATGAGTCAATCATGAATTTTGTCCTGTTGGCGTCATGGCTCCTCAATTAAAAACAGTTTTAATACGCAATATTTTTATTGTGTTCCTGCTGTGTACTGACTAACTAAATTTAACCCTATCCTAAGAAGACCCTTGTCAACTAGCTGATAGTATTCTTATTTTACTTTTGAAAAATGTGGCTTGGCAAGGGTAAGTCAATTGTCCCCAGGTCAGACAGCTTGAAGAATATTTTAAGGCAAGGGTGATTCCTTCCTCCCCCATCCCCCAGCTTTTGAAATCAATGTTTTGAAAATAGGAGGTCAGTAAATATTTGTTTATTGATTAAGTTGTGTCAATAAGACTTTCGAATCTTTAGACTTGAAATATTGGAAATGCATTATGAAGAAAAGTTGTAGAATTGGCTTCTTGTGGTTTTTAAGAAGAGGGTAGAACGCTCCTTGTCCAGAATGTTTTCCATCTTGTCATTTTTGGAGGCAAATAAATGGAAGAGATTCGGTCTGGAGCTTCCTTGCCAAGTGGTAATCATGAGATTATGTAAAATTATGTAAATTGTATCAGATGCTATTTGGGTGTTTCTGCACTCCATAAAAACTGTAAGCACAAAGCGGCACTGTAAGATTTTCCCTTTTGGTGTTTGTCATAAATTAATTGGCTTTCTCCTGCTGCTTAATCCGGTGACATCTCCTGTAGGTCAGGCTCCTGTCTGATTCCATGCGGGACGCGGGTTAGTTCCTTGGGTCTCCGTGGCCTCTTGTTTGGCCACTGATGGTGCTTCTTCACCCCGCAGGGCCTGTCTTCTCTGTCCCCCCCCCCCCCCGTTGAGGGTCCCGGCCCTGGGCTGCTCCTGATGGGGCCCAGATAGTGCTGACCTCCTGTGCCACTCCAGTCTCTGCCCGGTGGACACTTTAATCCCCCCGTGCCCCCGATGCAGCGCCTCTGGGAGAAGCTTCCAGGCACCTTGGAGCACACGGGGCTCCTGTAGGGCAGCATGCCCTCCTCGGACCTCTGGCTGTTCCCAGCCTGACCTGCCTGTGTTTTCCTGCCCAGAGCCAGGAACTCTAGCACCATCTGCCCCTCCTCCATCATGCCCTTGACTGTCCTCTAGCCTGTTGCACTGCTGAGCTTCTCCCACGCCTCTTCCTGCCCTGGGCTCCTGAACAAGACTCTGACTTCCTATTGCTTCTTGTTAAGCACCCCCCCCGCCCCATTAAGCCTCAGGTTTCCAGGGTCATGTCTCTGTTTCACAGCCATGCCTCTATTCCAGAGCTGTGCCTCCACTGTAGAGCGGTGCCTCCATTCCAGGGCCATGCCCTCCATCCAGGGCCATGCCTCCATTCCAGAGTCATGTCTCTGTTTTAGAACTGTGCCTCCATTCCAGAGTCATGTCTCCATTCTAGAACCATACCTCCATTCTGGAGCTATGCCTCTGTTCCAGGACTGTGCCCTCCATCCAGGGCCATGCCTCCATTCTAGAGCCATGCCTCCATTCTGGAGCTATGCGTCTGTTCCAGGACTGTGCCCTCCATCCAGGGCCATGCCTCCATTCCAGAGCCATGGCTCTATTCTAGAACCATGCCTGCATCCAAAGCATGCCTCCATTCCAGAGTCATGCATCCATTCTAGAGCCATGCCTCTGTTCCAGGACCATCCATGCCTTCATTATAGGACCATACCCTCTGTTTCAGCGTCATGCACTCTGTTCCATGGCCATGCCTTCATTTCAAGGCCATGCAATCCGTTCTAGGACCATGCACTCTGTTCCAGGACCACGCCCTCTGCGTTTATCTGAGAGGTTGACAGGACCCCCCCTCCCATGCTGAGTGTGTCTCTCACAGCCGTGTGCTGTTCTCTGAGAATGCCTGCCCCCTGGTCTTACTTATGAGCGGTGTGTCTCACGCAGAGATCCTTCTGGATACGGGGTTCTACGACGTGTTTAAGAAGTGGGTAATGTGACTTGATCATGGCTTTGGCTTCTTTGAGGGCTTGCATCTTACTTTTATAGCCTGTCCTGTGCTCTGAGAAGGGCCAGACATGTACATCAGGATAGCACAGCAGGGGTCTTTGATGTTCACGCTCGCTACACTTTTTTTTTTTTTTTTTAAAGATTTTATTCATTTGAGAGAGAGAGAATGAGAGAGAGCGAGTACATGAGAGGGGGGAGGGTCAGAGGCAGAAGCAGGCTCCCTGCCGAGCAGGGAGCCCGATGCGGGACTCGATCCTGTGACTCCAGGATCATGACCTGAGCTGAAGGCAGTCGCCCAACCAACTGAGCCACCCAGGTGCCCCACGCTTGCTACACTTAACACCAGGATGAGAGGGGCATCTGCCCTGACCTCTGCATTCTAGAAACTCTGCGAGTCACCAGTACAAAACAACTGCATTTATTAAAGAACACGGAACCCTCTTAGCCACCAGGGGATCGTGCCCTCAGTGTGGGCCCAGAGACACTTTTAATTCTAAGCATTTTCTGTGTGACGAACACTGGTTGGGCACAAGGGCAAGGATTCTGCGTATCTTTTATGCCCTTGGAAAGAAGGCCTGTGTCTGATTGCTGTGGATTTTGTGGGTTATGGCATTGCCCTAAAGGAGAAGTAATGCATGTGTTAATAATGCTACACGTGACTGAAGATAAACCTTGCGGGGAGCACAGAGCGAAGACTTTTTGCTAACGAAGTTTCCGTCTTCAGGAGTGCTGAGTATCCTCCTCCTCTTTGTTGTTGCTACTTGTTTTGGTGTTCCATTGTGCGGTTCCAGAGGCACTTAGTCATTGGTGCAGACTTCATGGCACTTTTATACATCAGCTGAGGAATATTGGACAATACTAAACAAAATTTAATTTTGCTTATGAAATTAAAATATTTTACTATATAAATTCATGGTCCTCTCACATGTGTGTATTTAGCTCTAGACAGCATACATTGATTTTTTTTAAAAAAGATTTTATTTATTTATTTGACAGAGAGACGCAGCGAGAGAGGGAACACAAGCAGGGGGAGTGGGAGAGGGAGAAGCAGGCCTCCCTCCGAGCAGGGAGCCCGATGCGGGGCTCGATCCCAGGACCCTGGGATCATGACCTGAGCCGAAGGCAGACGCTTAACCATCTGAGCCACCCAGGCGCCCCCATACATTGATTTTTTACATCAACAACTGGAAGGACATTGAATGCTAGAACTGTGGATAGTTTTACTTTTTATAAACACATTTAATAAAGGTTAAGTTTATAAAGGTTAAGTTTACAAAACACTACATAAGATAATTTTATTGAAATATTTTAGATAAAAATTTTGATATTCACTAATTATAATTTGTAGTTTTCCTATTAATTTCAGTAGATGATTTGGAATATTTACAGGGAAAGTAGCTTTTTTGAAGACACATAAGATAACTTGAAATTTTGATTTCTGCATTTTGATTTACATTGTTTTGATTGAAAATATTAAAATTGTATAGACTGGATATAATTTTATTTTTTAATCCCTTAGATGATTTCTGTGAACAGAATATAAATTATGTGAAAAATCTTGATTTTTTTTTAACTAGATAGTTAATGCTTTTTCTGAAAACAGGACAAGGAAAATAATTTTTATGGAGTAAATATGTAATGATTTATGAATTATGGAAGTCTCTAATTTATTACTCATCCAAACATTGCTAGCCCATCAACAGCCAGACACACCATCATAATTAAATTTATTAATCTTTGGCATTTTGCCCTCTTGCAGTCATATATAAACCATACTTTCTGATTCTGTTATGATGAAGATATATTTGTCAACGTAGGAGGATGGGACATACTTCACCTCACATCCTGTTGGCTTGATTAATAACTTCAGAACATTTCCACATGTGGCAGGTGGGCCCACATCTGTGCTTTGCTGGACCCTGTCCAGTCCAGGGGGCCCTGACTCAAGGCTTCCACGCTGGGTTTCTCACAGCCCCCCATAACCTGGACCTCTCGGCACTGCTTGATTTTGGGACTCAGTTTCCAGACCGTCACATTCTCTTTGCCTCCAGAAACCCATCTGCCTGGGAAGATACCAATGGATGTCTTTTTCCTGCTGCCCCAGCCAGCCCACCTTCTCCTTTAGAGAAGAATGTCATCTTGTGCATTGCTTTTGGGACACCTAACTCAAATTATCGGTGTTTTAAGTGAAGCCTCCTTTACTCAAGGCATCATGTTAAGGTTTTATGCTTTTAAGCTTAATCGTCAAACTTTGTGATGTTACTTAAGTTTTGATTGGGGCCAAAAAGAATTTTAATATTTGGAGCCTAAAGACATTTTTTTAGTGTATGGTTGGAGGAATTTAAAAAAAGTTTTAAATTATATATTACATGTCTTTTTTGTTACAGAAAAGTAAGGTAGGATGAGCAGTAAGAGTGTTGGGAATGAAAACATAGTACGTGAGGTAAGAATCTGAGGGATGTGGGATGGGTCTGACTTAGGAGGGAAAGGAGCACCACACAGATGGTTAAGGTAGTGTTCATTCAGGTGCATTTAAAAATGCATGGCGGAGGGGGTCAGATCATTCTATCGGGTGTAGTTATGGGAGTGATATGGCAGTTTTATTCAAAATGTCATATGAGCAGTCATAGGAAATGACATCCTTTGCAACCATTTAAATGAAAGAAAGATTTTAGAATGCGCAGTCGAAAATACATGACTGGGGAGTGTAGTTTTTCAGAATTATTTGGAGGGGGGATGCGAGCAATAAAGCTCGACACCTGTGTCAGATAAAAGGCCAATCTGAAAAGCGGCCTTTTGCTCTCCTGGGCAGATATTTGGCCTTTATAATCTGGAAGGTGTACGTATTCTGAATGTCCTTCCATACCCGTCTTAGCCTTGTAATTTAGGTGTTTAGAAGTTTTTCAGGGCTTTGAAAGGATTTCTCATAGCTGGGCTTTCACAGAACTTACATTCGAGTCATGGATTCCTTGCAAGTCTTCCTCCAGGGTTCTTTTCTGATGGGAACACTAGAGCTGGTAGAGAGAGGACGTTGGGTTGAGGAAGAGGAGCCCACTCAGGCTGCCGGTAGCTGTTTATTACTATTGCTGTAGGAACGGAAACAATTTTACGTCAGTCTACCCAGGATTATTTATTGAGGTTCTACTATGTGCCCAGTGGCTTTTTTGGCGGGAATGTATGATATGGTTATTATAAAGCATTTTACATGAATCTCATTTGCAATATAGTCAGCTTTTGGCCAATGGCATGTATTCAGATGATGAGCTTACTTTTGGAAATGGATTTAAAAAAAAAAATTATATATCTGAGAGAGAGAGTGAGAGAGAGCAGGAGGGAGCGTGAGTGGGGGGAGGGGCAGAGGGAGAGAATCTTCAAGCAGACTGCCTGCTGAGTGTGGAGCCGGGACACAGGGCTCAGTCTCACAACCCATGAGATCATGACCTGAGCTGAAACCAAGAGATGGACGCTTAACTGACCGAGCTGCCCAGGCGCCCCCGGAAAGGGATGTTTTCCGTGACAGTTGCTAGTGTACGTATTTCTTCGTTGGCGTTTTCTACTTTGGCCATTTATTCTTAAAGATCCCACTCTTGTCTTGCGAAGACGCTTTGGAAGGTAATTTGAAATTCTGATCTCTGGAAACTTGGGTAGGATCTTTCTTCTTATCTGGGTGGGAACTTCTCTGAGACAGCACTTTTTTTTGTTTTTCGTTTTTTTTTTTTTTGCATTTTCAACATTTATCTTTCTTATGCTAAGCATTTTTAAAGGGTGGCTGGCCTGTAGTGGAAATTTACAAGAGCTGGAGGTTGACCTGATGGGTAATGAAAGTCTGATGCCTGACATCTGTGGTGGTCTGCCAGAGGCTGAAGGCAAAGGTCTCTCTGCGCTGTGTCCCGCTGGTATTAAAATGAAATAAATGGGTGTGTTTGGAGCTGCCTCCTGTGCAGGGAAGAGTGGTCTTTGGCCACCTGGAGGAGGGTGAGTATTGGCCTGAGTCAGGTGGGCTGGCTGGTGGCTCAGCTTTGCCTCTTGCTGGTCACTGGTCGTGACCTTGGAAAGAAATCACTTAACCTGTTGCATCCCACTCTGCATCTTCAGGATAGCTAATTAACACCTGACCTTGTTCTCGCTTGCTGGTAGTGTCAACCCCAATGTTGCTGACAGATACAGAAGCTCTCTGGAACCCACAGTACAGTGGGAAGGACACTCAGCCTCACATCATCCCTTCTTTTTCTTTGTTTAAATGCAAGAGGCTTTAATGGTCCCCCTTCCTATGCGGGACTGAGGGAGGTGTCCCGTGAGGAAGCTCTTGCAGCTTCTAGTGCAGAGACAGCTCACAAAGCTGGGAGCCCCCACCCAGCTGCTCAGTGCCCAGGATGTTGACGAGGAATTGCTTTTTCCCCACCATCTCGGGGAATTTTGGGCATGCTTCTGTTCAAAGTTATTTTTGCCTTGTGGTGTAATTATTTATGGATACACGATCTCATCCATTTGATAATAAAAGTGAGGTCTTGTGAACATTTTGTAATCAGAAGAAATATGTATTTTGGATCCTAATTAAACGTGTGAACCTTGGACAAGTTCCCTCATTTCTAAACTTTGTGACCATCAGTATTTCCATGGAGGGTAATGATAGCTGTCTTCTAGGATTGTTTTGTGTATTAACTGGGATTTGTATGAACTCAGAGCTGTGCTAAGAATATAGGAGGAAATCTAGAAATAATGTCTTTTTTCTTCCTTCATCCTCTGGCTAAGGATGGTATTTTTTTCACCTTTAAATTTTATTTATGGATTGATGATTTTAAAGACTTTACTTTTTAGAGCAGTTTTAGATTCTCAGTAGAATTAAAGGTACAGAGATTTCTCATATACGTCCTGCCCCCACATGAGCACAGCCTCCCCCACTATCAACACCCCCACCAAGTGGTCCACTTGTTAAAATCGGTAGACCTCCACGGACTACATAGCGTCACCAAGTTCATAGTTTACATTCGGTGGTGTACAGCCTTTGGGTTTGGACAAGTGTATAATGGCTTGTGGCTGTCTTTATAGTATCACACAGAGTAGTTTCACTGCCCTAAAAATCCCCTGTGCTCCCCCTGTCCATCCCTCCTCCCCTCCCCGTACCCCAGCCCACCCCTGATCTGTTTACTGTCTCCATGGTTTTCTTGTTAAACACCGTCCTGTAGTTGGAATCCTAACACCCTTTTATTTTTTATAAAAGCCTTGCACACAGTTAAAGCCCAGTGTTTCTTCAGAACAAAGCTTCTGCCCTAATTGAAAAAAATAACAGCAACCACCAACACAAACTCATTGGTAGCGGTGTGTGCATATTATTTATTGAAGAGCCTTTTAAGTCTTACTGCACTCGTACTCACTAGTCCCGCTCCTCGGCATTGAAGCGTAGGGCGTCTTGGAAACAACGATTCAAAGCAGGGAGGAGAGCCGTTAGTCATACACATTCGTGTTGCAGCTAAATGATGACTGACAGCCCGATTGCAAGGGAGGAGAAAGAAAATCTGGGGAAAGTGGGTATCGTGCAAGAGCAATCTAATGCCGTTTACTGTGGGAGCAAATAGCCCTGTCAGTAGGTCTGCAGAGTATGGGGTTATTATACAGTGAAGTGTCAGCTATTATACGAGAAAGCTGAATAATTGATTTATAGGACTCTCAGGCCTCAAAAAAGTTTTACATTTATTTTGTATCTACTAAGCGGGTGGCAACAGAGGGATGCGGCGTGGAGAAATAAAGATCATGAAGAACTGCTTCTCTTTGACAGGTGCTTTATGAGTCGAATGTGTCATTATTATAAGTACCTTAGAATTCCTCTACCAGAGCCACACCTACCGTGTAAAACAGCCCTGTTCTGTCTCCCCGAAACACGGTAAAGCCCTCAGACAACACAGCCTCAGGGCACTGACCTGGTACACACATAATCCATTCTAATGGTTTTTGTACTTTGAGACGTAGGGAGGTGAGCTGTGTTGTGGGTAGCCGACAGAGTAGGCAGTGAGCCAGCAAGGACCCAGGCTCAGACGGAGCCAGTGCTGGGGATGCATGGCGGGGACAGTTGTCACGATCCGGAATCAGGCGGACCTGCGGTGTGACTGGGTGAGTCCAGAGTTGAGGCAAACTCCATGACAGGTCAGCTCTCCGTTGAGATCGGGTGGATGGAGAATCTAGATGGGAAGTCCAGGTCACGTGGTCCAGGCCTGGGGACTAGGACTGGCCAGAGCCAAGCAAGACCCCATCAGTAGTAGTAGCCCTGTGGGAAACAGATCTAGAACCTACAACAGGATTGGATGCTGGACTGGGAAACTTACCAGGAAGGGTCAGGGCTGGCCTGACCTCATGGACAGGGTAGACCCACTGAGGCAGGGGGGAGGGAGCTGTGGAGTGGAGCCATAGGTGATGCTTCTGGGTCCCCGAATGGATGACTTGGGTGAAGGGAGCTTGGATGGGGCTGTGTGTGTGCCCCAGGAGTCACGGCTGGGCTCGCGGGGCCCTGGGCTGAGTAGCTTGTTTCCTTTCAGGATGCGCCCATGAGAGGGCAAGAATTCACAGAGCTTCAGCTACTAGAAATTTCCTATTTCTGAAGAGATTTAATCAGAGGGAAGTGCTGCAGAATTGAAGAGAAATGTGATTTTAAGGGTTTTCATAATTATTATTTTTCTGGTTATCTCCTACCAATTGACAGAGCTATTTAAGCATTGTTGATTAAACAATACAGATTTTTTAAAAAGCCCATTTGACATCTTTACACAGTGGTGACTAATAGCCCCCAAAAGCCCGTCGTGGATTATAAGAAGGAGTTATCACCATTAAAATAATCTTCAGTGATTTTTTTCACACTAGATAGGTATGTCAAGTCATTAGTATCTGATCAGCTTATTTCTTAGAAAATTATATGATGAGTATCTTCTGAGACTGTCATAAAGCAAGATAGTTTGCCAACCCACACCAACTTCCCACCACCCTCAAACATAATCAAAACAAGACTCTTTGAAAATCTCCAAAGAGAATAAAATTTATTTAAAACCTACTTTCTGGTTTAAATGTTTTATGGCCCTTTAGAGATTAAGGGATGATTTATGTGCCTTGTGTAGTGTTATTTGGAGTAATACTTAATCACAGATTTGTTTTTTGAAATGAATAAAGCAACATTTTTTTACATTCTTCCTCTGTACATCTAATATGTAATTTGTTAGCCCATCAAAATTAATTTTAGATCCCTAATGTACGTGGAGTTTTAGATTTGTAAGTCCTGTTAATGTTTCTTTCAGTAAAGTGTATGTATTTACGTGCCCTGCCAGGGTGAATTTCTGCAAAGCATTTATGCAAGGGGGATGTTCACATAAATAACCAACTGGCAAATAAATGTCAATTAAAATTCTATTAACATAGTTGGCCGCAGCTCTTTAACAAATATTTAAGTACAGTATATTAGATTAAATTTAAATTTTTTTTGAAACGCTTCCCTACTTAGTTTCCCAATTTAACTCGTCTTTCTGCTATCAAAAGCATGTTTTATTTTACGCTGAGAGGAATATAGGTTGACTCTGCTTACGTATGAATATGGCTTGCTAAAAGTACAGTTGACCCTTGAACTTGATGGGTTTGTACTGCGAGGGTCCACTTACACATAGATTTTTAAATTTTTTTCGATAAAAACAGTTCCATACTGTAAATGTATTTTCCTTATGGTTTTCTAAATGACTGTATTTTAAGAATGCAGTGTATAATACATATAACATGCACATGAATACGAAGGATTTGTTAATCAACAGTTTATGTTGTCAGTAATGATAGGCTGTTAGTACTTAAGTTTGGGGGAGTCAGAAGTTATATTTGGATTTTGACTGCACAGAGGGTCAGTACCCGTCACCCCCCGTCACCCCCCTTAACCCCCACGTTGTTCAAGATCAACTGTATTATAAAGATTTTTAAGTGGTTTTTAGACGCACAGGGATTTGGTTATTATGGACCTTTTTCTTCTCATTTTCATGGTACCCTTTATTTTATTTTATTTTATTTTTTCTTTTCCATTTTTCTTCTCTGGGGATTTTTACCTTACAGCTCATCTGAGGTCCTTGATCACATGGTTTATGTATTAGGGTACAACGTAAACTTCTATTACAAAAAGACCCCCCCCCCAATACTGTGGCTCACAGTCATTTAGAAGTTTATTACCCTTTCCGGCAACAGGCCAGGGGTGAGTGGTTCACGATGGGGGACTTCTGCACCACTGGGTGGTTGGAAGCTTGATTCTCCTTCGCATTCCCAGCAAGAAAGAGGGAAAGAGAGCGTCCAGGGCCAGCTGCTCACCTTCCATGGGCCAGAATTCAGCACTGGGCCATCCCTTACTGCAAAGGTGGGTGAGAGACGCACTCTGCAGCTGTGGGGCCCAACTTCGTAGCCGAAACTCCCTGGGTGGGGAAGCTGCTTTTACTAAGAGAAATAAGGGGAAAAATGGTCCTCAGGGACAGTTAGCAGCATCTGCTATAACACATTTAGCTAACAAACATTTTTTTAGGGTAACTGTTTCATCTTTCCAAACATCTCAAGGAAAATGTGAAAGTGCTTGAAATATAAAACCAAACCACACTACTTTTTTTTTTGTTTGTGCGTTAAAATGCATTTTCTGTAGGTGATAAAATACCTTAAATTTCTAGCTTGTAGCTCCCCTGTATTAACTTTTAAAGAGATTAATGGCCCACATTATGATTGCCTTTCTCATAGTTGGAGTACACCAGCAACACTCTTCACTGTGCTTTTAAGGTGTAGCCCAGTCTGGGGCAGAGCAGAAAATCATTTACTACTTCTGCATTTCTGTGTGCTTAAATATATTCTGTTGGGCCTAGATTCAGTTTTTTCATTTTTCAATTCTGTTTTATTTAAGCTTGAGTTTTATCAGTTGATATGTGTACAGTATTTTCAAGAGACAAAACAGTTCTAAAAGGCTTGTTTTTAAAAAAATTAGCAGTGTCTTGTTATATCCTACAAAATACCCTCACTCTCAAGCTAAGTTGTTTTTAACTGTTTAAGATGAGTACCCGGGATAAAAGAAGCTCCCCCCACCCCAGACACAGCATTGTACCATTTTGGAGTATATCAAGGACAGAAAGGTCCTGCACATGTCTTGAAGGACAAAACAAAACAAAAAACCAAAAAACAAAAAACAGATTATATTATATAGACTATTGATTACAATATTTTGATTCAGTTACTTTACACAAAGAGATAAAAGCGAAGGTTACAGAATGTTTATTCTCTGGTCTGTACAGTCAAATGTGAGGCTCAAAATTAGGCCAGCAGCTTTTGCCATTGGGGACCTTAGCGTTGAGGTAAGACTGAGGGAATTTGAGGTGTGAAGACGACAGAATTCAGGTGTTTGATGCCTTTATTCTTGCCTTGAACACGGTAAGAGTTTAGTGCTCAGCTGGGTCGTGGTGATTCATTCTGATTTCAGTAGTGTCAGTGGTCTTAGTAATACCATTTCTCAGTACTAGAAGTAGAATGGTAAACTGTGTGGATGAAGCCTCCATCCCGATTGGATTACATTCCAGTTGTTACATGTGATTCCTTGTAAGAAACGGAGGGAGGATGAGTGACTTTTATGCAAAGATTGAGACCGCATTTGGATGGTATGTCTGATGGACGAGCAGAGAGGGCAAGTTCGGACTTCCATGTCCTCGGGATTGATGACAGGGTCCTAGTTGATACCCATCATTTGGCGGTTGTAGACTTGGCCACAGAATAAAGGATGTCAAAAAGATTTTTGGGGCGCCTGGGTGGCTCAGTTGGTTGAGCGACTGCCTTCGGCTCAGGTCATGATCCTGGAGTCCCTGGATTGAGTCCCGCATCGGGCTCCCTGCTCAGCGGGGAGCCTGCTTCTCCCTCTGACCCTCTCCCCTCTCATGCTCTCTCTCTCTCTCATTCTCTCTCTCTCAAATAAATAAATAAAATCTTTAAAAAAAAAAGATTTTTGGAGTTATTACTTTAGTTAAACTTTGATTTTCTCATTTCAGTCTATTTAGAGTGGTCCTGAAGGGACTCAGTGACTTTTTTTTTTTTAAAGATTTTATTTATTTATTCGTGAGAGACAGAGAGACAGAGGCAGAGAGAGAACAGGCTCCCCGCAGAGCAGGGACCCCGATGCAGGCCTCGATCCCAGAACCCTGGGATCATGACCTGAGCTGAAGGCAGACGCTTAACCGACTGAGCCACCCAGGCGTCCCGGACTCAGTGACTTTTAGAAAGGTCTTTTGAACCTGTAAGCTCTGAAATCTGGAAATCATCTTTTGTAAGTTGGCCCATTCTTCATGGACAGGGAAGTGGGATTCTCTGCTTTCTGGCTCTCACTGGGGCGATTTTGTTTCTGGAGGCCTCCTGGCTCTGCCCCCTTGTCCAACCCTCTCCTGTTTTCCTTCTCTTTCCCTGGGGCTCCCCTTTTGCTACTGCTTGCCTGAGATCCCTTCGCAAGCTTCTTCTATCATCTTATCCATGTGCCAGAGCTCATAAAAAATTAACTATGAATTACAGATGAAACAGCCAATGAAAAACTTTCTTTGTGCCCTCTTTTCTTTCAAGATGTCACACCCACATGCTGATCTCATATTCCTGACCCCTAAAGGCAAAAATGCTTAAGACTGGAGCATTAGGGAGGTAAGATGACAGACTGTTTCCCCTCTTCTCGTGTGAGGGGCAGATCCACGCATGTGCACATAGTACCGGGGTTACACCAAGAGCCCTTACTGATTTAGTCACATTAAAACCTACCATGACTTCTTATCAGAAGCATATGAATAATTGTCAGTTGGTGGATGATAGTTTTGGATAAAATGAAGGAAGTAAGACAGTGGTGTTTACTTTTTCTTAAAATTGAAGTTAGATATATAGACTTACATATTTTTTTGATTGAAAGACTTATTCCTTTTGAGATACAAAACAGAGGATCATAGGGGGAGGGAGGGAAAAATGAAACAAGACGGAACCAGAGAGGGAGACAAACCATAAGAGACTCTTAATCTCGGGCGCCTGGGTGGCTCAGTTGGTTAAGCGGCTGCCTTCAGCTCAGGTCATGATCCTGGAGCCCCGGGATCGAGTCCCGCATCGGGCTCCCTGCTCGGCAGGGGGTCTGCTTCTCCCTCTGCCCTCTTCCTTCTCATGCTCTCTGTCTCTCATTCTCTCTCTCTCAAATAAATAAATAAAATCTTTTAAAAAAAAAAAAAGAGACTCAATCTCAGGAAACAAACTGAGGGTTGCTGGAATGGTGGAGGGTGGGAGGCATGGGTGGCTGGGTGATGGACATTGGGGAGGGTATGTGCTATGATGAGTGCTGTGAATTGTGTAAGACTGATGAATCACAGACCTGTACCCCTGAAACAAATAATGCATTATATGTTAATAAAAAAAAGTAAAAAAGAGAAAAGTTTAAAAAAAAAAAGAGACTTATTCCTGTCTATAACTTAAACTTGTAGACTCTCACTCCCTTCAGAATATTCTAGAAGGGTATTCTGATTTCCCCATTCTGCTCCGTGTGCAAGTGAAATTTGCTCAGGCATGCACATATAAGTGTGTGCTTATATGTTGGTAGTAGGCTAATGTGATCTGAACACATGATTTTCATAGTTTTCTTGTCATAAACTGATCTGTATGGGAGTCCGCTTTGGATTAGTACCAATTGGCTGTTAGTTTGGGAGGTTCTTCCACTGGGAGGCCTTGGTGCCTCTACACTGAATACATGCTAAATCCATTTTAATGAGACAGTGAGCTGTGGACCAGGTAGGTTTAAGAAGACAAAAAGAATTAATGCCCATAGTTGTCACCTTCTCAACTCTATGTTGGCACATTCTGCTGAAATCTGGAGCTCTCCTGGTTACTTGCTGTGGTTTGCAGCGTTCCTTTTTCCTAGTGAATATCAAAATGCCCTTCCTATTCTGCTTTCAAAAATTTTTTTGTTGTGGGAAATTTCATCATACCCAAAAGTAGATGGGCTATATGGTGACACCTCCCCCCTGCAATCTGCCCATTGCCCGACTTTGGTCATGGTCAATTCAAAGCCAACCTTATATAATCAATACTCCCACCCATTTCCCCAGCCTGTATTGTTCTGAAGCAAAGCCTAGACTTCATATCATGTCATTTGTAAATATTTCAGTAAATGTCTCTCATGGATAATTCTGCACAAGCTTGTACAAAATAATTGAAAAGCTGTGGGATTGAGAAACTTTTTGTTTACTTACAAAATGGTTTTTACAAATTAGAACCAAATATTGGTTTAAAAATATTCTTCTATTGGAAGTGAAATGAAGTATATTGCCTTGAAATTTTTTGAATTAATAAAAATTAAAATCAGATTATCACCTCCCCATCCCCCCCAAAACCCAAAACAAAAGGAATGCCGTTTTTATTATATTTTATGATGAGTTAAGAACAGAGAATTTGCATTTTTCTTCCATTGGGAGACCCAGAATGAACGTCAGATTTAAATGTGGTGGCTTTGAGTTAAACTTTTGTTTTCTCTTTCCATGTTTTGCATTTTCAAATGTCCTGGCACGTTAGCACTAATCCTACTGTATGTGATAGGAGCCTTTTGGCTCTCTTTCTGGAGTGAGCAGAGGTAGCAGTGAGCCCTGAAGAAGTTCGGGCATTGTCTTGGGATGAACTTCCAACATCTAGAGTGAATTAATTATGTGTTAGTATGGTGGTTACTACTTTCTTTTTTCCTTTTTCCTTGCCTTGCCTTGCCCTTGCCCTTGCCCTTGCCCTTCCTTTTTTAAAGTAGGCTCAATGCCCAGTGTGGGGCTCAAACTCATGACCCTGGGATCAAGAGTCACATGCTTCACCGCCTGAGCCAGCCAGGCGCCCCCTGAGGTTATTTTTAATTGCTTTCCTTTAGAGACATTTTTAGGAGTGGGAAGCATGGAGTTGCCATTCGTCCAGAAGTTAGCTTTGCAGGAATGATGTGTGTATTCTATCATAGAGGCTTTGAAACTGGCCTTTGGCTGCACTGAGTGCTTCTGGTTCCTTGCATGAATTTCATTTTTCTCCTAGATCAATTGTTAAAGAATCCTTGTAGCTCTGTCCCTGTTACCTTGTGAAAAGTATTATTATTTTTAATCAACCGACTTCTTTTTTCTTCTTCTTCTTTTTTTTAGAGAAAGTGCAAGCAGTTGTGGGGGGTGGAGGTCCAGGCAGAGGGAGAGGGAGAGAGAATCTCAAGCAGACTCCCCACTGAGCTCAGAGCCCGATGACCTTGAGATCATGACTTGAGCCGAAATCAAGAGTCGGAGGCTTAACTGTTAAAAATATTATTTATTTTATTTTAGGGAGGGGGAGGGAGAGCTCAAGCAGGGGGAGGGAGAAGATGCCAGCATCTTAAGAACAGGTAATTCCAGGGAAGTTTGTGCACATCTTGGTCATCATTTTGCAGTACTGCTGAAATGATTCTCTTGGGGTAAGTGTCATCACCATCAGCTGAGTTCGATTTCCCACTTGGTAGATTTCCTCACCGGTTAACCCTGAGCAGGATAAGCTAGCTTTTCAAAAATTTATTTATTTTTTCAAATGTTTATTGCTGCCCCCCATTTTTTCTTTAGCTGTTGTTGTTGTTGGACCGTGGGAGACAATGGGAGGAGCGGGCTTAGTTTAGGACTCTGTGTGTGTGTGTGTGTGTGTGTGTGCGTGTGTGTAGGACTCAGGCTAGCATGGATATGGAAACACCAAAGTATCAGAAACATCAGGGCAAAACTCTGGAGTCAAGGGACAGGGCCCCAGAGTTTGCTGTGGGCTTAGACCTATGTGGGGATCCAGGCTGGTGAGGGTTTGTATTCTAGAAAAGATTGCAAGATAGAACTTGAAATGAACTGAGAACCCGAGTAGTTGGGATCCTCTGTGTGAAAGTGTGGAGCCACCACCCCTTGTCCTCAGGATAGATACAGGGACCCAGTCACGCTGGAGGGGGCGCTGGGGCTCTGAGGGCCCTGGAGCCTGGACCTTAGAATAAAAGATGCCCTGGCAAAGAAACCCTTTCTCCTGAAAGCAGGCTGTCTACGTTTTCTATCCTTGGGCCTCATCACAGTTACCCACACTAAAGGATGCTTGAGTGATGCGTCATTTGGAGTATTTATAAACTTTCCAATAAACGCTATGCTAATGAAACAGAGAGAAGCTGCATCTCTAAATCAGTGCACATATTACTTCATTGTACATGTTGTCATGGTGCATATTATCAGCAGAAAAGAAACAGACTCTTGTCTTTTTCACTGGGTTAATCGAACTGGATAGAGAAAATACTCTCGAAATCGTTATTGCAGACAGTTGGCTCTAACAGTGCGTGGTGTGTCTTGATTCCTGGAGTTTTTCTCATGTGATATTCTCTGTCTCGTGATATTCTCTGTCTCCGTGTCCTCCTCACCCCGTCAGCTTCTTCTTCTCTCAACCAACTTCTTTCACTTGATCATTGCTCTCCTGATAGTTATTTCCATCTGATTTCCAGCTATCCCTCACTTTCCTGACTAATGGCACCACCATTTGAATTTGCCAATATAACACAAAATTAAAGAAACCACAACATTCTCGCAAAGTAGCTTTGAAGCATGGGTCTACGGCTCTGCCTTTCTGGCCCCCCGAGCGTTGATGAGGCTTTTCCCTGGCCAGGCTGGTCCTGCTTGTGTTCAGCTCTGCGCTTTTCCTATTTGTAAAACTCTTGTCATGAGCCAGGAATTGCTATTGTATTCAAATAGAATTCTAGCTAATTCTAGTGTAAGGAAATTAGCGAGGAGAAAAGTAAAACATAATTATGCGGGAAATAGGCTAATTTAATGACTCCATGAACATATTTTACACTTTTTTTATTTCAAGGCAATATTTCAGTTGTAATAGGATTTTTTAAAACTGTTGGAACTGAGTGAATTAAGATGTGTTGAATTAACAGTACTTCAATTTTCGTATATGTTTGCTTGATATTTCACACCAGCAGGTGCAATACTCATTAAGGAAGTGTTTGTTTTCCCTTTGAGGTGTTTTCTTTGTAGTGATTGAGGGGCTCTGGAAAAGCCCTAGTTATGCGTCATGCCGTAAGGCACGATGGCCAAAAATGTTTTGAGTACAGATGTAGTAACTAAAACAATCACGTTAGAGGGTTATAGCACAGAATCGCTGGCCAGTCGCTTTCCGGTTTAATTCTTTGTTACTTTCTAGTACAAAGAATGTAGTATCTTTTGCCTAATATGCTAAAAGCGTCATTTCTAAATTGGACCAAAATTGAGTTCATTTGTAGGATACCACACATCCTCCACACCAGAGCGGATGGATTCCCTTTCTAAGCGAATGTGAAATGTTCTATGCAGTTTATATATATCTCTGTATTCCTGAACATGCTTTCAAGGCTGTTCCTTTTTTGAGGAAGAGGAGATGTTTATATGAAGTTTTAGTTGTGGTGGGTTGCAGATTCTTTGTAGCAACCAGGAGGGCACTCCGCATCCAGAAGCATGTGGTGGGGTGGGGTCAGCTGGTAATGCTGCTTACAGGAGTCACCACTGAGCTACAGGTTTGTTTGTTTGTTTTTTAAAGATTTATTTATTTATTTGACAGAGAGAGCACAAGCAGGGGGAGCGGCCGGCAGAGGGAGAAGCAGACTCCCTGCTGAGCAGGGAGTCCGATGCAGGGCTCGATCCCAGGGCCCGGGGATTATGACCTGAGCTGAAGGCAGATGCTTAATGGACTGAGCCACCCAGGCGCCCCCTGCGTGCTATTTCTGCTGGTAAATTCCTTGGTGGCAGGTTCTGGATTTTGCTCCCTGCATTCCTGGCACTTCACAGAGGGTGATGCAGTTCAGAGCTCAGTGGGGTGGTCAGCAAATGATACTGAATTCCGTAGATCAGCCCAGAAGCACTCACCTTAGGATTTCAGTTGATGGGAAAGAGTAAAGAAACAGGACAGTACTTTTTAGGCTAAGCTGAACAGGATCGCTGTATTTATGAAGAGCCATGGAAAATCCTTTTATCCTGCCCCCGACAGAACAATGCTTTAACTTCAAGTCGCTGTGAGTATAGGTCAGGCTTCTCATTAGCAGCGCGATTTTATGGTCTGCTCGTGAGCGAGTCCTGGGTGTGGGATTTGAACGGCACTTGTGTGTTATTCTTTGATTCCACTTTGGTACAGTCAGGAGAGGGAAGTGATTCCAAACAGTCTTTTTTTAGGTATGAGAGGGAGCTAATGAAAAAATCCAGCTACTGTGAAAACATGAGGCACACACAGCGCGAGCCCTGAGGTGGGTCCCAGGGTCCGGTTTCTGACTGTGGTTCGGTTCTGTCCTTGTAAAGGGTGGGAGCGAGGCCCGGAGATTTCACAAGGAGTCTCCATCCTGGTTATCTGGGCAGGTGGCTCTGATAGTGGCCGCTGGGCCGCCGGGGGATGCACTTGACTTTTTCTCCTTATATAACATTAATTTGAGTATTTGGTCCTGTCGTCAGCAATTAAAGGCATTGTTGCCGGAAGTAAACCGTGTGCCCTCGGGCTCCGAGGACAACGTGGGGGCAGTTGGACGCGCCCCGGGAGCTTCTCCTGCCCCCTTTGTCGGGACCACTCCGCAGTGAGGTTTCCCAAATATGATGGCTTTTCCCAATAAAGCTGTGAAGTGTACAGTGCCCTTCAAGTCAGTGCTTTCCCTACTTAGTTGTTCCACAACTTCTTCTGTGTTTCCGTCCTTCGTGTGTTCCTGGAACACCAGTGGTTTCTGTTGTTGGTCTTAAAGGAAGAGGAGGTTAAAACAAAAGAGAGAAAGAAAAAAATAAGACGGGAGGGAAAGAAGGAAGGAAGGTCGGGGGAGGGAGAGGACGTATCTTTTTCTCCTGCACCGAAGGGGACATTGGTTACTGTGGAGAAGTTTCTAGAAGCAGCAGGGGCTGTACGCGATACTCGTCCAGCACCCAGTTTGCCAGTATCCCTCTCGGCAGAGATGTTCAGAATGTTCTACAACAAGCCTCTGAGGACACGTGGACCCTAGGGAACTCCGACAGCCGCACGTTGGAGACCCTCCAGAGTTCTCTTCATCCCACAGGTACTGAGTAGATAGGCCCTGCTGTGTGCCAGGCATTACAGTAAACCCTGCATCTTTATTGGATGCAGTGTGTCGGCTTGAAAGATATTTGAATTGTTCTCTCCATATTTTTTGTTGTTGTTGCTTGTGCCTGTCTAGCGTTTTTCCCTAGTGCAAGTGGATAGCAAGTCACAAAGCTAAAGTGTGGCCAGAGGAAGTTAATTCTCTCAGGCTTACGGCTTTACTGAGGCTTCCCGGGGACGGAAGTAGGACGCAGAGTTGTGAGGGGTGAAACCAGGGTTCCTGGGTTCTCCGTTTGTGTGTTTCTTCATTCGTGTGACTCACCTTCACAGAAATACTCGCATTTTAATGAAACACTTCTTCTTCTTTTTTTTTTTTTTCTAGAGGAATTAAAGCGAATGGCCCACTAGACTTGTGTTCGGTTGGGCTTTTCATAAAAGCATTTTATAAGTGGAGGGAAGTGTGAGAGTTGTTAAAACTTATCAAACATTTTTTTTTCTTTTATGAGGACAAATAAATATATGCTAATTTAATTTAAAAAGTGAACTTACTGAAGGATTCCTCACTTTTTCCATACCCTTCTTCTCTGGTTAAAGTACACTGTTAAAGAATAAGCACCAATGGCAGCGCTATTGTTTGCCATTAATGTGGATTGGCACTGTTTTACATTCCTTTTATCTTGTCATGCCATTGGGTAAACTCTGGGGTTCTCTGGAGAACAGGACCAATAGGATGGATATAGATAGAGAGACAGCTATAAAAGCAGATTTACTTTAGGAACTGGCTCACAGGGTTACGGAGGCTGAGGAGTCCAATGACCTGTGTGTGGAGGCTGGAGACCAGGAGAGCCGGTGGGATGAGTCAGCCCCAGTCCAGAGGCCTGAGAACCAGGGGCTGATGGTGTAAGTCCTTAGTCTGTGTCTGAAGGTCTAAGAAGCAGGAGCAGTGATGTCTGAGGGCAGGAGGAGATGGATGGTCCCGGCTCACACAGAGAGCAGGTTCGCCCGTCCTCTGCCTTTTTGTTCAGCTCAGGCCCTAAGTGGATGGGATGACACCCGCCCACCCACACTGGTAAAGGGATCTCCTTTATTCAGTTCGCCAGTCAAATGCTAATCTCTTCTGGAAACACCCTCACATGTACCCAGGAATCATGTTTTGCAGCTGTCTGGGCGTCTCTTTGCCCAGTGAAGTTAACACCATTGTTGTCTCACTAAGAATATCTGTAGCATCCTCCTCACTCACTGGAATATAGACTTAATGCCTTCTTAGCTACTCTTCCTTACCTTAGTCGAGTACATTCATTGGAAAAACTTGAAAGAAACAATAAAGTATACACCTGTAGTTCCCAGAGGAGCTGTAACTATTCTGTGTTCTTTTGGCTCAAGAATGCATGTGGGTCAGACATGGTGCAGAAGCCATGCTTCTTGGGGTCTTAGTTACATCATCTGTGAAGTGGGAGCATTAGGCTAGATCGTGAGCTCTCAGTGTTGGCTGCAGGATGGGGGCTAGGAACAGATGGATGATGTTTTAGACAGATACCCCCAAAGCGGATGGGCTAAAGGAGAATGGGTGTGAGAGACAAGTGCTATTCTCGAAAAGCTCTCCATGTGGGAACTCACTCTGGTCGCCCATTCCCTCCTGGGAAAATGTCATTCTCTGTTTACAGGGTGAAGACTGTTGGATTTAGGAGCATAGCAGGATATTTACATTTAAAGGTTGTTACTCAAGATTATTATAATGGTCAGTTTTGACCTGGTTTTCTTGTCCAAATACACAGTGAGAATTCTTTTCCTTTTGAAAAAAAATTATAGGCTCCCGGTGAGACAGTGTGTCAGGGCTAATTATATGTGCTGCAGAGTGATGGAAAGGGGAGAGAAAATCTTAGCATGTAGGAGATTTATTAGACATGGCTCACAATATAATTCTTATTTCTATATAGTAACGTGATGGATAAGGAAGATCTGATAGGCTGGAGTACTTGTGTGAGAATACGATGTACCAAAGAAGTCACAGTGGAAGATCAACTGGCATGGTTTTTAAGAAGAAAACAAAAACAAAAACCAAAAAACCCTCCCCTTGTGCCATGCCAAGGTGTGGTGAGCAGGAACGGATGCTTTGCTCTCTCCAGGGCCGGCTGCACCTGAGTTGGATGGAATTGGGCTTGAAAATGATGTCAAACTCCACTCACCCTGCATTTTCAACAGAATGAATCAGAGAGAGGAAAAAGGCATCAGAAGTCTCTTTTCCTCTGCTTCCTGCCATAACAAAGAGGTGTTTCAGAGACTGGTTTTGTGGAAGCAGCAAAAATTAAATAAACACACGTGACTAGGGAAAGAGCATGCTGTATGTGAAATGAAAGAGACAGGGGCGGGGGCTGGGGGAAGAAGTGGGGGGGGGGCGGAAGGGAGAGGGAGCGCTAGAGATACTTTGGCTAGGGTGGCCTAGCTTGATGGAGTTTTTCTTGATTAGGTAATTATGGTGATTATCAATTACTAAGTGTTGCTTCTTAGCTGACACACCTCCTGGGGGGATTCTTGCCGTGGCTGCCTGAGGAACGGATCGAAGGCTGTGCGATGCCTGTCCATGGGGCCCCTGGGTGCTGATGTACTCCGCTGACGTGCGCCCTCCATATGGGACGAAAGAGATTAATTATGTTGGATCATCACAAGTCAGGTGATGTGATTCAAATTAATTCCGGGGCGAGCTGGAGAGAGAGAGTAGGCCTGCATGGGTGACTTGATGGGGGTCTCAGGACAGCAGCCTTGGAAATAGTTACTTTTGGAACTAGTTACTTTTGGAAACAGTGAGAACTGTTGTAAGGTTAACCGCAAGTGTTGATTTATCTTTCAGGGTGTTTGGTAGCAGAATTTTGAGAAATAGGCTGCTACACAGTTGTAAGAGATAATAGAGAGAGCTCCCTGCATTAAAAAGCCTTCACCAGCCATTCTTTGGGCAGAAAAAGAAGAGATTTCTAGATGCTGAGGGTGGTCCCTGGGGCCAGACTGATCATAGGGAATCTTCCTCTGTTCCCAGAAACGCTGAGAGAGGCACGTCTTCAGGGGCTTCTCAGACCCCTGTGGGTTTGGCAGCTATGGTGGTTTTAAATAGAACTCCATATTTCTTTGACATTTCTCCCATTGATGTGGGGTCTGGTCTCCTTTTCCGAGACTGAGTCACAAAAAGCCATGCAGCGACCACCATATTGGCTGGAACACGAGCCCTTGGGAGTCTGAGCCACCACAGACTGGTGCTCCCCATGCTTTGAGGACGCCGGCCAGGGGTTACCCAGCCGAGACCCTAGTATTTGTGGAGAAGAGGCAAGCCAAACCTATGTGCCTGTTGGAATTCCTGCCGCGGAGTCCATGAACACCAGTGACTGGTGTTTGAGGCCACTCAGGGCTGGGCTCATTTGTTACGTGGTTGTACCAAGGTACTGCGTCCCCTCAGCGCCTCTCAAGCTTGCTCTCAATGGGACTCATCGCGCATGCTCTCCAGTTTTCTCTCCACCCGTTCTGCATGGTCGCTGGTGGCTCTAAGGACTAGACTTGCCAGCGCCCAGAATGGTTCATGAGACACACTCCGTAACCGGGACACCAGGAATCTGTTCATGGACTTGGGTGGAGACACAACATGATGGCCTTCACGTCTGTCCGCGGTCATTTCAACCTCAGCCGTTACGTTTCCTGTGTGGAAGGATGCCATGATGGTACCAGTGATCAAGGTAGTTTCATGGACTTTATTACGTTGCTGTGTTCCATGTGGAACCGGGAAGAGTTTTGAACCTGCTGAGAAAGAGAGCCACATATTCGGGTGGAAGCCAGTGAATGTGAGATGCCTGTTAGCTTCTTGGGCCTTCCCAAGAAGGCTGAGCTTGGGAGAGAAAGGAGGGATGAGGCAAACTGTCAGGGTTTCCAAGGCTCATGGCTGTTGGGTCGTTCGTGGCAGATGCGCAGGATGGTGGAGACACTTCAGAAATCATCAAAAAGGGCATGATCTTCCGTTATGAACTTGGAAGAAAATTGCTTGATTGGTTATAAATCAACAAGGAGAGGTAAATCCTGGGTTCAGACCATCAGAGAAGGTTGCCTTGGTCTCCTTTTTAGCAGAAATGGATAAGAGGTTTGAGGGCTGCGCATTTGAACCCTTCGCAGTCCCCTTGTTCTTATAAACAAAGTTGTTTTTTTTTTTTTTTTTTAAGATACAAATCTTTTTGTACAAAGAGGGGAAACTTTTATCTTATAGGCATGAAAGAAAGATGCCCTGTGGAAGTGAGTTCTGTCTGGGATACTTAGGATTTCAGCATTACTTTACCAAAGAGGAAATTGTTTTGTTCAGAATAGGACAGCCATATGCAATGGGCCTTGAAACAACAATAGGACAGCCATATGCAAAGCCTGGAAGTGGATGTAAACCACACACAAAAATTACATAAAAATAACTCAATACATATTATAGGTCTAAACGTAAGATGTAAAACTATGAAGCTTCTAGAACAAAACATGGGACAAAATCTTCATGACCTGAGGTTAGATAAAGAGTTTGTAGAGGTGAGACCAGAAAACAGATTGGTAAATTTGATTTCAGAAAAGTTAAAAACTTCTGCTGTGTGGGGGCACTTGGGTGGCTCAGTCAGTTGAGCGTCTGGCTCTTGATTTTTGGCTCAGTTCATGATCTCAGGGTTGTGAGATTGAGCCCTGAATCAGGCTCAGCACGGGTGTGGAGCCTACTTCAGATTCTCTCTCTCCCTCTGCCCCTCCCCACTCCTCTAAAAAAACAAAAACAAACTTCTGCTGTGTGAACGACAGGGTTGAAAAAAAACAGAGACAAGCTGCTACCTGGAGAAAAATATTTGCAAATCACATGCCTGGCAAAGGATTTGTATTCAGAATCAAAAGGACTCTCAAAATTCCACATGGAGAAAACGAATAACCCAATTAGAAAGTGGACAAAAGGCTTAAAAAGACATTTCACCAAAGAGACAGAGATGGCAGACAAGCACACGCAAAGATGTGCAGCATCATTAGCCGTTAGAGAAATGCAAATTAAAACTGCACTGAGATACTACAATACTTTTTTTTTTTGCAGATTTGTTTTACTCATTTGAGACACAGAGAGAGAGCATGAGCAAGGGGAGAGGGCAGAGGGAGAGGGAGAAGCAGGCTCCCCGCTGAGCCAGGAAAACGATGTAGGGCTTGATCCCAGGACGCTGGGATCATGACCTAAGCCCAAGGCAGACGCTTAACGACTGAACCACCCAGGCGCCCCTGTTTGGCATTTAAAAAAAAAAATTAAACGTATGTTTACCATAATGACCCAGCAGTGATACTCCTAGGTATCTACCCTGCAGAAATGAAAACTCATGCTCACATAACATCTGTGTATAAACGTTTATGGCAGCTCCGTTCGTAGTTGCCCACAGTCGAAACAACCTGGATGTTTTTCAGGAAGTGAATGAATAAACAAACTGGTACGTCCATGTGGTGGAATATTGTTCAGCAATGAATGGAATGGACTATTGATTGATAACACGTAGCCACTTGGAACAATATTAGAGGCATTAGGCTTGGTGAAAAATACTAGTCTCAAAGGGTGTGAACTGTCTGATTCCATTTATATGACATTGTTTAAAAGGCAAAACTATAGTGATGGAGAACATGTGGAGGGAAGGTGTGACTATTAAAGGGATAAAGGAGAGACCTTTTTTGGGGGGGATGATGGAACTGTCCTGTATCCTGATTGTGGTGGTGGTAATGTGAATCTGTTCATTAAAATTCCTAGAACTGTACACCCAACAAAGGTCAATTTGGCCATACGATAGAAAAAAAGAAAGTTAAAGAAACAATTCTTGTAACTTTTTTTTTTTTTAAAGATTTTATTTATTTATTTGAGAGAATGAGAGAGAGAGAGCATGAGAGAGGGGGGAGGGTCAGAGGGAGAAGCAGACTCCCTGCCGAGCAGGGAGCCCGATGCGGGACTCCATCCTGGGACTCCAGGATCATGACCTGAGCCGAAGGCAGTCGCTTAACCAACTGAGCCACCCAGGCGCCCAACAATTCTTGTAACTTTTGTTGATGCAAGAGAGGCATGAGAACACCTCCTTGCAAAGAAAACCTGGTTTCTCTCTGGCAGCTGGTCACCCAAATGAGAGAGGTGAAGAAGAGCGTTGGTTGGCAAAAGTCCCTGGTGTGAAGGTGCCAACAGGGAACCACTTTTCTTCCTGGTAGTCATCAGGGCATGCTGACACCCCAAGCTTGTGTTCTTTTTAACGTTGACCTCCTGAGATATTACCCAAAGAAATGCATGGAGAGTTTGGAATGCCCTTACTCCTCACCTCCACACACATCAAAAATGGAATTTGATTAGGTTTTAAGAGCAAATTTGGAAGGGAAAGAGAAATTGTTTTGGGATCATGAAGCATGATTATGAAGAGCCAGAGATTTGAAAGTTTTGTTTTTCAGCACACTGGGTAGAGATTTAACTGGGTAATTCAAAATTGAGGCTAATTAAATTAGCATGTACTGCTTAGAAAATTAGAGGGTAAACTTGATACCCTTGTGTGATTTGAAGAAAGATTTATTTCAAGACAATGTGAAGGGTTATCACTGGTATTTGTACTACTACTAATATTTACATGGGGTGTCAGAAGTGTTCTGTAGCTGCCTACAGTGATTTCAAAGAAGAATTTGGAGCTGAGGTTATGGAACAAGAGTGATCAATGATTCCCAGGAGTGCGCTGTTGTAGCTTGGGAACACTGGGGAATTAGCAGGGCAGTTACTGATGGGAAGGAGCTGAAGACCCCAAATGTCCTGCAGCGCATGGGGCCGTCCATACCGTGGAGAATTATTCCCGTGACCTTGGAATGTCCTGGTGGACATTGGAGAGGAAACACCTCTTTATAATTCACGAAGCCTGGAACCTGATTCTAACTCCCAAGTTGTTTTTGTCTACTTTGTATAGTTCTGAAATAGTCTGAAGTTCTCAGGCATGTGACCACCCAGTAAATTGAGGGAAGATTGTAGCTGTTTTGTCTGGAACCTTAACGGGAGTTGTTCACTCCTAGGAAACCATCTTCACTGGCTACAGTGTCCTTGGTGATATTTGAGTAACATGCAACACACAAGAATTGGTGCATGTTTGTGCTATGGCATTCAGGATGGTTCTACATATGAGAACACAGATGATTACACTTGTCCTTCTTTCAGGGTATCCCCTAGAAAAGCGTGCCAACAATATTTGGTTTGATATTATCTTCTTTTAAATCCCAGTTGATTTATTCTAAGTCAATAAAAGCTTTGACTACCACATTCTACCTTCTGGGAGGGTTGTACCTGAGTGTTTACACACCGAAGCATACTTTATTTTGGTATAAATTGCTTTCCATTTATTAATCTTTTATGTCAAAATTAGGGCATTTTTTAAATAAAAAAAATGATACGTGATGTGGACGTCATTTCAGGATAGTAAAGGGAATGTTGTGAAATGTTTATATGTAGAGACCTTATACACGCATGGTTCAGCACGGAGACCTTGAGATAACTAATGTATTTTATACTTCTCCAAGCGCAACCTCATTATTTCATTTACACTCTGTTTTTACTGTATATGGCCAACTGAATGTTTGTGTTCCTCCAGATTCCTGTGTTGAAGCCCTAACCCCCAGTAGGGGTGTATTTGGAGATGGGGCCTCTAAGGAAGTAATTGAGGTTAAACGAGGTCATAAGGGTGGGGCCCTGATCCCATAGGATTTGTGTCTTTATTGGAAGAGACACCAGAGAGCTTGATGGCTCTCTCTTCTTACTCAAAGAAGAGGTGGTGTGAGCACACAGTAGGAAGGCGGCTGCCTACAAGCCAAGAAGAGGCCTCAGAATGAGACCTACCTTCTGGGCACCTTGATCTTGGATGTCCAGCCTCCAAAAGTCAGAGAAATAAATGTCTGTGGGTTCAGCCACTCATGCTGGTGTTTTGTGATGGCAGCCCGAGCAGAATAACACACTGTAGGTTTCTTCCAGCTGATACAAACCAACTCTTCCAGGGGGGTGTTAGTGAAAGTGAGTATGGCCGTTACCTGCCTTCAGGTACACTTGGCATTGAATGTGGGAAGGAACCCAGGACCATGAGAACCCAGACCAGAGGGTTGAGCTCAGCCTGTTGGTTCCAGGAGTTCCTGCATGGTCTCCTCTGTTCCACTCCTGGCTTCCTCTCTAGCGTCACCTCTTACCATCCTGATTCTGTTAGTTGTCAGCATAGCATCATTACCTGAACCACAGCATTTGGCAGACCTCCATTCTCTAACCAGCTGAAGATGCTGTAGAGAGAATGTTGCCCCACACACACAAAATCACCAGATGCACATTTGTGTGTGTGTGATTGTAATAATGATTCCCACTTGCTGTGACACATTCCATCGGTTTAGGAAAGGACAGAAAGAAATGAAAATGTTCATGAAATACCACTATATGAGGATACCCACTATTAACATCTTGGAGTTACCTTTCCACACGGCTTCCTGTGAATGCACAAGACCGTCTGCCCCTACACGCCCATATTTACAATAACAGGCATACAGTTCGGTGTTCATGGGGGCCTGCCTATCTGCTCTTACATAAATTGCTTTTTAATGGTTTTTCATGGATGTCTTTGGCAGTAAATATGGATGGATATGTAACATTTTAAATGGCTGCATAGAGTTACATTGTATGTATGTTCTCTAGTGGATATAACTAACTGGTCCCCTACCTGAAGGACTTTTTTTTTTTTTTAGGACATATATATATTTCTCCAAATGTAATGTATATATTTTTGCTAAAAAGAAATAGCATTCCACGCAAAGTTCTTGGTACACATCTCTCTGTCTTAGGGGACTTTTCATCAATCTGTGCTTTCCTTTTAAAAACTTTTTTTGGGACATACCGAACATACAGAAAAAGCACAGAGATTAAAATAAAAAAGACCCGCAGCATCCTGAGATAGCTCTGTCAAAGTCTCACGTTCGACATACTTCAGATTGAAAAAGTAATCTGGTGGAACCCCCAGTATATCCGTTCCCTTTCTCTTCAGTGCTGACCACTCTCGTGAAGTTGGGGTTCATTTTCCCGTCCGTGTTTTATATTGCATGTCTGTTTCTCTGTTAATAAAACACACATTTTCACACGTGTTCAGACTCAACACAAATCACATCAGTACAAATAATTCTTCGATTTGCCTTTTATGCTTCTACCACAACTTCTCAGTTTTCTTCACAGTAGACATTCCGTTTTTCCCAGATTTTCACGATGATGAACCACAGTCCTGCTGCAAAGAACAGCCTTGGCCGAGTGTCCTGGTTTCCATGTGAGAATTTCTGTGGTGGTAACGCAAAGCTTGCCGTGATGGTTCCTCGGTCACAGCAGCCTGCGAAAATGCATTTTCCCACATCCTTGGCAACACTGAAGCTTTGCTCCTCCAGTAGATGTGAAATGCTATCTTCTTGTGGCTTTTATCTGTATTTCCCTGATTACTAGTATGGTTTTGTCCTCATTTGTTTATTGGCCATGAGGGTTTCTTTTGACCATTTTCCTCTGCCATTTTCAGCCTGTTCCTCAGACATTTCCTTTGTTGTTCATGCTTCTTTGTGTCTTCTATAAGCATTCTTTCTCCATCCAAGTTGTTCTTGTATACTTCTAGAATTTCTAATGTGTTAAAAGTCTGTCCATCTGGAATTGATGCCTGGGTGGGCTGGGAGGTGATATTCTGTTACTTCTCTCTGTGATGATAACAGAGAGAGTTGTCATACAGAGGACCATCCACTATTTCTTCCTTTCCCCAATGGTGGGCGGTGCCTTCTCTGTCATAGTTTCTCTGTGTCTTGCGGTGGCTTTTTAGGCGGCCTCTTCTGTTCCACTGGTCTCTTTTCCTTTCCTTACACCTGTCCACCTGTCTTAAGTACTGCTGCTTTATGGACAGAGTCCTTCATGCCACGCCCCCGACTTTTTCCTCGTCACAGTTGTCTCAGGAAACACGTTCTCAGTCTGCATCGCAGGCAAGCTGAGGGTCCACTCCGCTGTTGGGAACGCCGAAGGAGAACTCGGGCAGTAGAGTGCAAGGCTGGTCGCTTGCACTTGGAAGCTTCCTTCTGTAGCACAGTGTGCATACAAATAGGATCTTCATCCATGTGGACCATGAGGTGTAAAGGTTTGGGGAGTACTAGTCCTAGCCATCCATACTTCCTTGACATTCCACATCAATTTAGACGTCATTTTTGTCAGTTCTCTAGAAACTCTTATTGGACTTTTGATTGGAGTTGTGCAGAATTTATTATTAATTGAGGAATTGGAATCCTTAGGCTATGGAGTTCTGTTTGCATTTTCCAAAAATAATGCATTGCAAATGTAAGCATTTCTACTTCAATTGTCAAAGACTTGGTCCCAAGCATTACAGAGCATCCAGATGAGTATGTAAAGCCCTACCCTTAAGCAGTTAGCATCTTTGGAAGTGGACAAAACAGGGCAACAAAATATTGAAGGTAGAATATTGTAATTATCCTAAGAAATGTACAGACTCTGTGTTAAACAGAGAACTCATGGAGAAGAGACCATATCCCCATCACACCACTTATGATTAGACGTTTTGTCCTGGACACCATTTCACCCTCAGTCTCTATGATGAAGCCCATAAATGCTTTAGTGAAACATTGGGTTTTAAAAGGAGAGATACACATTTTCCTTTTTAAATGAGAGCTTCCTTTCTCTTTCTTTTTGGAGAGATTGTTAATTTGTTTTATATGTGAGTAATCCTGTAATAAAACTTGTCATATTATTGATTCAAAAGAACACATGCTGCATCCTGAGGGAAATCAGTTTTATGGAGAAGAGTGTATAGTGAAATTTTGAATAAGAATATCTTTTGGACAGTTTATTCATTTTCTTGACTGTTCCAGCCAGCACAGCAAGCGGGTTCTTGGCTAGGTCAGCTATGCCGGCGAAGGGGGATGGCTGACTTGAATTATAGGGCAGTTTGCATTTACAAAATCAGTCATTTTCATCTCCCAATGAAGAGTGGCATTTGGACTTAGCATAATGTAGTAAGGGATGTGGATTTGGGGGCCAGAAAGGCTCCTTATTGAACCCCTGCTTCAGCCCCTCACCCCAGATGGAGTGGACCGCAGGACAGACCGTCCTCATCTAGAAAACGGGGGTGATGCTAATTACATTCAGCATCGGGTGGTGACAATGAAAAGAAATCCCCGCATGGTGATGGACCTGCTTACCAGCAGGCATGGCTTTTCTTTTCTCCGGGGTTGTGTGTCTTATTTCTGGTAGTGAGCTGGTTCCTTGAGTGGTTGTCCTGGGAAAAACATCTAAGGAAAGAAGGCTTCAGAGTGTAATCCTGTTTCATCCATCACTGAGGATTAATTCTCTCTTGATGTATGGTCTGAATGGGAGAATGAGTGGCTGTAGCCCTCTGGCTCATCAGAGGGTTCCATTTATCCCGCGGGGACAAGATCCTGGAGAATACTTATAAAAAGTGTTTCAAGTCCTTTGAGGAAGAACTATAAAAAAAAGTGAGCCATTAATTAATTGCTAAGAGTCAGCAGCTGCACACTTAGGCATCTAGTGTGATAGGAAAGGAAAACAAATTCAGTGAGTTTTAAATTGCCTGGCATGTATGACAGCATATTAAAGTAATGGGGGCAATTTATCTGGCCAACTTGGAGTTGTCAAGCTTTGGTTCCTCTCCTCTCTCTCTCTCTCTCTCTCTCTTGCAGCACCTAGTTTAATTCCTATGCTTTATATATTACAACCTCATATTTGGAATTTAAGAAACAAAACAGAGGATCATAGGGGAAGGGAGGGAAAAATAAAATAAGATGAAATCAGAGGGAGACAAATAATAAGAGACTCTTTAACTCTAGGAAACAAACAAGGTTGCTGGAGGGGATGGGGTAACTGGGTGATGGGCATGAAGGAGGGCACGTGCTGTGATGAGCACTGGGTGTTATATGCAACTGATGAATCACTGAATTCTACATCTAAAACTAATAGTACACTATATGTTAATTAATTGAATTTAAATAAAATTTAAAAAAACCCCAACAACAAAAACAAGACAAAACAAAACTGCAGGACATACCTTAACCAGATAACTTGAAACTCTTGGGATCTTAAGATATCCAGGAACCAGTTTACCTTCATAGAGAATGTTTCTTTTTCCCAAGGGTTAAGGTCAGCTGAAGAACAAACCTGCTCTGGTGCGAGTTCTCTCTGGAGAGCATTGTTAACAGTGATCAGTTTTATATTTTGGATTTAGCTCACCTGAACGAGTGAAAATAATGCACTTGCAGACACAGGAAATAATTGCTGCTAGATTTTGATGAAAGGCGATTTGTACAGTTCCTAGCTCTGCACTTTCTTCTCAGGGCTACCGTGAACTTGATGATTTTGGTTTAGTAACTTCTTTACAAGCAGACTTACGTTTTTCATTCATGTATTAATTACTTTGCCTAAAAATTCTGTGGCACAAAGTTCCAAGGATGGTTCAACATACGCAAATCAATAAATGTGATATGCCACATTAATAGAACAAAAGGTAAAAAATCATCTAATTATCTCAGTAGATGCAGAAAAAGCATTTGACAAAATACAATACCCTTTTATGATACAAAACACTCAGCAAATTGGGTATAGAAGGAATGTACCTCAACCTAATAAAGGCCATATATGACAAACCCAGAGCCAACATCATATTCAGTGGTGAAAGGATGAAACCTTTTCCCCTAAGATCAAGAATAGCACTGGAAGTCCTAGCCAGAGCAGTCAGGCAAGAAAAAAGAAATAAAAAGCGTCTACATAGGAAAGGAAGAAGGAAAATTGTTGTTTGCAGATAATATGATTGTATGTATAGAAAACCCTAAAGACTCCACTGAAAAGCTGCTGCAAATAATCTGTGAATTCAGTCAAGTTGCAGGATGCAAAATCAACACACCCAAATCGGTTGTGTTTCTATACACCACCAACAAAACATCTGGAAAAAAAAAATAAAACAATCCCATTCACATTGCATCCAAAATAAGATATTTAGGAATAAATCTAACCCAGGAAGTGAAAGCTACAAGATCTTGATGAAAGAAATTGAAGGACACAAACAAATGGAAAGCTATCCCATGTTTATGGGTCAGAAGAATAATATTAAAATGCCCATATCACCCAAAGCCATCTATAGATTTCAGTGAGGCACAGGATTTAGAAATGTCTTTCTGTGCACACGGTTAATGGATCCACACACGGGCACTCTTCTTCTCACCTCCTCTGATTTTGTCTTCTACCATGTGTCTTTATGACTCTGTTTTGGTTGGTTTGGCTTCCTTACCGTCCTGCAAATATGCCCAGTTCACTTACATCCCAGGGCTTTTGCAAAGGCTGCGCCTTCTTCCTGGAACACCTTTCCCCTAGATGATTGCTGACTTTCACTGCCGTTAAGTTGCTGCTAAAATGTCACCCTTTGGGTGAGCCCTTCCTCACAGTGGAAAAGCATCATCCTGCCCACTTGGCAGATTTATTTCCTTTTTTAGTACGCATCATTGTCTGACATACAACATATTTGCCGGCTGACCATTCCTCACCCCCAGCCTGGAATGTAAGAGCGTGAGAGCAAGAGCGTTCTTGGTTTTGCTCACTGCAGTTCCCTCAGCATCTAGGCTGTGTGTTTACCCGAAGAAAGATTGACTAGACGTTCTTGGACCAGTGTGTCATATTATGGCTTGAGACATATTTAACAGAGTCATTATGTTAAACTTCTCCTAATGAAAAGTAAACGTTATTTAGCTCATTCAAGTCATAAAATTCATGCCTACTTATAATCTAACAACTTGGCCATTGGCTGTCCTGGGGATGGAGGCATTTCTTTGATACTTTTCAAAAATGTGTAAAGCATAGATACACTTACAAATACCTAAATAGATACACAGTATACTTGTTTTAAAATTCCGTGAAGATATTATTGCATTGTGGTGTTCCTTTGACTTGGCTGTTGATCCTCAGGAATTGATACTGAAATCAAGTGTCTTTTTCATCCAGAGATACATTTTTGTCTCCTGCCCCATTCTTACCAGGGTCCTTCATGCATCTTCTTGTTAATTTAATAGAATTTGAAACTTAATATTTGATGTAATTTTGATTTGTAAATTAAGTATTTTTTTTAAGCAGGTTGTTACATCCTCCTCTGTTGACAATGTCCGCTTTGGCCGTTCCATTATGGTATTGCTGAAATATACGTTTTTATTTTGGTTTCCAGTGATGGGGTCATGAGACTGTCCCCCTAAGCGCTTGTTTGTTTAAACTCTGCCCTAATGTGCTGTGTTGGCAGCTGTGCTCTGAGCCTACCCTGGCTCCATCAGCCAAGACTCTGCACACTTGCAGTAGGTTCTGGAATTTCTTGTGTTTCCAGATGACTGGGGAGTGAATGCCACTTCCTCCGTTTTCCACAGTGCGAGGCTCCTTTGTTGTGAAAAGACTTCCAGTAACTGCTGTTCCTTTGTATTCAGTTTCTCATCTTCTTCGATTTTGAAATGATTGACTTTTCTGGAAGAGCAGGATCTGTATTCATAGGAATTGGCAGGACTCTGGTAAATGGCTCCGTATTAAGGATAAAGGTTTAAATACTGTGTATTCTTAGCATGAGGAGTGATAGGATCTACAGCTGCAGTTTCAAGGAAGGGGTGGGAAGGTTTTAGAATCACATATGAGACACAGTCCCTTCCAAACAGCCAGTCCCTCAAAGGTACCCCAGTCTCCCCTTCCCCCCACCCAATACACGTAACCAGGTCATAACCTGAGATTTAATAATATGAGGATGGAAAAGATTAGGTGAGGGTGTCATAACTGCCTGGGCATTTGTATGACCTCAAAGGCTAGAATTTGGACCAAGGAGTAGAAGTTACTGGGAGTCACGTTTGGGAGCCATGTTAAGTAAGAACTTTTTAGTGGTTAAGAGGAATGAAAGGTAGTACATTTCCAGTGACTCTGATTGTTGAAGTAGAAGTTGGGTTATCAGAAGTAAATGTCAGAATGGATTGTTAATCTAGTAGATTCATGACTTTGAGGCTTTTTTGACGGTGACTCAGCACACACCCACTCTCACTTGCTTATAACACAGATATTTCACAAAGCAGCACTTAACCCTTAGAGGGTTTAATGCATTATCTTATGAGCTCAAGAGGGGATGTTTTAATTCCCGTGTGAAGGTAGGACAAGCCCAGTGTCCCAGGTCTGGCTGCCAAGCAGAAGGGTTTCCTCTCACTCAGCCTTTATATTCCATCCAATCTGTAGTTGATTGGATGAGGCCCACCCACATTGGGGAGGGAAGTCTGCTTTATTCATAGGCCACTGATTTAAATGTTAATCTCACATAGAAACAGCCTCATGGACACACCCAGAATAATGTTCGGCCAAATGTCTGGGCACCCTTGGGCCCAGTCAGACTGACACATAAAATTAGCCATCACAGTGTATCATGGCGTTTTACTTTTCCGTGCTGGTAAATTGGGTCTGGTTCTTTATGTATTATTTAGGTAAAATGCCCCTGCTTTTTCAAAGAGCTCATATCACAGAAAGGCTGGGACAATAAACTCACATCTTATACCACGTATGCTTGAGATATAAATCCCCGAGATCACGTAATCATTAAGAGATCCAATGGACAGTGCTTGTGCATTTTTAAGAAGGCTCTCTTGTTTTGTTTGCATAGTTGCCTAGAGGGTAAGCATTATCTGTTTGCTATTTATTATGTAGCAATAATGC
The DNA here is from genome assembly GCF_054177405.1 of Leptonychotes weddellii. Taxonomy (NCBI): domain Eukaryota; kingdom Metazoa; phylum Chordata; class Mammalia; order Carnivora; family Phocidae; genus Leptonychotes; species Leptonychotes weddellii. The sequence continues at coordinate 41,798,957 of NC_138373.1, read as the reverse complement.
AATGGGGCAGGCTTGTCGCTGTGAATGTTCGGTGGATTTTTCCTTAACCATACATAGGCTAGCAGGTTAGGTTATTTTGCAACCAAGCAAATGGAAACTTCTAGAAAGTGCTCCACGGTAGTATATTTGGGTAGCCCTATGTTATTTGCCTCCCATTTAATAAACTGTCACTAATTTTTTTCTGTCGAACATAAATACTTGTTTGGAATAAAAATAAAACCAAATGGACAGACAGTGATTCTGCATTAGGCTTTTACTAAATGTTCTGACATATGTATATTTGAATCATGTAGTAATTTTAATGGGGTTCAGTGGAATTTCTCATTTTTAAAAAAAGTAATAAAAATTAAGACAGTAGATCAGTAGGTAAAGTAAAAAGTGCTCTGCTTTGAATTCGCTTCTCAGAAATAGCTGCTGAAAGATGTACATTTTTCTAAATTCTACTCTATTTTGATTAAGATATTCTTACAGAGGCATTTTAAGCTAGAAACTTAAGTGATGAAACTGGTCACCATATACACCGTTCTGAGACTTTTTTCACTGAATTGTGGCCAACTGATTCAAACCTTGCACCATGAGCTCATTTCTCTTCGTTGCTGTCGGGCAGTGTTGGTGGGTCGTATAATTTATTTAGTGAACATCCAATATCTGCTCTAAGTTTTTCTCTGTCATCCACGGTGCTGCAGGGAGAAAAGCTGTATTGTACTCACTGCTTTGTGAAATTCATTTTCTTAATGACGTCTAAGATGCTCAGGTTCTACACCTTACAGGGACGAGGTGTGAATGGTTGATAGGAGGGTCATTCTTTCAGGTTTATTGGCTTCCGGTTATGTTTGGGAACAGAAATCAGTGTTTTGTTCAGGTTAGTTCTCCAAAGGTGGACTGAACGCTTCACATTGTCCCATTTCCACCATTTGATGTGGTCAAAATGGGACCGTCCCCCAAATGTTGGTGTGTCTGGCGTTTTCACTCCTATCGTGTTAATGCTCTCTCTTCTTCTGAAATTAGGTTATATAGCACGTCTATCTGGCAAGTAATTAAAATCCCAGTTTCAGAGCTTTATAATTAGCCATGGGGAAAAAATAACCCCAGTCTCTCTAGTCTGTGAGGTTCAGTAAATATCATTTTGGTATGCTGACAGCCCCATATGGACACAGCTACCAGCTATAAACTCAACAGACCATTAAGCTGCGAACAGAAATATCAAAGCAGTTCCAGTGTACTCATTTGCTAATTATTGATGGGTATTTATGTAAGGACATGCAGCTGAAGCACGAGGCTGTTTTTGGCCTATTGTCCAGTATGTAGGATCGAGGGCAAAGTTTCTAGGTTCCCACATTCTTCTTTCCTTAATTCATCTGTGTTACTTCTGGCTCGAGCACTCCCGTTCATCCCAATCTTTGCTGCTCCATTGTCCTTTGTATCTGATAACATGGCGGACCATGGTCTCCCGAGTTCCTCAAGGGCTTGTATTCAGCCCCGAGAGAAGGCTGGCTGCTTTGGAAAGTGGCCATGGATCCTTTAGACCCACAAAGCCCCACGTTTGTGGTTAATACTTCAGTGGCCTGAAGGAAAAAGTGTAGTTTGCTTAACGGTGTATGCCTTAAGGATAGTCCAACTTTTGTAAGTGATTTAATAAACACATTCTGGGCCAGGGAAATGAAAAGAGTTTTGCTAATGATTTCTACAGTGAAAAGAAGTAATTTGAATGGGTAAACTGCTGAAGCCTTTCTTCGACTGTCCGCTTGCTCCAGCGCTTACATAAATCCTTTTTTAAAGGCATTAAAAAGTGCTGTGACAAGTGTAGTTACTGTGGATAAATTTAGCTCCTGTATTTTATCTACATAATCTGATTGTAATTTATATATCTTCAGCCTAGATAAAGCAAAGCCATTTCTTATTACCAAATTTTTCTTGTTGTCAACATGATGTGAGTGGGATATTGGCTTTAACTGAAGGGTGGTGATTAATCATAACAGCTTGCAGAGTGATCGGTTATTGCTCTGTGTGGCTGAGTGACTGCTGGTAGAGCTTCGAGTCAATCAGGATAAACCCAGGTGGGTTAGTCACTCTCGGATGACGGCGGATGACATGATGGATTTATTAGCCGAATTCTCTTTTAAAAAATCACTTCACATTCTTAGCAGGTCGATTTGCAAACAGAAAAATTACGAGTCACTGTTGATGGAAGAATCTGTTAGTTTGCAAAGTAGAGTGCAGCCTGCTGAAATGTCACAATAAAAGACAAACTACCATGAAATAGCCAGTGGAAATGTTTAGCTCAGGATTCATCTTGTTAAGTGCAAAGAAGGAAGTTGTGTAATGCTTAGTAACTCTTGCTGGTTCAGGTGGGTGGTAGGCTGAGAAGGAGAGGTTCATCCTGTGTCTGACTACACAGGGAGTAGTAGTGTAGTAAAAAATTTTTTTAAATTTAGGGTGAAACATTGTTTTCTTTTTTTTTCCCCCAGGGAGCACTTTGTAACCCAGGCTGACATCCTTCTGGTGCCAAGCCTGCCTGTGACCTGTTTTCCTCTCTGGAGTTAGTATGTCGTCAGGAAATGCACGGCAACTTACTATCAACCTTAATAAAAGAAAATTCTAAGGAAGGTGCAGTTATGAAAAGAAAACTCAGACAGACCCTGCCTGGAGTAAATGCCAGTGATTCTTGGATTATCCCTCCTTTTCATCATTTGTACCAATGTGTTGTTCATGAGAACAGATCGAGAGTGGGCTACCTTATTAAAATATTTAGCGGATAAAATATTATGCTAGTAAATTATCCTTTGTAACTTCCTACCCATTTGTTCTTGGGGAAATTGGACAGTGATGAAGTTCTCCTTTCAGGTTGGAAAGGTGTACGGCACATGGAGGAATGGGCACGGGATGCACCAGCAGTCGGAGTAGGCATCTTGTGACATTGGGTTCTCAACTCCTGGCATTTATGCCAGATTTTGCATTCGTTCCCACTTGGGCATTTCTCTCGGGTCTGGAATAGCATGATGCGTACATGTTTTGGAGGCATTTGCATGCATCAAATGAACTTGTGCTATTTGTCTAGACAACAATGACATCGTTAAATAAATTTGATTGAAACTGTTTACCAATTGCTTGGTCTAAACCAGTGGCTCTTAACTGGGGAAGATTTCCCCCCTAGGGAACATCTGACAATACCTGGAGAAAATGTTTATTGTCACAATGGGGGTGGGCATATTTTTGTTGGCACAACCCAATACCTCTTGAGTATTACTGGCATTAGTGGGTAAGGTCCAGGGATACTGCTAAATATCCTACATTGTACAGAACAGCCCCCCCCTCCCCCGCAACAAAGAATGATCTGTTCCCAAATGTCAGTAGTGCTGAAGTTGAGAAACCCTGGTGTAAACTGCTGACCTCTCTCCTCTTACTAATGGCATATTTAGGCCTTTGAGTCTACTAATTTTCCTAGCCGTGAATTGTCCTTGGTTCTTCATTGTTACAGACCTGTCACTTTTGTTGAAATGATGATTATGGATGGAAGAAGCTGCAGGAAGTTTAAGGAATTATTATTTCAATATTAGAATAAAATGAGGATCTGTATTCTTCTATAAAATGTATTAGGGAAATCAGGGTAAGTCTATAGGGTGCATAGTGAGCTGCTGGGACAGATAAATGTGAAGTCTCAGAGGTCTGATACTGTTCAGTTTAATTGTACTTCATTCCTCACAGTCCAGTGTGGGTTGTCAGGGCAGCCTTTGCTGTATGCCCCATTCATGGACCCAGTCATTTTCCATCATGTGGCTCTGCTATTTTCATAAGGTCACATCCTCCGCTGCATTCTGTGGGCAGATGGGAAAGAAAGAGCCTAGAGAAGGCACAGCCTCACTTTTTTATCAGCTAGAACGAGTCATGTGGCCCCAGCACAGATGCAGGAGACCTACTAAGAGAAGGGAGCAGAGATGGTGAGGGCTGGCTGCTAACCACAGGGAACAGTGGGGGTTGTGCACTGCATGCAGGGATCTGTGTCTGGCTAGGTCACTGGACCCCCAGGGAACTGAATTCTATTGCAGTTCAATGTTTATCGAATATTATGCAGCTGGTGAGATCATCTGTCTATAGAACAGGACCGGATAATGTCACATGTTAGTAGGCGTTGGTTGGTCAATGACTATTTATGAAATCTCTTTAAATTTTTGAACAGATAGCATATGTTTGCTTCTTCCAAATACTTCTAAGAAGTCTTTTTATTTCCCTTTCATAAGAGTGTCACTGAGTGTTGAGCTGATGACTTTATTTCTTCTCAGAGTAAGATATAGGATTACCAAATTTTCTATTATTATTATTTTGTGTACAAAAATCAGGCTTAATGAAGAAGGAAATACAATGGTAAGGTATAAGATTCTTCAGGCACTCAGCTTCTTTAGAGATAATAGGACTGTTTTGGTTTTCTATTTCTTCTTGGGTCAGTTTTGCTCACACTTGGGTTTTTGGGAATTTGTCCATTTCATCTATATTTTAAGAATGTTGGCAAAATTTGCTCATATTCTCCTATTACTTTAAGTTCTTCCTTTATCATTCGTAGATGTAACTTTTTGTATTACTGATATTCTTCCTTTTTTTAAAAAGCAATCTTTTCAGGGGTTTGTCAATTTTATTAGCTTTTAAAAACAATTTCTGGCTTTGTGAATACCCTCTGTGTTTTTGTTTTGTTTTGAGATGGTTTATTTTTTATTTTTCTGATTTCTAAAACTGAGTTTTAGCTCATTATTTTTCAGCCTTTCTTATCTTTTAACATACTTATTTCAGGTTATGAATTTCTCACATTTTAATATGAGAGTTGTTTTCATTATCCCAACATTCTAAATGTTTTCTAATTTTGGTTGTGATTATTATCTATAGTCAGTGTTCACTTAGATTTACTCATATATTACCACTTATTTTCTTGTAATTCAGTTTATATTTTAGATCTTCCTTCTGGGATCCCTTCCCTTTTGAAAGAAGTATATTCTTCAGAATTTTCTACAGTTGGGGTGGGGGGACTGTTGAAAAACTGTCTTCTTTGTCTGAAAATGTCTTTATTTCTCTCATATTGTTGAGCAGTGTTTCTGCTGTGTATATAAAGCTGGATGGACAGGTGTTTTGTAGTATCCCACTGACAATATAATTCTGTTTTCTTTGGCTTTTTAATTGTTGCTTAGACATCAGTTGTCAGACTGATTGTCATTTTTGTAATGATAAACGGTCTTTCCCCCTCTAGCTCCTTATAAAATTCTCCTTATTTTGGGTGTTCTGCAGTTCCAGTGGAAGGTTTCTAAAAGTAGATTTCTACTTACTCTAATTGGGTTTTATTGGGCTTACTGAGGTTGTAGATTATTGCCTGTTTCAGTTCTGAAATATTGTCAGTTTTTATATCTTCAGCATTTGCCTCTTCCCTGTTCCCTCTTTTCCTTCTTTTTTTAGCATTCCAGACAAACATCTTGTAGACTGTATCCTCCATGTTTCTTAATTTTTCTTTCATATTTTCATCTTTTTGTCTATGCTGAAAATTTTCTTGGTCATTTTTGTAGGGTCCTTTTGTTGTTGCTCTTGTTCCTTACAGAATTTGAATTTCTTCTTTTATTTTCTTCAATATATTAGTACAGTTGACTCTTGAACCACATGGGAGTTAGGGGCACTGACAGCCCCCCATCTCACCCCTGTGCAGTTGAAAATACACATATAACTTTTTACTCTCCCCAAAGCTAAACTACTAATAACCTACTGTTGACCGGAAGCCTTACTGATAACATAAAATCGATGAACACAAATTTTGTATGTTTTGTATATTATATACTATAAAAAAATCTGCTTGTGAGTGGATGTGTGCATCTCAATCCTGTGTTATTCAAGAGTCCGCTGTATACCAATATCTGAAATCTTTAAGATCTGATTTTTTCTTTTTATCTTCTTAATGGACCTTGTATGTTGTGTCTCTTTTCTGATTAGTCAAATAGAAGCAGTAATGGTATTTTCCTTATAATATTATTGTCAGGATTAACCAGATGAATGCACGTCATATACTTTGAATGGTGAGTGGTTCATAGTAAGCTCTTAATAAATGTTACCCATTGTAACAATAGCACTAAAAACAGCAGTGATCGTTATTGTTTAGTGATTATTGATAGTGAGCTCCTATTTTTTTTTTAAACTTTGTGAGATCTCTTCAAATGCTGGGTTGAAGATGGAGTCTCTCAAAACAGATTTGTAGTCTGCTTCCATCAGACACCTGTGGACAAATGACCCACTTTAATTAAATGTTCAGCTCGAGGGTGTTTTGGACTGTTGGGTTGTATGGGCTGGTTTGTAGTTACAAATTCTCAGGGACTGTTTCCTCATCTCCCCCACACACCCGCCATCCAGGTCAGTGAGAAGGTTTTAGCAAAGATGTCTTCCCTCAGGCCCTTGGGGGTGAGGTGGCTATTTCTGTTTCTCCCTTCTACTCAAGATGTAGCCCCTGGACGTGAGTGCTTGGGTCTCAGCTTCATGGGGAGAGTCTGCTTTAGACATTGCACTGCGTGTGGGCTTTGGTGCTTGTCTGCTATCCTGTAGCACCGCAAAGCTGTTCCAACTGGTTGGGCAAATGCCCTGTGGAGAATTGATGGCTTCCCTTCTAAGCTTTACCCATCTAGATCCTTCCTTTCAGATAATGTTTGGGTTCTCAGTAGTCTTTACCTTTTCTAGCTCATTAATCCATTTAACTCATGCTTGACAAAAAGCATTTTTAGTTATCTTCCATGCAAGAGTCAGACTATATTCTCCAAACCGTTGTAGATAGATGTTTGTGACTATTTTTCTGAGTGTGTAAATCAGCCTTTAAATGAGAACAGCCGGCTCTTTGGATGTTGCTGAATTTCTCTGACTGGACAAGACTGGGTGACAGTCATGCTCCAAGCTTTGCTACAGATGATGTGGGTCTTCCTGGAGCTTCGGCTTGGAAGGATAATAAATAATTTAAAGCATTATTTTTATATTCTATTAAGCCAGATTTAGATCTGTAATGAAGGAGCAGGTGAGGTGTTCATGAGTATTTTTAGTATACATTGTGAGAGCACGAGGAAGGGGTGCACTAGAGTACGTTCTGTTCACTACTTGTGGTGAGTAGGGTGCTTTAGGATGAGGGGATGGGGCAGGCAGTTTTCATTCGTGTCCCCTCCCTCCACCGTACCCAGTGGAAATGACCTGCTCTTCCAGTATAACATCTCTTTCAGCGATAATCTGGCCGTCGAGAGCATTGCATGAAGTGTCCGAAAGTGGTCACATTGTTTTCTTTTTTTCTCCTTGTCCTTTGTCACTATTCTCTCTTCCTGTTTCTTTTTTTTAATTTCCTTCCCTGCTTCGTTTTTGGGATCTTTTCTTTCTTATTTTTTGTTTGTCACTATTAGTGGCCTATTTGAGTGGAGGGTTATTGTTCATTATGGTGATACTTATTTTCAAGCATTTCTTAACATAATGAAGCACAAGTTTTTTTTGACCCTCGCTTGGCCGCCCCTCGAATACCTGCTTTTTCAGCAGGTGTTCTCTGTAAAAGGCAGTAGGTAGGCTAGGTGGGCCATCTGGTCTGCGTTAAGCTGCTCAGATGTGCACTGTTGCATCCTGAGAGCAAACAGGGCGTCCGGCCATCCACATGAGCGTGGCTGTGTTCATCTCACTGATGGACACTCACATTTGAATTTCATGTACTTTTCATATGTCACGAACTATTGATTTTTCCAACCATTTAAAGGCATAGAAATCATTCTTGGTTTGTGGGCTGGGCAGTGAAAACGTGGGTGGTGGGAAGGATGTGGGCTGGGAGCCCTAGTTCGCTCACCCTGCTCCGTGACGTCCTCTGTGCACCTCTCACCTTAGCCTTACTCCATGACGTTGTCATTGACTTATGTACTGTTAGTGGCTTCTTGTTGACTCCCATTGATCATAATTTGCATCTTCGTAGCATTAAGATATAGGTATGTTTTAATAAAAATTCTAGTGCCCTTCATGAAAATGCTTAGAAAAGTCAATTGGGAAATGCATCAATTTTAAGTTGACCTGCGATACTTACAGTCTAGTTAATAAATGAAATGTATCAAATGTAAATAATAGTGAAGGCCATTTTCTTTCAAACTCTACTGGGAGTCATGTGTTTCGATATCTGGGCAGCTCTTAGCAATTGTTCCCTTTTGCTTCTCCATCCCTCTCCTTTCCAGAATTTGTTTTTGACATGAATAAATGGAATTACAGTGATTTTAATGGTGGCTGGTGCTTATGTGATATTTAGGCTTAGTTCAAGAGCTGTTCAGTGTGTTTTGTAGATGAAGGCTCTTACATGGTCCTGGCAAGCCATTCCTCTCTGTCTCATTGCTGTTACTCAGAATGTGTTAGCTATTTATTAATAGACCCTTGATGCAAAACCAGTTGGTAAGTTGGGAGCTCCCCCATAACTCTCATAAGGAAACCAAATCCTTTAATGAGTGATGTGCTTGTGCTTCTTCTGCTCATGGACCATCCGCAGTGGAAGAGCCTCTGCGTGGCCCCCCACTCATCTGTGGCAGAAGATACTACTAATGGCAATCTGTCTGTGATTCTCTAGCACTTTCTGTTAATCCAGGCAGGATCCTCACTAACATGCAGAAGAGAGAGCCAAGATGAGGGAAGAATGTCATGATTTTGACTTTCTGCATTCCTGTGTAATCTTACTCCTCCTACTGTGGTCAGACAAGATAGGTTCCTGTCTAGCTCTTCTCCAGGCCTGTGTTTATATAACTGCTCGTAAAATCACCCGAAGATGATGGCAGTAAAAAGATTCCTTTTCTCTTTTGATTCCTGAAGAAATATTCTAAGAAAGAAGAATGGTAACTAGGAATGGTTACTAGAAAAGGCATATTTCCAGATTAATGCCATTTGGGGCTGGTTTTAAATCATTCGGGGCGCCTGGGTGGCTCAGTTGGTTAAGCGTCTGCCTTTAGCTCAGGTCATGATCCCAGGGTCCTGGGATTGAGCCCTGAGTCAGGCTCCCTGCTCAGCGGGGAGCCTGCTTCTCCCTCTGCCTCTGCTCTTCCCCCTGCTCATTCTCTCTCTCTCTCTCTCAAATAAATAAATAAAATCATAAAAAAAAAATAAATCCCAGCAGTTTGTTTTGTTGGGATTATTGAAATACTGGGTAAAGTGACAAAAATCAGCAAGAGCTTTTGATTTTTTGACAAGTCAATTCCAGGCTGTGGTGAGAGTAAATGTCTAAATAAGGTCCTGTTGCATTATATACTCCCCTCTTTTAAAACCTCAGATTACCCGATCTTCTCCCCATGGAAGGAATAATGGTTACAAAATGAGCAGGAAATTATTCCTCTCTACTCATCTGGCATAAATTGTTTGCCCCACATCAGATGATGAATTGCTGCTTCCAAGGTTGATGTGATAGTTTTTGTTTTGTTAAACAACTATAAATCTCATCTAATACGGTCTTCGTGATAACAGGAAAAAAACCATAAGTTAATATCTGTTATATTTCATTGTTTAAAAATAATTGTTTCTAGTAAAACTTCATTTTTACAAACATAATTTGATCTCACATAATTGATAGGAGAAAATTCAGGGAATTTGTCCAGGCTCTGTTTATAGCTGATTTTTTTCAAGAAGTGCCACATGCAATAATCCAAACGAATTCTGTTTATGTAATAAAGCAGGCAGAATTTATAGTGAGCACTCAGAATGAATTACCAACAGCTACAGAAGCAGCATTTTTTTTTTTTTTTTACATAATTCTGATTCTTTGGCAAAATTGAAATACTTTGTGATATACTATCCTAGCATTTTTGTTTGGTTTGTTTAAGAATCACAGAGGACAAAACCTTAGGGACTTAACTTGAAATTTCCTGTTCAGTTACCGAGGATCATGACAGAGAGAAAGGGAGAAGATCAGATATACACTAAAATATTCCTTTTTTCATTGCTGCCCCTTGCCTGCAAACCAATGTATCTGTTGTTTTAGGAACTCAGCGTTTTCCTTCACTGGAGAGGGAAAGGCATGCCATAATTTTGGTTCTTTCTGGACAGTTTTCTTTTAATTACAAGTTGATACTTGGTTTTGATTCATAGGTCCAGAAATTATGGAATGTTCCATATAATTAATCACTTTCATTAGACTTTTTTTGTCATAGCTACAAAAACTCAGCCAGCTAATCGCCTAGGTATCTCCATTTTTGGAACAGTCATTGAAACTTGTGTTTGTCATGTTCAGGAACTTCACCTGGGTGACACCCAGGGTCAGGGTTCCACGTCACGGCCAACGTTGGCGCTGTGAGCTCGTACTCAGCTACTTCGCCTGTGGTTAACTAACCAATGGCAGTCAGTTCCCACTGCATTCCTGTGGAAGGAAGTACATTGACTCGGGTCATATTAAATTTCGAAGACTAATTCAAACTGTAGAAACTGAGTTTATTACCGAAATATTTCACCTGCATGAGTAGAAGAGGGAGAGTGTCTGGAGTCCTTATTTTTGGGTAGATTGTACGTATATTTTCTGACTTTGAGCTGTCTCCTGAGGACGAAATCACTAGTGTTCTCTCCACCCCTTTTCTCTCCCCTATTCCTTGTGGCCATTGGAGGTTCTAGTCCACGTAAGTATACTCGGCTCATTCTTGAAACTCTCTACCCTCGGCCTGATTCTTTTTTTTTTTTTTTTTAAGATTTTAAAATTATTTTTATTTATTTATTTGACAGAGAGACACAGAGAGAGAGAGCACACAGTCGGGGGGAGGGGCAGAGGGAGAAGGAGAAGCAGACTCCCCACTGAGCAGGGAGCCTGACGTGGGGCTCGATCCCAGGACCTGAGCCGAAGGCAGACGCTTAACCGACTGAGCCCAAGAGCCCCCCTCATCCTGATTCTTTTTTTTTTTTTTAAGATTTTATTTATTTATTTGAGACAGAGAGAATGAGAGAGACAGAGAGCACATGAGAGGGGGGAGGGTCAGAGGGAGAAGCACTCATCCTGATTCTTAAAACAGTTTTAAATTAGTAAATTTTTTCACTTTGATAATGTAGAACCACTTCATTGTATTCCCCTCTCACTGGACAGCCTCAGAAAGAAGCAGGGGTGAGGCCTCTTGGGAAGGAGGGAGGCATGACTGAGATGCTAGTTAACTTTGAGGGAGCCTAAGGGGAGCCTGGACAAAGTCCCTGAATTTTCTCCTATCAATTATGCGAAATTAAATTATGTTTGTAAAAATGAAGTTTTACTAGTAACAATTATTTTGAAACAATGAAGTATAACAAGTATTTATTCAGTCCTCCTGAATAAAATGACATCTGAGCAGAGACCTGAATGAAGTGAAGGACCAAGCCTTGGAAGATATCTGGGGGGAAGAGCGTTCTGGGCGGTGGGAACAGTCTGTGCAAATGTCCTGGGGCAGGAGCATCCTGGATGTATTAGAGGAGAGTCATGGAGGCCAGCAGAGTGGGGCAGGAGCACGTATTGGGGAGAGCAGTAGGGGGGCAGATCAGAGCTATGTCCCCTGGTGCTGCATGGGCCGTGGTAAAGATTTCAGCTTTTCTTCATCGGAGGATTTTGAATAGCAGAGTAACTCAGCCATGAACTGTGTTCTGAATGGATCATTGTGACTGCTCTGTGGTGGGAGTAATCCAGGCAAGAAATAACGGTGGCTTGCATCAGGGTGGTGGTTGTGGATTTGGTAGCAGAGTGATTGGGTTCTGGATGTATTCTCATGGTGGAGTTGCCAAGGTCTTGCTGATGGACTGGCTGACGTGTGCTTGTGTGTGTGGTGGGGGGTGGGGGATGTGGTGGGAGGATAGGAGAGAGAGCATGTCCGAGCCAGACCTGGCTCCAGAGCCTTCAGCCTGAGCCCCTGGAGAGACACATTTATCACAGAGTCTGGAAATCCGGTGGGAGCAAACAGTGTGTACTTGGCCATGTTATGTTGAGGTGTTGGTGGATGGTGTATGTGTGTCTGGGGTTCAGAGAGCAGTCCTGGTCAGTGCGGGGGCTGGATGCTGTCAGCATACAGTTGGTGTCTGAAGCCATGAGCCTGGATGACACCAGTTAGGAGATGAGTGCAGGTGAAGAGGATGTCCTAGGACTGGGTTCTGGGACCTTCTAGAGTTGGCCGATGAGAAGGAGCAGCAAAGGAGACTGAGGAGTGATGACCAGTAAGGTAAGCCGAGAAAGCTTGATGTCTCAGAGGCCAAGTGTCCTGGTCAGCTCGGCATCGGTAACAAAGCGCCACGGACAGAGTGGCTTATCAACAAGAGAAATGGATGACTCACAGATTTGGAGGCTGGAATTCTGAGCTCAGGGCGCCGGCATGCTTGGGTTCTGGTGACAGTTCTCCTCTGGGCTGCAGATGGACAGCTTCTCCTTGTATCCCCGCTTGGTGGAAAGGGTGTGGGTGCTCTCTGGGGGTCTCTTTTATAAGGGCGCTAATCCCATTCATAAGGGCTCTCCCTTCATGACCTGATCCCTTCCCAAAGGCCCCACCCTCAAATACTGTCACATTGGGGGTTAGGATTTCAACAGAAGAATTTTGGGGAGACACAAAAATTGAATCCATAACACTAAGAGAAGAATGTTTTTAAGGAGGAGGGGGAGTGATCAGACCTATGGAAGTGCTGTTCATTATGTCGAGTAAGCAGAAGACTGAGAATTGACCATTGGGGGCAATCTGGAAATCATTGGTAATCTTACCCTACTAACTACTTAATCTTTCCCAGTCTGTCTTTGTGCCCTGCAAGTCTGGCCCCACCTGGTTCATGGTACTTGCCGAGCTTGCTTCCAAATAGTTATACTCTGGCACCTGTTATAGCTGTTGCCCTTGGTTTTGACAGGTGAGAAATTGATCTGTGAATTGTGCCATATAGAGTTGTCTGAGCAAAAAAGTTCCTAAGAGTAGAAATGTGTGAAAGAGTGAGATTATGTTGGGATTATTCTCCAGTTGGCAGACCTGTAACGTAGACATCATTCCGTCCCATAATTTTGAATTGCTAGTGACTATTGTAATTTAGACATGCAAAATGTGTTTTGATTTTTAATTTTTTAAATTTCTTATTTTTAAAGATTTTATGTATTAGAGAGAGAGAGAGAAAACAAAGTGGGGGGAGGGGCAGAGGGAGAAGCTGGCTCCCCGCAGAGCAGGGAGCTCGACGGAGGACTTGATCCCAGGACCCCGGGATCATGACCTGAGCTGAAGGCAGATGCTTAACCAACTGAGCCACCCAGGTGCCCTGTGTTTTGATTAGAAAAAAAAAACAAAAACAAACTATTTTTCATTAACATGTTTAAGAAATGTACAGTCAATAAAAATGTCCTCGTTTAATGTAGTGGTAGAAAGGATTTAAATCTACAGTAACTAGGTAATAAATCCTCTTGTTAAGAGCACATTTTCTAGGGTCTGTGTTTTGCCAAGAATTTCTACTTTGGGGTAATTTGGTGTCTTTAGAAGACTCGTTGGTAGAAGAGAGTTTGAGTTTCATTAGTATTCACAGAAATGGCTGGTTTAAAGAATTGAACCATATCTGGGGCCATGTTTTATATTCAGGCATGACTGGTAGGTCATGGAATTTGTTCATCAGTGGCAGAATACCCGCAAGCTCTTGGTGCTTAGGCTTTGACCTAAGTGATTATGTCTGAAACCTGCCTCTTCTCTTGAAGAACATATTCTGGATCTTCGTCACCTACACTTTTAACAAGAGGGATTTCGCTGCATATCCTAAATACGTCAGATCTCATGTTGGATGCTTACAGATAGAATCATTCCATTTCTTTTCTCATGGTATGGTTCATTATTCAGCACTAACACACTTTCAATGAGGTGTAATTAAAGATGCCTTTAATTATTGTAATTAGCATGTTAATCAGATTACATGAAAGTAATCTTTGGTTATGTGTTTTCACAAAGTATTACTCTTTTTAAATATTTCATCCTAAGGGAAATAACATTTCATGAGGTGTGGTTGTTGGGGTAAACAGGAACTTCTGTGTTAAATCATTTATTTAAAATTGACTTACCAGGCAATATAAATCTTTTAAAGTAGACCCACAAGAAGTAGTTTTGAGAACTCTGACCCAGAATCTAAGGTTTTGTTGAGTAATCATGTTTATGTCCTAGCCTTCTAAAATAATTTGTGTTTTGCATCTGTTTTTTTCTCTTAATTATACAATACATATGTTGGAGGAGTTATTCTAAAATTGACATTTTATACATAGTTAGCATGTAATTAAGAGAAGGCTGTCTGTTGCAAAGGCACTCTTCAGTGTATTTGTTACTGATTATAGGTCTGCCTAGTTGCTTTGAGTGTTATTTGTTGAATGAGGACGAGAATAACTAGTTCATTGGATTTTTTGGAAGCACTAACTGAGGTGCTGTGTTTGAACGTGTTTGGTATGTAGTGAAGACTCAGGAGATGTTTTGTAATCAGAATTGCCGAGCCTCATATCTGTTGGGTTGGGGAAAGAGAATAGATAAATTGCTTCCTTTTTGGAAGATAGAGCATGTTATCCTCAATGCTCTTGTCTAGTGACTTACATCATAACCACATTCTTAATATAATAATATTTTTTTCTGCAGTCATTCTTAATCTTTTTGGGGTCATAGAGTCCTTTGAGAATCTGATGGACTCAACGAAACCTCTTGGGAGAGGCCTTCAGCACTCACATGCGTACTCACAATTTCGTTTTCGATTTTATGGGCTACAAGTTAAGAATCTTTGCTATAAGAGATATAATAACAGGTCAAACTGAAACTGTCGGAATGGGCCTGTCTGGGATTAGGAGATTGACCTCGCTTTTGGGCTTTTGGTTAAGAGAAACTCCTAGCAGTCCAAGTATGGAGGCCAAAGAGATAGAAAAACCAAGCATGAGTTAGATTAAAGTCAGATGCAAAGAGCGGGTCTTAATCTCCAGTTTCTCTTTTGGGGGTGCTTCAGGAAGGTGATGAAAACAATGTTCTGGCTTTGGAGCAAGACTGAGTAGAAGCCAGGCACACAGAGGATGTTTATGGTCTAGTTCCTGTAAAACTTCCGGAAGAGGATGGCTGCTAGTTAACAGAGACTGGATCTCTCCAGATGGCTCAGAGCTCTGATTATTTTCTGAAGCAAAACTCTGACGGTCATGTGGTGAAAGCAAACTTTAGTTTATTGTGAGTAAGGGCCTTTGGATGCAGGGTGTGCAACCAGCAGCTGCAAGACCAACCCCAGACCTCACCTGCCAGCCTCACGTATGATCGTTTTAACCACTAGACTAAAATGACAGTGCCTGAGAGAGAGAATATCAGTCTGTGCAGCTTGGAGTGTAGACATGGTGGGGTGTGTGCGGGGTGAAGTGTGGTGTGTGGCAGAAATGGTTTGCAGATACTGACTTCGACTGTATCCTCTTAACGAGGTCATATACTTTGGTTTGTTGACTGTGCTTGTAACAGTTGTCAAGAATGTGAAAACTCTAAAATCATACTTGATTTGAAATTTAATTCAATTTTCTGTTCGTATTTGAAGCAATTATATGATCTTTGATCATTGTCTGGTTTTAGTTTCGAAATTTAAAAATGTAGCTGGAGTGTTGGGGGGTGGGAGGCATGGGGTGGCTGTGTGATAGACACTGGGGAGGGTATGTGCTATGGTGAGCCCTGTGAATTGTGTAAGACTGTTGAATCACAGACCTGTACTTCTGAAACAAATAATACATTATATGTTAAAAAAAGAAGAAGATAGTAGGAAGGGAAAAATGACAGGGGGGGGAATCGGAGGGGGAAACGAACCATGAGAGACTATGGACTCTGAGAAACAAACTGAGGATATTAGAGGGGAGAGGTGTTGGGGGATGGATTAGCCTGGTGATGGGTATTAAAGAGGGCATGTGTTGAATGGAGCACTGGGTGTTATATGCAAACAATGAATCATGGAACACTACATCAAAAACTAATGATGTAATGTATGGTGATTAATATAACATAATAAAATTAAAAAAAATATAACTTCTAAATGAAAATCTCCTTGATTAGTTTTTAAAATTGGATTGTTTTCCAGAAAACAGCCCATCAGAGTAGGCGTGGTCCTATTACCACCATGCCTGATGGTGCATTTGACCCTCCTCCTCCCTTACTCATCCTTTATTTAGCACTTAGCCCCTGCCAAGCCCTGTGCCAAATGCTTTGTGAGGGTTCTCTCACTTACCGGTCATAAGGCTCTCCCAGGTGAGTACTGTGAGGTGGATCCTTTTTACAGGTGAGGAAACCCAGCCAGAGAGGTTAGGTCATTTTCTGATGTCACACAGCCAGTACAGGGTGCAGCTGGGATTCGACTCAGCACCATCTAGAGCCTCTCATTTCCTGCGTGGTATGGCTTCCTCGGTGGGTGTCGGGTAATCTCGGGCTTCTGGAAGATACAGCCTGCAAGAAGGTCTAAGGATTGATTCATTATCATTTTCCCCTTTTCTCTGAGTGTTTTTGTTCTTTTCTTTTGGTCTGCTGACCCTTTAGAATGGTAATAAGATAATGCATTGGTCTCGTTCTTCAGAGAAACAGAACCAATAGGATGTGAATATATTTATAAGAAGAGATTTATTTTAAGGGGTCGGCTCACACGGTTGTGGAGACCTCGGGATTCCAAAACCTGATGGGGGAAGAGACTCGGGAAGGCATTGCAGTTGGAGTCCAAAGACTTTCTGCTGAAGAACTAGAAGGAGCCTGTGTTGCAGATGAAGTCCCAAGATAGTCTGCTAGAGAAGTTCCTCTCTTTTCTTTAAGATTTAAACTTTTTAGAGCAGTTTAAGGTTCACAGCAAAATTAAGGGGAAGGTACAGAGATTTCCCTGTGCCCTGCCTCCACACATGCCCAGCTTCTCTCATTATCAACATCCCCTGCCAGAGTGGGACCGTTGTTACAATTGATGAGCCTACACTGACAAATCCTTACCACCCAGAGTCTGCATTTTGTGGTAGGGCTCCCTCTTGGTATTGTTCATTCCATCGTTATTGTATCATACAGAGTAGTTTCACTGCCCTGAAATTGCTCTCTGCTCCACCTGTGCACCCCTTCCCAGCAATCCTGGCAGGCATTGATCCTTTACTGTCTCCATCATTGTGCTTGTTCAGATGATCATAGAGTTGGTATCACACTGTATGGAGTCTTTTCACATTGGCTGCTTTCACTTGTAACATGCATTTAAAGTTCTTCCATGTCTTTCTCTTGCTTGATAGCTGATGTCTTTTTAGTGCTAAATAATATTCCATTGTCTGGATGGACCACAGTTTATTTATCCATTGACCTGCTGGACAATATCTTGGTCGCTTCCAAGTTTTGGCCATTATGAACAAAGTTGCTGTAAACATTTGTGTGCAGGTATTTGCGTGGACATGTTTTCAATTCCTTTGAGTAAATACCAAGGAATATAATTGCTGGGTCAAATAGTAAGAGTATGTTTAGTTTTGTAAGAAGCCACCAAGATGTCTTCCCAAGTGGCTACACCATTTTGCACTTTGACCAGCAGTGAATGAGAGTTCCTGTTGCTCCACATCCTCCTCAGCATTTGGTGTTGTCAGTGTTCTGTATTTTTGCCATTCTAAAGGTATATAGTGTATCTCATTCTTGTTTTAATTTGCATTTCCCTGATGACCTACGATGTGGAGCATTTTGTCAAATGCCATTTGCCATCTATATATCTTTACTGATGAAGTATCTGCTAAAGTGGTTGGCTCATTTTATAATCAGGTTTGTTATCTGATTGTTGAGTTTTAAGAGTACTTCGTATATTTTGGATAGCAGTCCTTCATCAGATGTGTCTTTTATAAATATTTTCTTCTAGTCTATGGCTTGTCTTCTCATTCTCTTGACAATGTATTTTGCAGAGCCAAAGATTTCCATTTTAATGAGGGCCAGCTTATTTGTTTCTTTCATGCATTGTGTCTTTGGTGTTCTGTCTAAAAATGCATCACTATACCCAAGATCATCTAGGTTTTCTCTTATGCTGTCTGCTAGGAGTTTTAAAGTCTTACATTTTTATTTAGGTTTATGATCCATTTTGAATTAATTTTTGTGAAGGGTAATTTTTGTAATTAATTTGTAATTGCAAAGTCTTTGTCTAGGTTCATTTTTTTTTTTTTTTTTTTGGCATGTGGATGTCCCATTGTTCCAGGACCATTTATTGAAGAAACTATCTTTGCTCTGATGCATTGTCTTTGCTCCTTTGTCAAAGATCAGTTGACTAAATATATGTATGTCTGTTTTGGGCTCTCTCTTTTGTTCCACTGATCTATATGTTCATTCTTTCATCAACACCACACTGTCTTGGTTACTGTGGCTTTATAGTAAATCTTGAAGTCAGATAGTGTCAGTCCTCCAACTTTGTTCTCCTTCAATATTGTCTTGACTGTTCTGGATTTTTTTCCTTTCTGTAAAAACTTTAGAATCATTTTGCTAATATCCACAGAATAAGTTGCTGGGATTGTGATATGAATTGCACTGAATCTGTAGAGCAAGACAGGAAGAACTGACATCTTGACAATATTGAGTCTCCCTGTCCATGAACATGGGATATCTCTTTATTCAGTTCTTTTTTGATTTCATCATATTTCTTTCGTGCTCCGGGGAGGTCAGTCTTTTGCTCTACTCAAGCCTTCCCCTGATTCAGGGAAGCCCATCCACACTGGGGAGAGCAGTCTGCTTCACTCAAAGTCCACTGATTTCAGTGTAAATTTCATCCAAAAATATCCTCACAGAAAAATCCGGAATCATGTTTGATCAAATATCTGGGCACTTGTGTCCCAGGCACGTTCACACATAGAATAAGCCATTACAGATAGCAACTGTGAAAACCGTTAAAAGATAGGCTGACTCATGTAATTAGATATACAGAGGGCATGTTAATGTAAATTTTATGCAGGCTTGTTTTTTCTTTCTTTTCAAAGCTTATACCTAAGGGAAATTTTTTTTTTTTCCCTAAGGGAAAATTTTAAATGGAAGCTATTTTGCTGTAGCCACAAAAGTAACTTTACAGAAAGAAATAAGTCGAGTATGTGTGTGAGAGAGAGACCTGTGAGAATAAAATCTTTTACAAGAACGTGTCTTATTCCATTGAACTTGGAGCCCTGGACCTTTGTGATACGTCAATTCAGCCTTGACAGTTTCTCTGCAGAGTAAGCTAATGAAAGACCTGTAGGAAGTTTTTCTTAGTGGAGAGAAAAAAAAGTCCCTGACTCTTTGGAAGGGTATTCTTTAAAAGCAGGAACATGTTTAAAGCAATAGCAGAAATGCCTGTAAGCTGAGATACTGGCAGCTAGAAAAGAATTGGAGAGAATGTGCTAGAATGGGAGAAATTCCATATTTTATTGGATAAAAATCTCTAACCAGAGAGCAGTGATCAGGTTTTAACTTTCTTCTAATAGTTTTAGAGGCTATTTATCCTCTAGGCTCTTAAAGATTTGATGCAGAGTAATATGAGTTATACATTGAGAATGTCATAAGTAGTTTTTATCTTTATGGCTTTTGTTTTGTAAATCTTGGTTGTTTATAGCGCTAAGAGGTTTTTGGGAACTTCAGAGAACTTCAGAGAAGCAGTTGGCCCCTCGAGGATGGGTAGTACCTTGCATTTCTCTCATTACTGGGTGATGTCCTCATCTGAAATGAACTGTATCAGTGTTGCCTAATGGGACTGTGGTGCATATTCCTTCAGAAGGAGAACTCCAGAGAAATAGTAAATGTCTGTCCCACATCCTAAGATGTTTATGATGCCAACTCAATTAAATGGATGGATCTCTGGCTTTTTGGGTTAGATGTGCTGCAGCCTCAATCTAAAATGACTACTCGTATCATGTGTAAGCAGTTACAAGCCAGGCAAAGGAAAGAAGTGGGAGTTCATTTGTGAATGCTAGTGGTGTGCTATTGAGTTAAATCATATTTTATTGAAAGGTCTGTGTAATATCCATGGTAACAGTGGTTCTTTGTCTGAATCCAACAAGTTATATTTCAGCAAAAGATTGGTAAACAGACACAAGGTCCAAAGCCATCCAATCTGTCTTTCCTTCCTTCTGTGATAGAAATATACCAAACACCTGCTGTGTGCGTTTGTTATGGGAACTGGGCATACTGTAGTAACGCAAGGGGCATGGATGGAGCGGAGAGTCAGGTGTGGACTGTCGTGAGGCAGATGAGTACAAAAGTGTAATTAATTATACATTCAGGCTATGAATGGAAAGACTCTGGGACTCCAGGAGGGGAATATAGCTGATCCCAGAAGTTAGGGAGGACCACTGAGGAAGTGATGGTTGAGGTGCCGGGTTTGCTGGGGACACAGTGGGAGAAGTGTTTCTATGCCAAAGGAGGAGGCTATCCAGGCCAGTAATGAGGCCGCTGGAGGGAAAGAGTTTAGAGGAGACCAGTGTGGAGAGCGAAGGGAAGAATAGTGGAGAGGGACCCAGTCCCGCAGGACATCGGGACAGGTTGGGGGAGTTTGAAGTTTACTCTAAAATTCACTGGCTGGGGGCGCCTGGGTGGCTCAGTTGGTTAGGTGGCTGCCTTCAGCTCAGGTCATGATCCTGGGGTCCTGGGATCGAGCCCCACGTCTGGCTCCCTCCTCAGCGGAGGGCCTGCTTCTCCCTCTCCCTCTGCCTGCCACTCTGCCTTCTTGTGCTATCTGTCGAATAAATAAATAAAATCTTTAAAAAAAATTAAAATTCACTGGCTGTGTGAAATGATCTCATGTTTTGTTTTAAAAGGCTTGTGTTGAATATAATATTCAAGGTCAAGAGCTATGCGATATCTAACAAAGAATTAATATCTAACATAAATAAAGAGCTCCTACAAATCAATGTATTTTTTAAAAGATCAAAGCTTGGTTTTTATAGATAACAGGTGTGAGAGGACTCCCAGACACCCGTGGACATCTGTGAAGCAGGCAGTGGAATCTCGGATCTTAAGGTTCAGAAAAGAGGTCTGGTCTGTAGAGATAAATTTGGCAACTGTTGGTATTACTAAGATCAAAGCCACAGGCGTGGATGAAATTGTCTATGGGAGGACCGCAGAGTGAGAGGAAAAGCGAGCCAGCCCAGGACCAGTTTATTAGTAACCCCGAATCATTGGTAGTTAAAGAGGATGGACGGAGAAGGTGTGGCTGGAGAAGGAAGAAAGAAACTACGAGTTTGGTGTCCTGGAAGCCCAGAGAGGACTTAGTTTCAGGGATGAAGTTGTTGGTAGTGCATTTCAGTGGGCGGCTTGGTCCTCATGGGGCAGGAAGCTGAATGGATGGAATAGTGAGTGAAAAGTTCAGTCTTCTTTGCTTACGTTTGGTTTTGGAGGGGAGCAGAGAAATAGGGTATTGACTGATCAGAAAAGAGAGCTCAAGGAGGGGGGTTTATACAAGGTTGGGTGGTTCTAGGTCTTGTAGGGGATGGTTTGGCTCAGTCTTTTTCTTTATGCTGCGGTGATAAGTCTGGTCACTCTAGTTGCAGAGGGGGACAGAGGGGCAGTCAGAGGGAGGCAGGCGTGGGCAAGGCGCAGGATGCAGAGTTCGCCGGATCTGGGTACAGGGTGGGAAGGGGGTGGTTTTAGGTAAGGAGAACAAGCATGGTGGGGGTGGCTGCTTCAGACAGCGCCCCTTAATCTGTGTGTCACTGAGGGAGGTGCTCCCTTTTGCTCCTGCCCTCTGTGCCGTTCTCAGAAGCTGGCAGAAAAATATTCCACAGTCCCCCCAAGTCCCCTCAACAATGCATCACAGTAAATAGATACGTACCGATGTACTTGCCTTATTTAAACAGGCAAATAAAATACCTTCAGAGCTTATTAGAATACATTCCTTTTCCAGGGAGCTGTGACTTGCATGAATTGTAGGAATAACTTAACTACCAGTGAAGTGAAATCACGAAGCTACTCTTATGCTGGATTGGAGTGTTGGTGTGCAGAAATCTGGGTTGAATCCTGAGTTTTAGGATGATCTCACGTGTGCTCGTTTTCTTGTTTGTATGTGCTTGCGTGAGTAACACAAAGAACAGAAGTTGGACTTGGATGTGAAGGACATGCAGACAATGGGAACGCTAGTATGCTCTGTAGTGTCAATTAAAAGATACGTAGCTATGTGTGTCAGCATTCATATTGATGTAAGCCTCGTGTGTCATCTATTCACTATTGATCTTGTTCTCCCAAGAAACTTCAGCAAGTCACTTTCTTTGTGCATGATGGATCCTATTATGTTAAGACTGTTCTTGCAAAGTTTAATGAGAGATTGGCATTTTACCACTATATAACAGGTGATCAATTTTATAATAATGCGAGGAATCAGCAATAGAAGCTAAAAATGAATTGGATTCCCATCATGGTTTACCTTAGGAATTATTTTCCATAAGGTAGATTTTCTTTTTTGGTACCAGTTTGTCCGTGTTTGAAGATGTGATCATTAACATTAATTAGCATTAATATCCAACGTAGGGAGAGGCAGTTAAGGGATTAGAAAGCTAAAAAGTATCCTCACACTCTGGAAGAAATTTTTCTTCTAATTATAATTGCTGAAATTAATAAAATATTAACCATGTGGTTTTTATACCCACGGCCGTCATTTCATATCTGTGATCTGATGTACAGGTTTATCAAAAGTTAAATTTGGATTGTCAGAAATTTGTTCATGTATAATTAAAGCATCATTTTATAGTATTTCATATATGTTCTTCTGAAAGAAGACTGAGTATGTTTATATAAACGTTTGAACGTGTGAAAGAGGGAGCGATGGAGAGCATTATCAAAGAATACTTCACTTTTCACCAGGGTTGATACCTTGCCACCAGAGTAATAACTGCAGGGAGGCCTTTTCTCATTTAATGCTTACAACTGCCCAATGAAGTCGTCCCCATGAAAAGTCACGTATGACCCCGTAAGACGCTAATTTCAACACAGAGAAACTCTCCTGCTCTCATTCCCAATATTGAGGAAAATTCTGAGCAATGTGTAGAATATTAAGTAGCAGAGGGCTTTCTTGTTAAGAGCCTGTGTACATACCGACCAAGGTTTTAATGATTATAATGGTCTAAATATTCCATGTTTTAGTGATGTAGACTATTCTCACTCATTGTTTCTATTTCAGCTGAAAGTCATCACTCTCTGTTGGTTCCTTCCAACAGTTCTTAGATTGTGTTTTTGCGAAATCCTGATCTTCAGAGCAGAATAATCATACTCCTTTTTGTAATTGTTCAAGTATATTTATATAACTGAAAGAGTCCTGGAAGGTTGAATTGAGACTTTTCCTCCAATCTATAGACGGCGAGCACTAAGGAGTGTGTGTGTGTATCTGTGTGTAAAGATAAGTTTTGCGGCATTTTTCACAAGTTAACATCTTCATCTACGTTGTATTTATTACTGAAGATAGGGATGCTTTAATCTGTATGTGGTCCATTGCACACAGTAGGAGCTTATCAATCCTGTTGACCCATTGAGTCATTTTGCGATCTGTCCTTCTGTTTGTGGGAACAATTTAATTTGAACCTGTATGAAAAATTAATGTGGATACTTTCCTTTAAAAACCTCCGAGGGAAAGAACTTTATAGTCTTTTATTCTTAATAGTAAGTGTAAGCGCTTCCATTTATAATTCAGGATTCACTGTTGCCACTTCTTTTCTTTAGCGAAGTCAGTGTTAAAGAATCGTTTCCCGGTAAGTCAAAGACTGCTGCCTGACATTGTATTGTAAAGCCCAGTTCTGTTGTGAGCCAGGAGTTTCTGTGGATGGAGCACTCCTATTTACCTCTTCTTCCTCCAGAGACCACATTAAAATGATAGTAAAGGAATAAAAAATACATAAACCAACAACAGAAAGAATTGAAGAGAGACCAGTACAGAAAAGAAATTTCAAAAATGTTCCTGCGGCTTGAAAGCCCATGAAGGGTTGGTGACTGCCAAAGCTTGGTGGGGACCACTGCAACCCCACACTTGGTGGGGGGGTACCTTAGAGCCCCTGCAGTGCTGGGTGGGTGGGAGTCCCAGGTGGGGCTGGGAATGGCAGGGTTTAATGGGGTGCCTGCGGTCAGAACACTTCCCAGGCTCTAGGTCCCCCACCCTGTTGGGACAACAGAGGACTAGAGACCATGTGTATCCTCCGGGTTCATCGCTAAAGAAATGGACGAACTGCCTGGGGAGAACAGGAGAGGCTAATTTGGGGGTTTGCTTCCCAGATGGGAGTTACCGAACGTTCACTCCGAGCCACAAGCCCCTGCTTCGGGACAAAGTCTCCCCTTCAGGTGTTCTGTGGTCTCCAGCTGAAGTGTGATGCATGACCACGGGCCACCAGACGCCCCAGGAGAGCCTCTGATAGGAGAGAGAAGGAGGGAGATAAACCACAAATCACCCCCCAAGTCAGAGGCTGCAGGGCATGCAGGAGGAGAAAATCCTCTGGTTACTGTATCGAGAGGTTTTGAAAATGGCAGAAAAAGCTCTAGAAGGGAACAACCAAAGAGCAAGACAGAACCAAAAATATGACCCGACAAAATAAATTCAAAGAAACTTTGGTTGAAAGTGAGTCTAGAAAATTGCCATGAAGAACAAAAAAGCCTCTGTGTGTTTAGAGTCTTAAGATACAGGAACGCTTGGCTTTTCTTTTACCTAGAGTAGATCTGAGTGAAAGTGGCTCACTGCCCGTTGTAATTATTCTCCCCGTCTTTTCCGGTGAGTGGAAAGGCCTGATGTAGCCTGTCTTCCCCGTGGACCTGTCTGTTCAACCTGGTGACACGGACAAAGAGGAGAGGAGTATGTCCCTCTGACTTCAGCCTGGGTCTCAGTGTTCAGGATCCGCCTGAATGGGCAGCTCTGATGGGCAGCTTTGTACCGCAGACCAGTGTCCAAAGCAGACGGCCTCCTTGAGAACTAAGGAATTCTCTGTGTTTGCATGGGCTTGATGGGCCTGGAAGTCCAACACGACTGGTGTTTTCCCAAATCCTGAAAAAAAAAATATGATCTTCTACCTTTTATTTGGAACCATTTTTTTTTAAAGTAATCTCTACACCCAATGTGGGGCTTGAACTAATGACCCAGAGATCAAGAGTCACATGTTCTAAGGACTGAGCCAGCCTGGCACCCCTATTTGGAATCCTTTTTATAGCTCTATAATCCCCAGAATGCTGTTGTGGGATTTGGGAGCTATCTCTGAATGTCTTTGCAAAAAAACATGGGTGGGTGTGTGTGTGTGTGTGTGTTTTCTGAAACTCATGTTCATGATTGCTTCCTTCAGTGAGAGAGGGGTTCATCCCCAAAATGAGGTGTTAAAATAGGAATGTAACTTAGATTTTTTTAAAAAGCAAAGTTGAATAAAGTATATATATTATCTATGCTAAGTTTGTATAATATTAAAACTGAATAGGACCTTGAAAACATGTTCATGACAAGGTTGTACAAAGATCCTGATTTTATTCTTCTTATGAATAAAGAATGTTCTTATGAGGGACACCTGGGCGTCTCAGTCGGTTAAGCATCTGCCTTTGGCTCAGGTCATGATCCCAGGGTCCTGGGATCAAGTCCCACATCGGACTCATTACTCAGCAGGGAGTCTGCTTCTCTCTCTGCCGGCCACTCTCCCTGCTTCTGCTCATTCTATCTCTCTCTCTCTGTCTCTCTGACAAATAAATAAAGAAAATCTTTAAAAAAAGAATCTTATGAACTCTCAGGAGTATCTCTGTATAAGTTAAAAACATGGGGAAGTGATTTCAGTGTTATAGACAAACTCTTATCCATCTACTTTGTTTTCATTTTAATCATTTCTTTCTTGCTGTAGAGTTCACATTCGATGTCGTTGGGCGTGTGGTATGTTGTAGGTCTTCCGAAATTTAATGTGTGGATCATCTGATGGAAAAGATAATGACCGTAGGGCAAGGAATTTTTATCCTATTTGAGAAAGAGATAGTTCTTACATCCATCCTAGTTGATTTTGAGTCTTTGAAGAGAGATGTTTTGTAGTAAATGAAAATTTATAGTCTTAGAATTTTTAACTAGAAACTTATGTGGACCCCCAGGAGAGTACAGATCAGCTTCTATTGCAATGAATTCTAAGGAATTTCTTTTTTTTTTTTTTTAAAGATTTTATTTATTTATTTGAGACAGAGAGAATGAGAGAGAGAGAGAGCACATGAGAAGGGGGAGGGTCAGAGGGAGAAGCAGGCTCCCCGCCGAGCAGGGAGCCCGATGCGGGACTCGACCCCGGGACTCCAGGATCATGACCTGAGCCGAAGGCAGTCGCTTAACCAACTGAGCCACCCAGGCACCCAAATTCTAAGGAATTTCTAAGCAATTTTTATTGTACTAAAATTTAACTGAATTCAGTTATTACTTAAAATAAGTCCATTGACTGAGAATTGTAGACTTGTTAGGCATAGTTTTTTTTATATATATGGCAGTATTTTCTGCAATAGATTTTAACTTGAACATTTAGAGTTTTGAGAACTAAATGTTGACTGAAACAGTTTTTCTTTTAAAAGTCACAGTATTTGGGACACCTGGGTGGCTCAGGCAGGTCATGATCTGCCTTCAGCCAGGTCATGATCCCTGGGGTCCTGGGATGGAGTCCTGCATTGGGCTCCCTGCTCAGCGGGGAGCCTGCTTCTCCCTCTGCCTCCCATTCCCCCTGCTTATGCTCTCTCTCTCTGTCAAATAAATAAAAGCTTAAAAAAAGTAACAGTATTCCTGAGAACTGTTCCCTTTCTACTTCTTTAATCAAAAGTTGTTGGTCTATCTTTACAACTAAGATACATTTTTTCAGGGAGAGTAATTTGTCCAGATATTCTGTGGCGCATAAAATATTGCTTCAGAGTCTCGTGTAGAGACATTAATGGATAGTTATAGGGCCTCTGGACCGGAGGGCTCACAAGGTATAAATTTCAGAAGCATCTCTAGTGTTCTCTTACTGTGACTCAACCCAGTTCAATTTCAACATTGCACGATGTCTTCATAGGGTGATGGCATATTTAAAAATTTTTAATTTAAATGTTCACTTTGATTATGTGGATGTTAGAACCAACCCTTAAGTGAACAATTGAGCTTTCTTCTTGTAGTGGATATGGACATAAAGTCTTTTGAGTACGGGACCATTTTTCACTCAACTGTGCTGATTGTCATTTTTTGGTAAAGAGACAGGGAATGCATATTTACTGGGTGCAGTTGTATATTGTCTTCATCTTGAAACATTTGGTTAGACCGTCATTTTCATTTTATCTCTGTCATGCCTACAGTTTAAATAACTGATTTATCTGTATGCAAAAGCTTTGAGAATCATAGATTCCCACGGAAAGACTCCTAGTAGGATTGGTGTTTGCGTGCTTGAGTTTGAGGCTGGCTCTGACCTTGTTTATTCTCTGTACTTGGGAAAAGTTAGTTAGGAACATCCCCCTCAGAGTACTGTTATTATGATCACAAGACACAGAGTAGGTTAAAGTTATACTTGTAAAGTATAAGGTGAATATGAATTTTAATTCATTTGTCTTGTATACCATGCCTTTTGGTCTTCTCCGTAACTGTGGGCACTCATGAGGGCTGTCTCCATCCATTCACCTCCTGTAACAACAACAACAACAAAAACTGCACTCTGCGGGCCTTACGAACAGCAGAAATTTATTTCTCACGGTTCTGGAGGCTGGAAGTTCAAGATAAGGCACCAGCAGATTCCACTTCCTGGCTCAGAGTTGGTTCCTTCTGTCAGAATTTCACGTGGTGGGAGGGTTGAGGAAGCTCTCCGGGGTCTCATTTATGAGGGCACTGATCCCATCAAGAGGGCTCCACCCTCCTGACCTCATCTAAACCTAATTACCTCCCAAGGGTTCCACCTCCTGATGGAGTCACATTGAGCATTAGCATTCAGTATGAATTTGGGGGAACACAAATCATTTAGTACACAGCAAGGGGCTAATTTAGAAATGGGTATAACATTGAAAAATGACGGCTACACTTTTTAATGATGGAAAGGACACAGTAACAGTTCCTGGCCCAAACATATGCATTACCTCGTGAGTGTGCATGTAGAAAATAAGGAAAATGGCATTTTATTTGAGCAAAAAGTCTAGTGGTAGAAGCTGATGAATGGGTGAGTTGCTGCTTGTTAAGCAGGGCCGTGGTTAGGACACTATACAGCTGAAAGCTGGACTTTGCAGCTTTGTCTGGATCCCTTTGTGTTGCCTGAATTCTTCCACTTTGATTTTGCTCTTGGTCTTACGATCCTTAACGGGCGAGGGAAGGATATTGACTGAGATGCAGGTTAGTGATCAGAATAGCAGGTGTTGCTACCGTTCCCCCTTCTGTTGGCAACCATGCCAACGCACGTTCCCAGTTTCAGTCTGGAATTTGTGGGAAGGAACAATAAATAGTTGGTGAGCTGTGTAATAATTTAATATACACTTACAACAAAACAAGAGCTGCTACTTATTAATTGCCTGGTATGTGCCCGGTATGGTTACGTTTTATTGATGTGTGTATCTTCTTTAATCCTTCTAGCAGCCCATAAGCAAAAATG
This sequence comes from Leptonychotes weddellii, assembly GCF_054177405.1. Classification (NCBI taxonomy): domain Eukaryota; kingdom Metazoa; phylum Chordata; class Mammalia; order Carnivora; family Phocidae; genus Leptonychotes; species Leptonychotes weddellii. Next base: position 41,770,498 of record NC_138373.1, on the reverse strand, counting down.
GTGATAGCACTGTTGCACTGATGGGGAAAGAGTATACGATAAATCAATAAATCGGGTAAATTACTCAAAGTTATAGCCAGTGATGGCAGAGCCCACTGTGGAGCCTAGTTCCCTCTCATGCCATGACTCTGCTTTTCCCTCTACATCATTATAGCCTCGTTGCCTTCTGTGATAACTCTGTTCCTTGAGGCTTGAGCAAGAAATTGTTGCATGATACCTCTGCAGGACAAAGCAACGTGCAAACCACTCGAGTGTGGAACCTTTCTCGGAGGCTAAGTATTGGATGGGTTCTAGGCCGTGCTCACCAGCCTGCTGGCTCTCCACGTGTTCCACAGAATGGGTGCACGCGAATCTGGGTCATGCTTCTCCTGTGTTGCTGACTCCGTGGAGCCTGGGATGCCCCAGGAAAGCTCAGGGCCTCTCCTGGGTGTGGATGTCACCTGGTTAAGCCTTTGGAGATCTGTACTTTGGGGGAAGTGCCAGGAATTTACCTGTTTCTCTAGTCTCAGTTCTAAGCACTTGGAGATTGTTGGCTTCCAACGACTGAAATTTCTTTCTTCAAAAGGTCTCAGATACATCCCTTCCTTGCTCGCAGCATGGTCCCCGCAGTTTGGGGCCCCATCCCTTTTGTCCTTGGAGAGCTGTAGCAGCTTCTTACCTGGGTTTCTCTGCCATTAGCCTCTTTTGTTTCCATTCAAGCCTCTGTGCTATTTTCAGATCCGTTTTATGCAGAGATTTCCTGTTGATTAAATGTGCCTGCTTTCTGGGGCTGTCGCTTGGCATTGTTCCCCAGAGTCCTGTGCTCAGACTGGGCTGGAGTAGGCCGATGACTGCGCTGCCTTCGTCCACTTCCTCCCTCCCTGGGCCGCTCTCCTCCATTGTGTCTCTCAGTCGGATAGTCCCTTCTTCCTCTTCTCCACCTGCAAAATCCTTCTGTGTAATTCAGAGCCTGCTGCTATTTTTCCACCTGGAAATTGTCCTCTGGCTTCTGTCCCTCACTGATCTCTTCCTTCTTGGAACCCCTCCCCCCACCCCCGAATTCTGTGCTTTATGATATCTTCTTTTTACTCACAGAAGTTTCTGAGTAGATTATCCTAAAACTTCAGGGCCCCCTATTCTTAAATCCCTCTGATGCCCAGCACAATCGGTAGGCATAAAGTCACCCGTTGTGGACGGATTCCTTGTCGCCCCGTGTTAGCTCTTCACCGTGGTGCTTTAAAATGAAGAAAAGTAACGAAATAACACATATGTACAGAAAAGTGCTGTGATTTTAAACTTAACCTGATACTCCCCTGCTGTGCTGAAGTGTTTTGTTTTGTTTTCTTCTTCTTTTTTTGTCTTGCCAGCAATCAAAGAGAAGTACACAGACTGGACAGAATTCCTCATTCGTGATTTGACTGGTTCCCGGACGGCACCTGCCAACCTCCTGGAAGGTGTATGTATTGTTGTTATTCAGCTATTCTGTGTCTGAAGCCTCACGGTCACATGAGCACCTTTGCCTATATCCTTCGGCAGGTACACGTGTATTACATGTGGATATCTCTATCCAGATAGCCTAACTTCCTGTTTTTTTCCTGAATTGTTTAGGTTAATGATTCTCATGGCACCGAAGTGTCTTCACCTGTGGTACAATCAATAAGTGGAAAATTGGCTTCTGTGTGAACACATTTTTAAGTAATACTGTGTTAGGATATCTTTCCACTATCCTATACATGTAAGCCTCTGTCCTATATTCGCGAATATAAATAAAATCCTGGAGAAGACCTGTTTTGTAGAGATGACCACAGAGCATATTTGTGCTCTCTTATAGTCTTGGAGCGTGTTGATAAGTGGTTCCATTGACTATTCCATTCTGGATGCATAACCTCACGCTAACAGCACACACGTGTTGAGTAATAATCGAATTAGCCTCCCTTATGAAAACAAGAGGAGAACTGGCTAATCATATTTCAGTGTGGTTAAGGTGTGCTTAAGGTACCGAAGAAAAAACAGTTTAATCTGCAATCTTGATGGTTCATTTGACAATAATTTTATGATAAAGCATTTTAATATTTACTATATATAATAGAACAGAAGGAGCACTGTACTGTCATAAGTAATTATTGAGGTACCAAATCTGTTTGAGGAATGCTCCCCCCAAAAAGGGGGGAAACATAGTAAATAACAGGAATACGATGTGGATTGTGACGGTATGATTACTCTCTTAACGTTAACTATGAATTTCCCTCCTCTCATAAATGACATTGACTTTTGGAACACTACTGTCTAATATACAGTTATTCGGTTTTATTCTGTGAAGATTTTGCCTGGTGTATTTGCTTATCTTAATGGCTCCTAATTTGTTTGGTTAACAAATCAAAATGATGATTCTTCACCCTTTCAGAAGGACAAAATGTCTTACTCTGTTCATTTTTTTATTTTTAACATATTTGCCTACAAGGCTGACTGAACAATCACCCTTTTCATGTGCTAACGTGCTGAGAAGGTTTCTTATACGGGGCAGTAATTATATATATATATGTATATATATATATATACATTCTCTAAACCAACTATGGGATCAAGTGTAGAAATAACTTTACATAATTGTCTAATGTAGCTGATCATTAATGTATATTATACATGTCGTTGACACATATTCATGCTTTGCCCAAAGTATGAGAGAGTGACATTATAAGATGAATGTCTGTTGAATCATGGGGTAAGTTGATAGCCCCATAGTCTATGGGAAAATAGACATTTAGCTACCACGTATTTTCTAGCAGGAGGCCAATTTGGTGTAACTCTTCTTAAAAGCATGCTTATTTCTAACAAATGCAGTTTTATCTGGGAAGGGTGATTTGTTTGGTGAGAACCGAGCACAAACTGTTATGTTCTGTTTACTTGTGATTCTTGTTGTTGGACAGAGGGCTGGGTGGGATGAACGTGTGTGTGGAAGGAGCGGGAAGAGGATGGGGGTGGAGGGAAACACCAGACTGTTTGCCAGTAGCTTGGATGATGGTGTGAAAAAATATTATCTTCTGCTGTCATCTGTTTCCATGAGAACCTTAAAATAAAGTTTAAAATAAGGAGTTTTGCTTCTGTTTAAACAGCCTCTGCGAGGGAAAGGCCCTATAGACCTCATTACAGTTGATTCCTTAATAGAACTTCAGGATTCTCAGAGCCCTTTTCAGTACTGGATAGTTAGTGTGATTGAAAATGTTGGAGGAAGATTACGCCTTCGCTATGTGGGATTGGAGGACACTGAATCCTATGACCAGTGGTTGTTTTACTTGGATTACAGACTTCGACCAGTTGGTTGGTGTCAAGAGAATAAATACAGAATGGACCCACCTTCAGGTAAGTGCCAAAGCTTTTGCTGCTGCAAAGTATTTTGGTAAAAGATGTGATATTTTCCTGGATGTGTCTCTGGAGAGTTTGTTAGCTCCGTGGTATCATTTACACATGTGTATGTGAATATTAAGCATTTTAACCTCAGAATACTCTTCTATGGGAAATAGAACTCAAGACCTCAGTAAATAGTGTTCTAAAAGGAGAAAGCAGTAGAGGCTGTGCTGAAGTTGATCTCATTCCTTTGGAATCACTGATTCACAAATGAAAGACACAATGGACTGGGACTTGGTCATATTCTCCCTTTTTCTTTAGGAATTTTGACAGTCTTGGAAGTAGATTCCAAAATCTCTGTCTGCCCATACATCCTCTATTCATCCACCCGCCCCCACTTATCCATTCATTTATCCATCTGTCTCCATTCATCCATATCCCTCCCTCCATCCGTCCATCCGCCCACCCATCCACTTACCCACCTATACATCTACTCATCCTCCAGCCTCCCACCTATTTGCCCCCCCCCATCTCCTTCATCCATCCATCCATCTATATCCATCCATCCATCCATTCATCCATCTGACTATCCAACCAAATGCTGTTATATAATCTGTCCTGACCTGGAAATAGCAAAGAGGAAATCATCATACTTTTTTCTGGCACGTCATGGATTTTAATTAGCTCCAAATGCCCTGTCAAATGACTTTCTGCAGACTTAATTGGATGGAAGAATGCATTATGCTTCCTGATGTACCTCACTGGGCAAAAATCTCCCTGTTCACAAACTAACCATTCTTGAATGTTTACTATGTGCCAGGTGATTTTACATCCGCTGTGTTGTTTGTTTTGATTACAAAAAGTGCTCCATGTTTGGTGTGAATATTTCCTTTTCCACCAGAGAAAATTTGAGACTGAGGCTAAGCTGCTTGTCCAAGGTCATCTAGCTTGGAGAGAGGGGATATACTATAGTTCAAATTCCTAGGCCCTTTGCTCATTTCTTCCCATCCCCCTGCTGCCCATACTAGACTTACCAACCTTTTGATGGGTATCTTCAGAACGAAAAATGTTGGATCCTTACGGAATTAAAGACATCAAGGTAGAAATATTAATTTCTTCCAGAGATTGCTGGTTTTCATTCTGATCAATTTCACCAGGTATATTGGAAGTGAAGAGCCAAGTCCTTTGTTAAAATTGCCGGAGATTTTTTTTTTCTCCCTTATTAGTTGCCAGTGCTAGTCTCGAGCACACGAAACCAAGGACTTGCATTTTTCCTTTCTGTCACTCAAGGGCTTTAATTGAAAAAAAAATTTTCTTGGTTCTGTATGTCATGGATTTGCATTTGTGTTGAGTTTGACAGGCATATAGACACGTAACATGGTATTTTATTAGTAGTATTGTTGTCAACATTTTGAGAAGCAGCCAGGAAATCCATTTCTACCCTGAGTAATTTTGGACTATGATGACAAACAAAGGGCCTGTCAGTGTTGAGAAAAGATCTAAGCTCACATTTGCCTTGGGATTCATAACCTAGCAGGAGAAATTTACTTTGTGTGGGAAGTTGGGTGTATAAATCTTAGCTTAGTATCTAATTGCTTTATAAATTTTGGGAGATCCCTACGTTTGCCAGTGTGAACATTTATAGCAAAGCAAAGGGTTATTAGTGGCTTCTTAGGTTCTGTTCAGTGTGCCTTTGCTGTGAAGTCATGGGACTCCTACTCAAAAGCAAGAATGGAAAGTGTCACCATAGAAACTTGGGAAATATTTGCAAAGGAGAGTGCTCTTTCTCTTTTGTAGATAATTTAATGTCTTTATAAGATAAGAATAAATTGTGTTTACCTGTCTTAATAATTTTCTGGACACGAGTTGTCCATTGCATGGAAGAATTCGTGGGTGTCCTTCAAGAGCTTGGAGAAGGCATTCATCATTAAGTTATTTTCCCAACATTTAAATTGTTGGCAAGAGAAGTTTTGTATGAGAAGAGGAAAATAAAAGGCAAAAGGACACTCCAAATGTGGCCTTTAGTTCTTCAGATGCAGCAGTTGCAAGATGAAAACTGGATTCTCTTGCCTCATTTAGCAGAACAGCATGCGGGGCTGCGATTATTACCTGTGTGTTTTATTATTTTTTTAAAGTTTTTATTTAAATTCTGGTTAGTTGACATACAGTGTTACGTAAGTGTACTATATAGTGAGATACAGTGAGTCAGCACTTCCGTACCTCACCCAGTGCTCATCACGACAGGTGCACTCTTTCATCCCCATCACCTGTTTCCCCCACCCCCCACCCATCTCCCCTCTGGTCACCAGCAGTGTGTTCTCTAGCGTGAAGACTCTGTTTCTTGGTTTGTCTCTCTCTCTCTCTCTTTTTCCCTTTGCTCATTTGTTTTGTTTTTTAAATTCCACACATGAGTGAAATCATATGATATTTGTCCTTCTCTGACTGACTTGTTACACATAACATTATACTTTCTAGCTCCATTCATGTCATTGCAAATGGCAAGATTTCAACCTTTTTGATGGCTGAGTAATACTCCATTGTATATATATACACACCACCTCTTCTTTATCCATTCATCAGTCAGTGGACACTCAGGCTGCTTCCATAATTGGGCTATTATTTACAATAATATATAATAATAATAATATGTAATAATAATATGTGTTACTTTGGGTTTGTGTAAATTAATTTCAAGACCCAGAGTAACTTAAAACTTACATGGTAGTGCTCTTTGCTTAACTGAAATGTAGGTGGGAATAAAATTTCAGGCTTGCATAAAGATATTAGCTATTGTTCTTAATCCCGAGTGTTGAGTGTTAAGTGGTGTGAGAGGGAGATTTGGAGGTGTGGAGGCCCAGGGCAGAGGATAGATGTTTCGGGTGCACCATGAGAGGAAGCCGTGCAACCCCCCCAGCCTCCCTGCCCGCTGGACTGGGTGTCCCCATGAACTGCCATCATCGCGAAAATGGACCACTTGATCTCTCTACTTTTTAAAGGGCACGATCTTTCTCAACTGTTCAGTACCAAGAAAGGTAGGAATAGGAAATAGAAAGTAGCTAGTTTTCAGAACCTCTAGGAAAAGGGGCTGCTTTGATGCTGTCCACCAGAGAAGCTTACAGTCACTGTGCCTTTTCATTTCTGGCCCGAGTCGGAGAACACAGGTTGGGGCTTCACACCCTGGCCTATTCAGGGGTCATGTAGGTGCCGGCGGAGTAGGTCAAATCCAGCTTCTGTGAAGAATGGGTGAGCGGGCAGGAAGTGGTGAAATGCCAGGTGATCAAGGAAGGGCGGCAGTAGCTAAAGTCCTTAGTGGTCCAGGCTTTATCAAGAACTGTACAATACAGTAATTCAGCACTTCCCTCCATCACCTGGTACTCATCATGACAGGTGCACTCCTTCATCCCCATCACCTGTTTTCCGCCACCCCCCACCCACCTACCCTCCGGTGACCAGCAGTGCGTTCTCTAGAGTGAAGACTCTGGTTTTTGTTTTTTGTGCTTTTGGTTTTTTTATTTGTTTTTCATTTTTGTTTGTTTGGTTTTGCTTGAAGGACCTTTAATGAAGGCCAGAAATACAATGTGGAGCAAGAACCATGCAGAAGGGTTCTGTTCCAGGCATTTTGCCTTGTACAAGTAGAATGAAGTCACCAGGTCAGACTTTTAACTGGCATTATTTCAGACATTGTTCCAACCCCTTCATCTTACAGTAGAGTCTGAAGCCTCGAGGTTAATGACTTGGTGGGTCAAGGTCACACCACGAAGCTGAGCTGCAGCTAGAACACTGGCGTCCAAACTCCCAGCCCAAGTCTCCTTCTCCTCCATTACACTAACATTGGGAGTTGACAAAAGAAAGGGGGAATAGGAAGGGTGATTTTTTCCATAAATTAAATCAGCTTTAAAAGCCAGGCAGATGTGTTGGAGTCCCTTTCAGCTTCAGTGTTGAACGGAAGGCAAACCGCATTCATTTAGGGACTTTCCGGCACATTGGCCTCCCCTGTGACCCACCGGGGTGCTAAGCATGCCCTGTCTTTGGGGTGCTGTTCTTCTAGATGTAGCATGACCCACCCCCCTCGCTTTGTTCAGACCTGAGAGGATTTTAGTAGCCCCTCGAACTGAACATCTGGGTCTGAGTCTCTGCTGTCTCCCCAGTGTCTCACCCAGTGCCTGGCACGTAGTAGGTGCTCAGTGAATATTCGTTGAATGAATTGACTGAATAAAAAGTTGGGTATGTCTGGAGGGAGGGCAGGAACCAGCCAAGTCCACCTTCCAGGAGCCAGATAATTGATGGGGCTGTGGATGCCCATCTGGAGTGGAGGGCCTGGAATGAAGACACCCCCAGAATGGCAGGGGCTGTGCTGTCCTCTTTGCCCCTGATGTGGGAGGGGAGCTTTTGAAGACAGGGTCAGATCAAGGAGAGATGCTCTGCTATTCAGCACCCAGCATGGCTCCAGGACCTACTCCATGCACAGGAATATGGCCTGTGGGCTTCCTGATCATTTTTGTTCCTCTAGAGGAGTTCATGTGTGCCTCCAGCTTGAGGAAGCTGGCGGAGTAGGAAAAACATGGACTTGGAGCCAGGGTCCAAGTTAGCTTCTCCTTGCACTTTTGTTCCTCCCTACAGAGCCCTGGGAAGTACCTCTACTTTCCTCCTCTGTGAAATGGGGTAACTATACATTTGCTGTGCTGCTGAGTGTCACAGTGTACCGCAAGCGATTGGCGTTTTCTCGGTATTCAGTCTGTAAGCAGAGTTTTATGGTTACGTTTGGTTTTCTAAGAAATTTAAGTAGGTCATTGAGGTCAGGAGTTTTTTAGAGATTCCCCCCCTGCTTTCATATTTCTGGATGCTCAGAAAGCAACGGAGTCTTACATGTTTTTGCAGAAACTAAGGACACGAAACTTTGTGAGGTCTTTCTCATCTCTAGGTGTTTTTCCATATATATATATATTTTGCCTTCTCAATCTTTATGTCAGCGTTTCCTTTTCCTTTTTCTTTTTTTTTTTCTTTTTCTTTTAGATAATTCCTGGAGTCGAGAAGCTTGTGAACTATTTCTTAGTCGAGAAACAGCCCCCAAACGCTTTCTGTATCAGGTAGCTCAGGTGGCCATAAAGAAATGCCAGTGAGTGGTGGGTTCAGACGACACAGATGATTTTCTCACTGTTCTGGAGGCTGGAAGATCCCAGATGAGGGTGTCGGCAGGGTTGAGTTCTGGGGAGAGCCCACTTGCTGATTTGTGGATGGTCTCTTCTTTATGTGCACACGGAGAGAGAGACAGAGAGCTCTGGGGTCTCTTTTATAAGGGCACTAATCCCATCACGGGGACCCCCCCTTATGATCTCATCTAACCTTGATTACCAACTCCCCGCCCCCCCTCTGAAGGCCCCATCTCCAGATACTATCCCGTTGGAGGTTAGAGCTTCAACATATTACTTGGGGGGAGACACGAACATTCAGTTCTACAGCCTTCCCAACATCTGTTAACAGCCATAGACCAGTCTTTGCTCACTGGTGAGAGAAGGAAGGAGTGGTGGTTGCAGAGTACTTGAAGAAGGGGATCACTCCTCCAGGCCTTCATTTAGTCTGAGGCTGTGAGCTGGTGGTCTCACGCCCCTCTCCTGCTTTCTGCAGCTCTCACCTTTGCAAGAGCCGGCCAAACGCTCGCTCAGAGGGGGATCGCCTCACTTTCACGTAGGCTTCTAGTTAAAGATCGATCAGGCCCGATTTTAATTGCTTATTACTTCCCCACAAACAAATCGACATGATACACTCTATTAAATTACCTGCAGCACAGTCATTTTAAGAAAATGGTTTATGTTCTTTTAATGGTGCTATTTATTGTCCATAAACTTGTCGGTGTAACCAAGCGCCTCTCTGGCTAATGAAACACACACATGGAATATTGTTCTCTGCTTATTGAAACCATTAGGTGTGTAGCTTTTGCAGGTGGTTGAGCATACTGAAAAAAGTGCATCTGATTTTCACCTTTTAAGAGAAGTGGGCCTTGCCATAGGGTTACATTCCATATTAGGGCTTTATAGCCTCAGAAAGAAGACAAAGGATCTTAGGATTATAGGGCAGAGACCCAAATCCTGAGGAGCCTGGGTTTCTTGGTCTATTCAGGCTGCTACAGAGAATAAATAGCACAGACCTGGTGGCTTCTAAACAGCAGCATTCATTTCTCACACAGTTGTGGAGGCTGGAAACCTGAGATGCAGGCACCCCCAGATTTGATGTCTGCTGAGGGCCCGGCCTGCTTCCGGGGTCACAGACGGTGGCTTTCTTGCAGTGTCTTCACATGGGGGGAGGGGCGAGGGGGCTCTCCTTTGTAAGGACACTAATGCCATTAATGGGGGCTCCCCCCCATGACCTCCCAAAGGCCCCACCTCCTAAACATCACTTTGGGGGTTAGGATTTCAACGTATGACTTTGGGGAGACAGCAACATTCAGCCCGTGGCCCCAGGCTTCTGGTTTGCTGGGAGAGAGATGGCATCAGGAGGACTGGGGGCTCGACTTTCAGGGATGACTTGGGCCCAGTGGTGCCCTGCCAGGTGCGTGTGGACACAGGTGTCAGGAAGGGCGAGCATCCTTGTGGGGGTCTCTAGGTCACCTGGCTTCGGTTCGGGAGTCCAGCTCGAACTCTGGCCAGCTGGGCTTTTGCTCTAGGTCTTGCATAGTTTTCTTGAACTGTCCTTCTCTTGCCCTCCTCTCTGTCTCAGCGGCTCCCCCGCCCCCAGACCACGGGAGTTCTCCTGCCTTTTCCCACCTTTCCTGTCTTGTCTTTGGCAGTCGCCATCCTTTCTCATGACTTGCTTCTCCTTTTACTACTATGCCAAGGCTGAACTCCCTGGCCAGCTTCCAGATCCCTGGGAAAGTGAATTAGTTCTCGCCTACTCGGGAACCCTAGGCTCTTGCGTGTTGTTTCCGTCCTGAGTCCCTCATGACCTGCTGCTCTGGTGCCCTCAGGTCTTTCCCTCCTAGAGCTCTCTGAGTTGCCTCTCCTCCACTGGGATTTTGATGCAGTGCCCCTGAGCTGAACCATCTTCCCATCCTCCTGGGACAATTCAGAAGGCTGTGAACCCGTCCCTCTTCCTCCTTTGTGGGACCCCGTGATGCGCGATGTCTCCCTCAGCACCCCTGCTCACCTGTGGATGTTGGAGGGACCATTCCTCCGTTTTCTGCACAGGTGTTAACTGGGGCTTCACTGTGTTCCCCTAAATATGTCAGAAGCTACTAAGAGGAATCACATTCTATTCTTGTTCTGATATAGAAATGCCAAATTGGAAGAAAAAAAAAATTCCCCCGAGGTAGAAGAATGTAAATAAAAGTTAAAATATCCTCTCTTGTCGTTAATAACCCTTTATGGGACTTTGCGTAACCGACCATGAGTGACGGGGGCTGTGCCTTGATAACCTGACTCCTTCCTGCACCATCTCTCTCCCATCATAATTATGGGAGTCTGAAAAGACTCAATAAACTGCTTGAAACACAGGAGCTTCAGGCTCAAGGTGAGTTCAGAAGCTGTGGGCATCAAAATATACGGCTGCATGCTGAAAAGCAGACATGCAAGAAATTAAAAATATAGCCCCAAAGGTTTAATGTCGCCTTTTAACTGTGCTTAAATTCATATTCATGTCCTGTCTGTCTGTCTGAAATAGCCTGGGTTGATATAGGGAAGGTATAAACATATCTCCTTCAAGTGAGTGCTTCTGCAAATCCTATTTTGATAAGGTCTTAAATCCGTTGAAATCAGATCATAAAATCCCCCTGCAGTCTCAGCAATCGGTGAAAACAGTGCTCAACAATTTTTTTTCTTTCAGTTTTGCATTCAGCCAGAGTAACCTCCGTTCGTAAATCTCTCTGTCCACCCCCCTCCCCCCACCCCACTGCCTGGGGGGGAAATATGGGCAACATGTGGTGTGTTAGCAACATTTCAAGTGTAAATATTAAACTTGGTTGGTAAATTTTAATTTACCTTTTAATAATTTTCTGGCTTACAGAGTCTATTTTTAGCATACGAGAGCTTAGAGATCTAGTGAAAAATATACTGTAATATCTGAAAATGCCAGACAAGAGTCATTTCTAGTTTAGAAATTTATCCGATAACAAGTTCTTCATCAGTGGATATTACTTCCCAGGTGATTCATGGATTTTGGGGCAGCGGATGACTGAGGATGGTGCTAATGTGATTTATGCCAATAAATTACTTATGGAATGCCCATAGAATGCATGCAAATGTTCCCCAAAGGGCCCTGTGAAGTTTAGTCTTCATTTCTGATTGCAGAGTCTCAGGTTGCTCTTTACCGTCAGAAAATCCCGTTAGCAGGTGGCCTTTTATGGGGCAGGGTGTAAGTTCTTACGGTCACTGAGTATGCTGAGTGACTCTGAGAACTTGGCAGATATAAAATTCAAAGGGAGAACCACCCCGCAGAATATTTTAGTCCTTAAACGCTTATGTGGTTTGCTGTTGATACAGAAATCTATCCTTTGAAGATGGCGTCTGAGTGGAAATGTGCTCTGGAAAAATCCCTTACTGATGCCGCACACTTTCCTCTTCCAATGGAAGTATTTAAGGTAAGATGTGGGTTAGTGGCGACTTGTTTACTCTTCTCCACACTAACCGTTCTCCAGTGAAAAGTTTCTCACAGCCAATCATTTTCCACGGTTGGAAGAGCTACCTGCTCAGCGGGGTCCCATTTGAAATGTTTAAAATGTTACCTGTGTGCTTTTGCCCTGTGTTGTCATCTTCACAAATTCCTCATATTACAGAAGCCTGGTTGGAATTCTGTGGCTTTACCGCTTTTCTCCATGTTGTATTATTATAGAATAATAACACCTCATGTGCGCTCCCTCACCCCTTACGAAAGGAACAGGACACGTAGCAAGTCTATTTTTGGTATTTATTTGGTAAAAATAATAGAAAGTGATGCTCCTCTTGATGGTTCGGTTTCCTGGATAGCCCGAGAAATGTGTGTGAGTATCTGAGGGGCAGTAGGCCTGGGGGTTGCTAACAGAAGGGAGGTGGACACACAACTGAAATGGATCACCAGGTTCTTACCACTGTAAAATGATGCCTGGCCCTTCTACATAGATGAATACGAAGCTGTGGGCGATGATCCGTGCGGGCCAGAGGGAGTCCTGAAACGTTCTCTCCCTCCCTGAACCCCAAGTCCTTGGGTGGCTCAAACATGGTCGCTGTTGGCTGGAGGAAAGTGGTTTTCCAGGCCCGAGGGGGCACATTTCTGCCACACACGTCCCCCGAGGAGACCAAAATGCCGATGGTGTGAGGTGCCATGGGCAGCAAGAGTTTAGGGCCTGGGCGCGGGCTTCCTGAATTTCAGTTACCCCGAAGGCCTCACTCAGAATTGGAACCCATCACGGCAAATTGTGAACCTTCTCAATCTGCACTTTCCTTGTTGTAGAATTGGAGTTAAAAAGATGGCTTTTTTGAAGCTAGAGATGAAATTATGTTCTGAGGTTATTGGGTAGATGACTTTTACAGTGTTTTGATCCTCCTGTATTAGAAGAACAGCATAGATGGAATAGGCTACTAGGGGCTAGTGATCGCTGGAAGTAAAACGATGTCTTGGGCATTTTTTTTTTTTTTTTTGCTAACTGATCGAATACTTCTTTCCTCACCTCTCCCATCCTCCCTTCCTCACTTCCTTCTTTCCTTCCTTTCTTGCTTTCCTGATAACATCCTGTCTGGAAAAGATAGAAAATAAGAAAGAAAAACAGCTTTTGCTTTTCCATAACTCACCTGGCTCCATGGCCTCTGCGTGTCCCCCTGGGGACCCCGACAGTTGGTGTCCACTCTCTTCACAGTGGCCTTCGTAATATTTTTAGTGTATACACTGGATCATGTCCCTCACTCTTGACAAAATAGATTTTCTTTTGAAGTATATTCTACACCTGTGAGGAGCTCAAAGAGTAATGGATGAAAGCACGACTATGCACCTCCAGTCTAGACTTGAGAGGTCGCCACCAGAAGCGTGTCCTTCCCCGACGCGCTCTCCTGCCTCTTCGAGGGGACCCGGCACCCTCACTTTTGTGGGGATCATTTCGCTGCTTCTCTTTGTAGTGTTACTGCCAGTGTATGTCTTCCTAAATGTTATGTATTTGCTTTTGACAAGGTAAGAAGCAGATATAAGCCTACTTATTTCAGAAGAGGCCTTTGCCTGGGGCACCTAGCAGGCTTAGTCAGAGGAGGATGTGACTCTTGATCTCCAGGTTGTGGGTTCGAGCCCCACATTGGGTGTAGAGATTACTTAAAAAAAAAAAAAATCTTTTAAAAAAAAAAAAAGAAGAGGCCTTTTCCTGCTCTTTGGAGGGGAAAACAGCTGGATGATGTTTGGTTAACAAGCTGGCTTTGCTTTTCCTCAGTTGACAAGAGTCAACAAAGTCATGAGCTGGTCTTAAGAGAATTAGGGTTTATCGTAGTTGAGCCATCTGCCAGAGCTGCAGCTGAACTCCAGGTACTGGACATCCTGAGAAATATGGACAGAAACCAGTCGGTTTATATTTTCTGCTTTTATAGCTTACTCTGTTCCAGGAACAGGCCCAAGCACTACTCTTCTGTGAAGTGAATGGAATGTTCTCCTCGGCTCCAGGCAGCTTGTGTAGTGTTTGGTCAGAATGAGCCAAATACTGTCCACAGCCTCGTCGGTCTGCCGCGCTTTGGCGTTCTCCCCTCAGGTCACGAAGATGAGGCAGTGCTGCAAGCCATCTTCAAGATGGTGGCCTTCAGTATCCTTCTCGCTTTGAATGAGAATGTCTTTATTCTTTCTTTGTGCTTCCCTGATTGTTTGGGTAAAGAATTCTAGGCTCGCTGTCACTTTTCTCAAGAATTTAGAGGTATCACTCCATTTTCCCTCCCTTCTCTGGACTCTTGTATTTTCCTCCATTGTCCTGCAATTTCGCAGTTGATTGCCATGGTGGACATCTCTTTTCTTCCACAGTGCTGGCCACCTCCGGTGTCTGCCTTTAATTTGGGGATGTTTCTTGTTTAAAACGATGCCTTCCACTGCTCTTTTGCTTTCTTGATCTGTATGTGGACGTGCTATTCCTGGACTGTCTTTTTACTTTTTTTATTTTCCCCCTTTCAGTTCTACTTTTCATTTCCTTGTCTGTTGGTGGCACTTCGAGAAGTTTTATGAACTTATTTGTACTGTCCTGTTTTTACGAGCGCTTCTTTGGTGGGTTTTTGCTGAATGCTGTTTATAGCCTCCTCTCCTTACCACATGGATGCATGAGTTCATCTTGTTGGAATTACTGGTTTTTGAAAGTCTTCTTTTTTCCCCTGAAAAATTTGTTTCCTCCATGTTGGTTTGGTTCCTGATGTTCTTGTTGGAGGCTGAAAATCCTTGACCGTGGCTCTTGAGTAAGAGGGAGGTTAGAAAGCTGAGGGCAGAGCTGGTCAGTGTAGATGACCTTGGAGAGCTACTTCTTTGTATGGTGCTGATTTTCCAGGGGAAGTTTTTCAGCTTCCAGCCTGGGGCTCAAAGTCCAGCCGCTGGTGGTGTGAGTGAGTGGGGCAGAAGAGGGCCGGGGTTTTGGCACCGAGGGCCCAGGGGCCATCTGTTTCACCCTCTCTGCTGGAGACTGGGAGGACGGTTGATCTTTTGGAGTAGGGAAGGGGACTTCTTCCCTCATCTGCTCCCATTTACTGCCAGGTTTTTTTTTTTTTTTTTTTAAGATTCTATTTATTTGAGAGACAGAGAGAGCATGTGTGAGCACGGGGAGGGGTGGGGGCGGGCTAGAGGGAAGAGGAGAGAATCTCAAGCAGACTCCCCACTGAGCACCAAGCCCAACTTGGGGATCCATCTCATGACCCTGGGATCATGACTTGAGCTGAAACCAAGAGTCAGACGCTCAACCAACTGCACGCCCCCACCCCCCGCCAGATATCCCACATTCACTCCCAGTTTTAGGCCCATGTGGTATTACTGGCTTCTGAGTCTCCTGAGGATTCTGCAGTTTCCTTGGATTGGTTCTCAGCTTAGCTGCTGAAGCCTCGGGATTTCGCTCTGTTGATGGTGTTAAATTAGTCCCTTCTTGTTCGTCTGCATTTTTGCTCCCATACCTTTGTCGCTATTGAGAGGGTTCGTGTCTTAAAAAAAAAAAAAAACTCTTTACTGGAATTTTGGTTAGAGTTTAGGAAGATGTTAAATTAATGTTTCCGTTTGCCATCTGCATCTGGCACCCCCATGCAAGCGTCGTGTGGCCTGCGATGTAGGTGAAGCACCCCCACATCCTTCCAGGTTGTTCGGAGCCAGCTGGGACTCCATGCATGCTTCCCTGTGCACCTCACGTGTGGTGCCTCCCCTGTGTGCCAGGTGCTGGCCTCTCCGCAGCTCATCACATGCCTTTTGTACCTGTCTTGTTCTTTCTGTTAGATCCTGCTGAAGGATTCAACTGCAAATATGCATTCTCTTACAAAGCCTTCCCGGGGCCCGGGCCTCTGTCCCTACTCCCTTACGTGTCTCTGTCGTGCCTTGTCGCCCAGCTCACACTTAGACTTCGTTGTCTGTGTCATTCTTGGTGGACTGTCCATGTCATTTTGCCTAACTGAAGCTTCAGGAAGGCACGGACCGTGTCTGTCTTGTTCAGTGTTGAATCCATTCAGCCAGACTCCGTGGCGGCAGTAGGGCTCAGGAAATCCTGTCAAATGTATGAACAAATTCTTGACCAGTGTATTTAACTCATTGATTTAAAATATTTTGAGTTAATGTAGTCGTGGTTTAACTGGATATACAGACTTACTATGAGCAGCTACTCTCTGCAAAATGCTATTGACTTCGATTCCAGGGTCTCATCATTTGTCTACATTTCTCAAAATTCAGTGACCTTCTTCCCTCACTTTAGGGTTTTCCTGTTAGAATTCAGACTATTCTTTGGGGGGGGGGCACTGCTGAGAGTTCTCATTGCCCTCAGTGCTTTGTTCATAATGAATAAGTTGCTCTAAGAGTAGATACTGAATAGTTCCTGTTTTTCACAGGACAGATGGAATGGGCATTTTCATAAATAAAAATGGGTCGAGTTGAAAATTATGTGTTCTTAAAGCTCGTGAGGCACTTTCATGAATGTTTCCTCTTATTTCAATTTGGTGGGAAAGAAGTGGGCAGTTTCACTTTCTCAACCATGCTTTGTAGGGAGTGGATATTTATATGTTGAATTTTGGAATCGTGAGAACAACCACCATCCTGAGGCTGTTGTAATAAATGACCACAAACTGGGTAGCTAAAAACAATGGAAATTTATTAGGTCATAGTTTTGGAGGCCAGAAGTGGAAATCGAGGTGTCGGCAGGGCATGCTCCCTCCCAAGCCTCCGGGGGAGAGGCTGTCCCATGCGTGTGTCCTGGCTTCTGGTGGTTTGCCTGCAGTCCTTAGCATCTCTTGGGTTGTGGCAGCCTACCTCCGGCCTCTGCCTCCATGTGGCTTTCTCCCCTCTCTCTGTCCCAGTTTCCCTCTGCTTATGGGGACACCCATCATTTGCTGTGGGCCTGTGCTCATGCCGTCCCACTTCAGTTTAACTTGACTGCACCTGCAGAGACTTTGTTTCTAAATAAGGTTCCATTCCCAGGTTCTGGGTGGATGCGAATTTTTAGGGGACATTATGCAACCCAGTACAACCACATGTCCTGAATGTATAGTAATTTAAGAAATCATAGAATAGTACTCTGTACTGAGCTATCCTACTTACACGGGAGTAATTAAGCTCAGAGAAATTGCATGGGGACACGGGATGAGGTTCAGACTGTCTTAACAGTCCCTTCATGTTAATAGAAACGAGAGTTTTTGTTTTTTCTTGTCTCAAGTTTTTGTAGGTTTTGGTGAGCAATATTCTGCAGGGTACAAAAATAGAACTTATGTGGGTTTTTTTCCCCCTGTTATCACTGTTTGATCATCACTGCTTCTCAGCAGGCAAACTTACTTCTATTATTTTCATTATGGTAAAAGCTATACATGTTTGGATTCAGTCATGAGTCCTCCTCGATGCATGTTGTTATGGAAAATTGCCATAGTGTGCAACTGTTGCAAGACCGAAGTCGAAGCTATGGCATATCAGTGGCTGGAGTTGAGCAGTATTTCAAAGCAGTTTTTTTTTATTATTTTTACACTGTGGATAAAATGGGTATTTTGATGGAATGAATCTCATTATGCTGCGGTGTTTGTCACTCTGGGGACGTGTTCACACACGTGGTTTGGTATCTGTGTGTGTATGTCTATTAAACGCAGTCCGCTAGTGTTACCATACAGAATTCCTCATCTCGCATGAATATGGACAGTGATGCTGTAAAAACAAGCTCATCATTAGTATCCCTGCTGTGATTTACCCTTGATCTGAGAGAACACTTGGAATGGCTTTTGGGTAGCATGTTTTAGTGGGAATTCTGATTTCCCTTATTTGGAAAATGCAGAGGATCTTCAAAAGTGTCCATTCATTTGAAAGACAAGGAACTGATGAAATGGGTACCAAACAAAGGGAAAGGGATAATAAAAAAAATGCATTATATTGAAAAATAATTTTTTTTTCTGCAAACCAGCCTCATTATTAAGGGACCTAATATATTTGCTAAGAAAATCCATATATTACTACTCGTTTACCCATGAAGAAAGGTAAGTTTATAGAGGTGACCACAGTGCACATCAGCACAGCGTCTTGTGGTTTCCTTTTTCCTTGTTAGGTAACCTTTGCAACCCATCATTTGATTGTTGACAAGTCCTACTGTCCAAGTGAGGAGACTAGAAGAAAAGTGGTCAGCGATTTCTGTTCTGTTTCAGTTTTCAGTTGCACTAAATATCTGATGTCTGGATTTGGGGGAATTCAGTTAAATCTTACAAATGGGGCCGAGGGACATGGGAAAATAAGAGTGTAGCTCCAATTAACATAACATTCTGTGTGCCAGACATTCAGAAACCTTCTCTAATCACAGTTCCTTTTCATTCTCTGCAGTTCTCATGAGCTGCAATCTACATTTCTGACTCCACTCATCTGCCAGTGTTAAGTTGTGGACATTTCAGTGATGACTCCTACATACATCAAAGAGATCTACAAGTAAGAAGCTGGAGTCCCCAGTTTGCCAGTTAATTGAAACCAAGCATTTTTCCCTGAGGGGAATACCGATGTGTAGCCCGGGGAAAGCGCACACTCCATCTCACTTCACTCGCGACCACACCTTGTAATTGCAAGGAAAGAATGTTACTTGAAATGTCACTAAAACCCGTTATCCATTTGTATCCCTTAAAGAAGTGAACTCGCTCGAATATTTTTTCTTCCATTCCATTGGAAAAAAAAAAAAGTTTAAAATCTCAAGTGTGTTTGAAATTCCAAGTAAGCTGTTAGAGATTGACGGAAGAGTGGCAGTAAGTATAAGCCACAGAGACTCGAGCCCAGAACCATGGTGTCGTCCCCGAAGCCTGGCTCTTTCCCATCCCCAGCTCAACCCCACGGTTAGTGACCGCCAGGACTCAGAGGACGAAGATGAGGAGACAGTCATGGTTAGTCCATGACAGCAGAAGGCTGTAAAGCAAAATTAGCAGAAAGAAGAGCAGCATGGCGTGCACTCTGGAAACTCCAGTATAAACCTCCAAGGGTCCTCTCTTCCGGAGTGTCCCAGGGACGACTCTTCATTGTGACAACATGTGCTTTACTGTTGTCTGCCAGGGGAGCTCATCAGAGGCCTGGCCCAGGGGTTTTATTGGGTGCTGGCCACGTAGGCACCCTCTGCCTAGCACGGGTCCAAGTCCTAGACTTCCAGAAGGAAGTTTAGATCATATTGTTTGTACAAACAATCTTGGCACAGCGGGCCACTCTTCTAGGTAGGGGGATCTTTTTATCAGTGTAGGGTGCTGTTTAAAAGCCCTCTTCCCAGATGGCAGCCCAGGGCTAACCCCGCAAGCAGGCCCTTTCCAAGGATTGTGGTCTCTGGCCTGCTGTACATATTATTCCTTTTCTGCACATCTCTGTTCCATCTATCGACAAAGCCTGGCGGCTCTACCGTCACAGACTGTCCCAAATCCAGTCACTCTCCTCTTGGTCCATCAGCACAGCCCCAAGGACAAGCTTGCCATCCCTCTGTCCTGGACTGCTGTGTTAGTTTCAGAACTCTATCCCCAGCTGCTGATCATTGCTTCTCTGCGGCCAAAGTGATTCTTTTCAAACAAGATTCAGATCCTGTCACTCTTTTGCTTGTAACTCTCCGGTGGCATCTCCTCCTGCTCAGGGCGTGCTGTCCTGGGTCCGGCATGGTCCTGCTCCCTGCGGGCTCTCTGTCTGAGCCCGTCCGCTGGCTGAGGCCTTCCCGGGTGGCACCCCACCCTCTGGGAGACTGCTGCCCCTCCAACACGGAGCTGCCCCTGCTCAGGCCTTTGCAGTCATGCTCTGTCTGCCTGGAACATGACCCCAGATGCCTGCATGGCATCCTCCCTCACTGTGTTCAGGTCTCTGCTTAAAATAAGAAGCAACGTTCTCCACCATCATCTGTCCTCCCGCTATCATCGTGCTTGTCGTAGCACTGATCCCCATGCATATTCTGTATTCATTGGCTTTTTCTGCCTCAGATCTGTTCCCCCCCTAGCTAGAGCACAAGCTTCCAATAAGCAGATTGTGGCTCCATCCCCAGGGCCCTGAACGGTGCCTGGCACATTGTAAGCACGCAATAAAAATTCTTGAATGGTTTTAGTGAAGAAGTAAGTACAAAAATCAACTCTGAAGAATGGAGACTCTGAGGTGGCAAGTGTTATGTCGGTGGGGCGAATCCCGTGTGAGTGGCTCTGAACAGTGAGCTGTGGTGGATTGGCCGAGGAGCTGGTGTTTTCGTGACTAGCTCAGACTACCCGTGTCCGTCTGTGGCTGAGAGGAAACAGCTGAGAGCACTGAGAAGAATATTAGGGATGCGTTGGAATCGAGGGAACATCTCAGCGTCTGTGAGATCCCATGGCTAGTGAGGTTGCTGTGTCAGTGTGTGCATCTTGCTGACGATGATCAGAGTCACCAGGGTTG
This sequence comes from Leptonychotes weddellii, assembly GCF_054177405.1. NCBI lineage: Eukaryota > Metazoa > Chordata > Mammalia > Carnivora > Phocidae > Leptonychotes > Leptonychotes weddellii. The sequence continues at coordinate 41,750,173 of NC_138373.1, read as the reverse complement.
TGTGTGGGCTTGTTTTCTTTTCAGAGTGTCCGGCCCTTACTACCTCTCTTGGTGTTTGCAGGCATGCATGGTAAGGTGCTGGGTGTAATGTATCATTTACTCATTAAACAGATCCGTGCAGATAACCAGGAGCTTGAGGAATGGGCTCCTACTGTGCCGTCGGCCTCGGTAGCTACCTCGGAGTGACTGCATTCTGCCTTCTGGGCATCTGGTGTTCCACGGTATGGCCTGTCTTTCCCAGGGTCTCATCCACGTTCCTTAGATACGCACCATAACCACGTAGATGAGCTTTGGGTGTGGCAGCTGATGATTTCAGATCATTTCCATTTTTATAGGAAGCTGAGGGAGAGATGTGTTTTCTATGGGATATGGACGCCCAGACTCTAGCCATGATCCATCCCATTATTGCCAATTCTCGATAGATATCTGTGGCTGATGTGGAGGTTACTGGGAGCCTTCGTCAAGACTCACAGAGGATCAGAAGAGAGTACTTGGTCTAGTACTTGGAAAAAACACCAGGTCTCTTGGTGTTTGTCGTCTTCGACAGAAGTATCTGTTAAAAGGATCCCAGACTATGTATACATAACTGATTTGCCTTAAAGGGCACCCTCGCGGTCTGTTCATAAAGGGCTTTCGTGATGGCCAAGAGACAAGCTAGATGCCGTTTGATCCTGTCTCAAGCTGTGCCAGTCATGATTTCTTCATTGCAGCTCGCTCTCTCCAGAGGTTAGCGTTGAGCCAACCAAGGGAAGGGGCCGCTGGGAGAAGGCTCATTGGTCAAAGAAGATGCCGCACGCAGCCATGACTAGTATTACTATTTTTCAACACAAGCAAACGGACAGAGAAAGGCAGACATTCTAGCACGTACGTCTTCTCTGTGAAGAGTGTTCAGAAAGTGCTCCTACTGCCCCGACGGTCCCCCAGCCCGTGATTTCTTTAGCTCTCTTCAGCTTTGAATTAGGTACCTGTCGGTGTGATTGTAGATTTAACCCGTTGGAGGGAACCTCTTCCATATTTGAGGATCGAGACCTAGGTGAAAGGCTGGAGAGAGAAGTTGAAGTGTGGCAAAGAGAGAAAAGCTTTTCTTTCTCATTGCATCTGCTATAGCCAGAGGGGTAGGAAAGCATGGGAGCTGTTCAGTGAGGACGGATGGTGAGGTTGTGGTTTCTATGGTGACTGATTTCTTTTTCTCTTGTTCCGCCACTAAATACAGCAAATATCCCCTCATGGCTAAGTTTGGCCTTCAGGTGGGACACTTAGATTCTCCCAGAATCTTTCGGCCCCCTGTGTGGGGCCAACACTTCATTTCTTTGGTATTACATTCCATGTCCTGCATGGCACAGTGTCTGATACCAGACAATTTAGCAAATAAATGGTCTCATCAAGTTAAACCCAAATGTTCTTTTTCAAGAAGGGCTGTCTAAGACAGGGGGTCATTTTGGTATCCGACGGACGGCTCGCCCCCTGGGGTCCTGTCCTGTTCTGGGCTCACCGCATACCTGGGCATGAGGCCATAGGCTCTGCAAGGTGCGTGCGGCGCCCCTCCTTAGCTATTCTCAGTTCGTTAAGGACTTTGGAGAGGTTTTTGAAGCAGAGCCTCTCTGGGGTGCTAGATGGCAGAGAAGTTCAGTCCTTCCTGATGCGTAGAGAGGGAGGGAGTTCACGGCTGTTCCTCGTGTGCTCCGGGTTCATGAACCGCGGCACGTGAATTCCATAACGCAGAGAGGATGATGGGGGCCATCTCGTTTTTATGAGCTTTGGAGACATGCAAGAGAGGGCAGGTTTGGTCAGGCAATAAATGTAAATATAAAAATGGCAAAGCCTGGATCCATGGCGTTGGCTTCTAACGATGGCGCGAGCACAGGGGCCCCAACACGGCTGCCTGCAGTCGGCCTGATAGCGCCTCGCTTTTAATTCTGAACATGAAGAATTTAAGAATAGAGTCAACTTTCTGTTATCTGCTCCGGGAGTTATCATTCCCAAATGGCTTCTGTTTGCCACTGATTATTCTGGTTCCGGCCAGGTACTGTGGTTTCAGGGAAGGCAGGATAATATGAGCTTGGACTCCATGTGATCGGGGTTGGGATGTGAGACGGGGGCACAGCGTGCATCTCTAAGACAGAAACGTTTGGAAGGGATTGTCATGTTGTATTCTTATCTGTTCGGATTTTCCTTGCCACTCTCCACTGGTAAGAATAATTAAGAAGCGGTTCTACTTGTTTGTTCTACGGAGGATTTGGTAATGGGCCACAATAAAATTGTATAGAGGCAGTTTTCTTTCCACCAAAAACACACAGAGATCCTTTGTAGGTTAGGTTGGACTTTTTTTTTTTTAAAGATCATTTATTTATTGAGAGAGAGCGTGCGAGTGGGGGGAGGGCAGAGGAGGGAGAGGGAGAGGGAGGGACTCTTGAGCAGGCTCCATGCTGAGTGCAGAGCCTGACACGGGGCTCGTCTCATGATGCTGAGATCATGACTTGAGCTGAAATCAAGAGTCAGACGCTCAACCGAATGAGCCAACCAGGCGCTCCTGTTAGGTTGGGCTTCCAATCTCCATGTGCCTTTTATAAACAGGCACTTGCAAATTGCAGTATCTCAAGGAGGGAGATTGGCATAAGGGGGAGTCTAAATCCTTTCCTTCAGGGGTTTATGATCTAATAGAAAACGAGGGTCCCAGCACTGATGCTTCTGTGCCGTGAACCCCCAACTTTCACTAAGCTCCGTCCTGCCTTGAGAAAGGCACTCTGAGGGGGTTTGTGTGTATCGTGGGTATAAATGAAAGCGTGGGAATCTTCACTTGCTTGGACAGCCATCCCTCCTGAGTTACCTTGTCTTGATGGCATGAAGTCAAGGGTAAGATGAAAATCTGCCTCCAGGGACACCTGGGTGGCTCAGTCGTTAAGTGTCTGCCTTCGGCTCGGGTCATGATCCCGGGGTCCTGGGATCGAGCCCCACATCGGGATCCCTGCTCAGTGGGAAGCCTGCTTCTCCCTCTCCCACTCCCCCTGCTTGTGTTCCCTCTCTTGCTGTCTCTCTCTAATAAAATCTTAAAAAAAAAAAAAGAAAAAAAAGAAAATCTGCCTCCAGTATTGTCTCCAGTCCCACGTATAACTAGAAGGATAAACAAATCAGATAAACTTTTACATGAATATGTAATGTTGTGTTTAACATTTAAGAAGAGGAAAGAGTAAGTTTAGAATAGTAGAGATCCAACTTAAAGCTTGTTAATATTTACCAGGATGTCCCGTGTGTGGTTGCTGTTGAGATTTCTAGGTCCTAGCAGGACTGATTCTTGCCCCTAGCATCTTGATTTTCCTAAAGTTACTTACATGCATGCATACTTAACTCCAGTCTGCAGAGGAGTTCAGAAACTTTAGTTATTTCAGTTGTGATTTTGTACAAATTGGTCCATTCACTGGACCTTAATTGTTTCTGAGCTACCAGTGATTCTGAGAGGCTGCAGGTACATCCGTGAGGAGGTGAGGAGGTGAGCCAGGCCAGGCCAGGATAGGAAGTGTTACAAATCCTTGTTCTTGTGTGATGAGTCGCACACCTTTGGAGTATCTCTGGAATATATAGAAACCCTTTCAGACCAATTAGGGTGGGGTACAGAGGCACAAGATAAAAAGTGCAAGTAAAGCTGGGGATGCTTTGCATGAAAGCCAGCGTCATGCTCCCTTGGGAGAGTTCTGGTTATTGAGCCCCACAGGGTGGGAGAATTGGCCACTGGGCCCTCTCCATGTGCTGTGACATTTTCTACAGAGTGGCTCGACACAGTAGACGTCCTTGGTCTTCCTGGATGCTTGGGGAGTCTCCAGGCTCAGAGAAGTTGAGCCCCCATCCTACCCTGTGCCGGGAGCCCATGGTGGATCCAGGACACACACACAGACCTATCTGAATCCCAGGGCCGAGATCTTTTTCCTTTTGCTTTTGAACAGTCTTTAGAAGTACATGAGGGTATTTAAAAGCTGAGCCCAATGAGTATTATTGCAACAAAGGATGAGAAAATAAATCCTGAGAGGATAAAGTATTTGCCTATCAAAGTATCATGCCAGCTGGAATATACTGAGTGACCCCTCCTTGTTCCATCACAGAGGACATGACAGAGGCTCTGTGGGCTTTTAGGGAAGGATGATTCTTTATTGTCATAATTAACAAATGCCCCCATTTATTTCAAATGCCCATACTCCGTGTAGAAGTAGAACCACTGGTGTGGGCCAGTAATAGGGGCCCCATTTTCCTGGACCGCAATTAGCTTGGGAAGAGGCCTAAGACCAGTTTGGGTCAACAGTATCTGAGAAAGCCAGTTGCATGGTTTCTATCATAGGTGACCTTGTTTTCAGAAGAGGTGTGGGGAAGAGGTGGCTCTCTCTCCTTCCTCTGCGCTTTATCCCATCTGGCTGAGGATCCTGGGACTCTGCAGCCATCTCCAGGCCCTGGGGAGAGCTGAACTGAGCGAGGTAGTCCCCCAGAGTGTGGAGAAGGATGGGATGAACACAGGCTGTGTATGGCGTGGATGCCGGCCCCTTAACCAGCAGCCTTGAGTGGAACAATGTATTATGGGACATAACGGATTTCCTTACGGTATATGCCAGTTCGAGTAAGGTTTTCTGGCCTGGCCATGTCAAGGTGGCCTAATGGGTAAAGCTCGCCTCAGGGAATAGTACCCACTGGGTGACTGGTCTGCTTGTCTGTAGCTTTGAAGTGAGAGTTTACTCCTTACAAATAACAAACCCGTTGCTGCATGGTGGGAGCCTGGCAGGTTAACAAGTACCTGAGTCATTTATCATTATTGTGTTACACAGAGTTTCTGTGGCGTAACACTGTATTGTGAATATGGTGTTTGTTCCCTTCATCCATGACAGCATCTCCTCAAGACATACATTAGGTATGCAGAGTGGTGGCCTTGGGAGGGTAAGTAACAACACTGGATCTGCAGTGTAGACTGGCCCAGGTGCCCAGTCAGGATTTCCAGGCCTTGTTGGGACAGCATCTAGTAAGTCAGAACTAAAAGGGATGGTCTGCAGGGCTCATCAGACCAAGAGACTGGACAGCTTCCAGGTTGACTAAATGTTGGAGACAGAGGCAAAGAGAACCAAGGGGGCTTATTGAACGTGAAGAGGGAGGAGCTCACGCGTGCAGGTGTCCCCTCAGCGAGACCGCCTTCCCTCTTGACCGGGTCTGAATGGGTGGTCCTCGGCTGGGGAGGATTTGCCCGCCAGGGGGCGTGTGACAGCGTCTGGAGGGGGTGTGATGGCCACACCTGGGAGCCGGCTGCTGGTGCCTCGAGGGTGGAGGCCAGAGATGTAGCTGACCATCCCGTAGTGCTCAGGACGGCGCCCCCAGCAAAGCATTATTGGGCCCCCAAATGCCAACAGTGCCAAGGTGGAGAAGCCTTAGTCCAGAGAAAGACCCCTTCCTCCCTCGGAAACAGGTGGACCGGTAGCAGTGGACGACAGCCAGGATGTGAGGAGGGCGCTGGAGACTTTTAACCGTTATTAGGTCCATGCCAGGCTGCCTGGCAGTTGACACTTAAAACTGTGGGATCCTCCCCCCGTGTCAGAACACTGTTCAGAGGCGCGTATGCTCTCTGGGCTACAGTCCCTTCTGCCCGTGTCTGGAAAGGCTGGAGCACAAAATCAGCCTGCTTTGTGGAAGAGTTGTGCTCATTACCCGCTCTTCTTTCTGTCTCTGAAGGATGGTGTCCACCCCAGTGGGGACCGTTCAGGGCCATGGTCATAATTTGCAAGACAGCTGTTGGGTTGCATTTGGGGCTGTCTGCAAAAGGGGCACCCAACAGTATGTCAGCCGCGTTCCATCACTGGACTGTGAAGCTTGGGCTCCCCGTCCCCCCAGAGCGGCCACCATGCTCTTCCTCAGCCCAGGGCGCTTAGACTCCCTCCAACCCCCCCTCTGCCCCCGCCCCCACCCCGAGCGTTGCTGTGGAAACGGGAAGAGATGCCCTGGTTTTATCAGAGGGAGAGGATGAAATAAGTGGGAATGTAATCACACCAACTCAGCCGTGGTTTTTCCCCTAGTGCTGCTGTAAGTAAGGTTGAATTTCTTGCCACTTACAAATGCTTTTATGGTGCTAAATGTTAATAATGAAAGGCATTCTCGGTGCTCTGCTTTTTTTTTTTTCCTTCTTTTTTTTAAACCTAGTGTACCAGTTTTTGGACTTACTGTGAAATAGGTCTACTCTAGTTAACTGTTATAAATCTTGTGGTTCAGGTTGAAGTATGTAGTACTACATTTTCTCCTTACTATTTTTTAACTTGATTTACTGCATGACTAGTAGATAAAACTACTATTTACAGCTGTAAGTAAAGAATGGAAATGCTGATTAGTGTTCAGCATACAGATTTTTTATTACATTTTCGTTATAAATATTTCATTGGATAAATTTAATTCAGTGCGGTGGAATTAAAATGTAATAATGCTATTGATTTAATAAATGCTGGCATCCTAATGTCCATTTTTAGATGAAACTAAGGTAATGAGAGTAATTTTCTAGTGAACATATGAGCACTAGATCTCTGGTAAAACAAAAAGAGGAACAATATGATAAATTGCACTGGATCTTTTTTTTTTTTTTGCATGACATATCATGCTGATATGAGTAAAAGCATTAAAGCGTAGTTCATTATATATCAATTTGAATGTAATGCTAATTAAAACCTTCCTTTGACTTCACTGAAGCCTATTTTTAGAAATTATATAAATTAATTGGGGCCTTTGAAAAGATGCATGTGCAACATCTGAGTACCCTGTGGACCAAAAAATTGCCATTTTGGAACTGAATAAAATTACACTGTGCAATATTTTTGTTGATACACTAAGAGATTTGGGTGCTTGGGGAGCCTGGGTAGCTCAGTCAGTTAAGTGTCCGACTCTTGATCGCAGCTCAGGTCTCGATCTCAGGGTGGTGAGTTCGAGCTCAGCATGGAGCCTTCTTAAAAAAAAAAAAGAGAGATTTTGGTGCTTAAAAAAAATGTGTGCGTGGGGGGGGCAAATTGCATATCTATTTTTTGCCCATTTTATTTCATATCAACATAAGCAAAAAGGAGAAACCAAAGAATTAAAGACCGAGGCTCATATTGCCCCCTCTGGAAAATCTCCTGTAGCATTTGATTGTGGAGCTTGGGTTAGGAGTCGGGTTTCCACGCAAGGAGGGACGCAACTGCTTTTCTTACATTGAAATCCTCACCAAGTGCATTTTAATTGTATTGTGTTAATTAGTTTGAACTCATTCTCTCAGGGGCCCCATTCTTCATATTGTTCTATCACGTGAGGTGTATTTCTCTAGGGAAGCAGGGGTAGCAAGAAGCATCAGCTATTTTAGGAGTCTGTGATAGCCACATAGCAAATTTTGAGGGCATAACCTGCAGCTCTTCAAGCCCCTAAAATAAATGCAGAGAGATGAGTCGTGTTCAAGGAGGAATGTGGCTGATGAGGGGCACCGAAAACGATGGAACGTTCCATCTTTCTTGTCTCTTCTTTCTCCTGTGTCCTGCTGGGCACATGCTTCATTTCCTCTTGTGGATTAATACTCACAGTCATTTGTCTGTTTGATAAAGAACTCCGCTGCTCACCCTGAAGCTTTATCAAGTCTGCCAGAGAAGTATGGGGTGGTGCTTACTCACGACTAATATGAAGACTGCTCTCTGCAGTGGTGTTTCTTCAGTAGCTGTGTTTGATTCTTCCAGAAGGAGCCATCACCTTTTCCAGGCATGACAGTCCCTTCCAAAGCAGGGACCGCAGCAGAGGCTGATGTTGGGAGCTGTGGGGGACCAGCATGGACCCCTGCACCAGGGGGGAATGCCCTGAGGTGGTCCGATCTCCTTGACTTCTGCATCCTGGGTGAAATAAAATAACACCTCGGCCAGAGCTGAAAAGCCAAACAGCTGAAGACACTGTGGTTTGTCCGCTCTTCTTTTTCCAGCATGACATTTCGTATTTATCCCTCCTTCGTCATTTTCTAACTAAATTTCCAGCTTCTCAGTGTTAGGAGCTGCATCATCCGCTTGCTCTTCATTCCGTGTAGATTAATGCTTAACACGTATTTAAAATACTACTGACGGGTTGAGATTCGTATGCACTTTGCAGCCGGGAACATTGACTAGATTAACCACGTTTATCAGATTAACCTGTCTAGGTTAACATTGATAATGTGAGAAGATGGGTATCGACGAAGGATAGCTTGCTTAAAAGGCACCATAGGCATTTTGCTGCAAACAGTTCTTAAATTTTCATTGCTTAAAGAATACACGAGAGCAGTTAGTAAAAATCGCTTGTTAATTTTTGATGAAGACTGATTGTATATGAACATCTTGGGGCTAATTTTTAGTGTCACAATTCTCTGACACACTGTTTTTCATAAGCCACTGAAAAAGTATTATGAATTAACAGCAAAAATTGGAGGTCAAGTAAATGATCAGTATCAGTAGCTGTTACTTTTTAACCTGGCAATATCTGTCTTTGAAATAAAATTTTAGGAGCCCATAGGCTACAAAAGGTTTGTTTATTTGTTTACTAATTAGCAATAATAAATAAAAGATCCCTTTTTTGGCCTTTACCTGCCAGTCCGGTCTATAACCTGAAGCTAATCATGGACATAGGCAGACCACTTGGATTTGAATCTGGCTTCTCTGGTGAGCTCTGTGTCCTTGCTTAGATAACTTAACCTCTCTGTGTCTTAATTTCCTTACTGTAGGATGGATGCTCCCCCATAGTCTGTTGTCAGGGGAAAACGGTAATACAAGAAAGAGCTCACAGGTGTTTATTTACAATATGCTGTGTTGTTACTGTTTCTCTGCTTGATATCATGTGCTAAACCAGGTTATTCTCAGTGCAGAGTGCCTGAATGGTAGTGGGGGAGGGCAGGAGCTCCTCCTGGGTTCTGGAGAGAATAAAGTTGATGGAGAACAGAAGTTGATGTATACATAATCTCTTTTACATTGTCATTCCGCTGAAAATAAGGTTCCCAGAAGAGCGATTGTTAAGGTAGGCTGGTAAGACAGTCCTCCAATAAAATGAATGGCATTTTACTTCTGATCAATATAAAACTACTTTAGGTCAAGAATAAAATGTGTAGCGATGAGTGTAGATGGGAATGACATTGCCCGCGTTTCTTAAACGAAAGTTTTTCTGTAAGCAATTTAACTGGACCTCAGTACATTTAAATAAACAGTATTTCTTGAATGTGACAGGCATATTTGTGAATGTACTGAGGATTTAGTAATCCCTCCTGATTTCAGGAATAACATCGTTCTTGATCCAATAATTGTGAGGTGTGAATGATTCTCTAGAGCTTTGCAAAGGCCAGAATGCATCTTTCAGACCACAGTGAATTTTCTATTATCTCTCAGTAGATAATCAGTTTTGTAAATCGTCTTCAGGGGCCAGGAACTCTCTTTTTTAACATCGAGAATGATTAGCTGGTGTTTGCGTAAATGAATGCATGTACTCTCACTGCATTAACAGCCCAAAGCAAATGGTCTGGGGGCGATTAAATTTGTTTTTCAATGAGAGTATCTGTACCTTTTCTTGTACATGAATATGGATGTACTTATATATACACACACACAGAGCTCAGAAGGTCTGTGAATTGTCTTATTTGGAAATTTACTGGCATTGAATTCTTTAATCATCATAAAAACTCTATCTTTTAGGCGTGTCAATGACTCCCTTTGCCTTTTTGGTTGTGACTTAGATGCCTAAATCCAGTATTTTAAGGCTAAATTTACCAAGCCACTTTCCCATAATATTTTCTTCACCCTTCCAAGTCATGTGCTTTCCTGTTCCAAATTATGATTCATTCCTGTAAGTCCTCAGGTCGCCGTCATCATGGTAGTAATGATTTTTATATGTTGCAGTAAAAATCTTCCTTCTGGAATTTCTTCTAAGGCTGGATCTTTAATAGCTGTTCTTTGTCTTTTTCCTTCCCCCTCTGATAATGTCATTTGTGTGTGTTGTGTGTTATGTTGTGTGTTATGTGTGTGTTGTGTGTATGTGTGTTGTGTGTGTGTTTGTATGTGTGTGTATGTATGTGTTGTATGTGTGTGTTTGTGTGTTGTGTGTGTGTCCTCTGCATCATGTAGTACTCTGTGTATGTGTGTGTGTTGTGTGTATGTGTGTGTTGTGTGTATGTGTGTGTGTTGTGTGTGTGTCCTCTGCATCATGTAGTACTCTGTGTGTGTGTGGTACCTTGGTGGTATTTAACATGCTTATTGAGTGAACCATAGACTATGGAATTGGAATGAATATCAAGAAATGGTCTAGTTTTGGACATTTCTTCAGCTTACTTCAGTAAATACATGTTGGGGTCTTAATAGGATGAGCGGGGAACACACACGAGAGAGTTTGGGCCTGGCTGGGAAATACGGCACCAAACATGCGACTCCCTGTCCTGTTTGTTTCAGGGTCTTCAGGGGCCGCCTGGAGGTTTCAGGGGCCAGCCCCCTGAGCAGATACTGTTCTGCCTCTTGTAGTACAAAGTTTCTGACCTCATCACTCATGAAGGACAGAAGCTTTAGAGCGGTAGATGCACAGTCATAATCAAACTCATGATCATCATATGTCTTTGCTCCTAGATTTTAGAAGTTTTCATTGTGTTGACTTGCCTTTGACGCGGGTAGTCATTGAAGGATCGTTCTTTTTTCTTTTTTCTTTTTTTTTTTAAATTTACTTATTAAACAGTGACTTTGAGAACATGGAAGGTGGGGCTGGGGATGCAGGAACGCGTTGCATAGTTGCTGGGCTTGTCTCTGAAATGGAGAGTTCGCGTTTAAGAGGCTCTTCTGCATGGATGTGGATTATTTGAGACCAGAATATAAACGCCTATGTTTAGATGCAGCTACCTCTCATAATGTCTGGCTTCCTTTTTCCATATATTAAACGATAGGGTTGAAGAATTTTCACATAGTTTGGAACAAAAACAGATGCATTTCTGCAAGTCAGAGGTCTGTGTGCTTGCAAGTAATTGAAAGCTAGTAGAAGTAGTTTAAGATGTAGGAAATCCGAGCCATGATTGACAACGAGAAGACTCGTTTGTAAACCTTTGGTCACTGACCATTAGTCTTAAATTGCTTAAAAATATTTTTTTTTTAAAGAATTTATTTATTTGAGAGAGAGAGAAAGAGTGTGTGGAAGCAGGGGGGAGGGGCAGAGGCAGAGGGAGAAGCAGGCTCCCCAATGAGCAGGGAGCCCGACACGGGGCTCAGTCCCAGGACCCTGGGATCATGAGTTGAGCTGAAGGCAGATGCTTCACCAACTGAGCCACCCAGGCACCCCTCACTTGCTTAAAATATTTTAATGTCATTGAGATAAAATACTGTTAACACCATTTTAATTTTTTAAAAATATTGATGTCATTAATATTTTATTTTCATCTCACGTATGGCCTTGTATGATTTTGATGTGAATGGAATCTTTTATGGATGAGCAGAGAGAGAGAGAGATACTCGGTAGTTGACAGACAAGCACATGACCGCTCCAGGAAAGAGGGAAGAAAATATGATTTCTGCATGAAATGATCCCCTCTTTACCTAGAGATAGAGTTTGATGCAGAATACACTGAAATCGTTAATGATAAACACAACACTAGCTGCAGCTCTGGAAGGAGGTTATCTGAGGAGCAAATTGTTGCCCCTAAGCCTTGATGCTTTATTTCTAAGGAAAACAGCCAGTGCCTGGCCCCACCCGACAACTGTGAATAAAATAAGGCAGCTGTTAGGGGACATCGAGTAGGGTAGGGTTCCTGGTGCCGTAGAGTTTTCAACACAACACTGGAATCAGTGATGGAGAAATCTGGTTAGGGCTTGGAGCATATATCCAGGAGGGGTGTAAAGATGGCTAAGGACTTCAGGTCAGTGGTCAAGGTCAAACTGAGATCCTGGGATGTAGAGAGGGTCCAGCAGCCCTGTGTCAGCCCTACTTGGAAGGCTGGCTCTGCTCAGTGCAAGTATCTGGGGCAAAGAGTGGGCACAGAGCTGAAATCAAGAGGGGCTGAAGACCAGTGGGTAGACCAGAAGCCCAGAGTGTGGTCAGGAATGGCAGACGGCAGAAATAGAAAGGAGAAACAAAGCCAGGTGATGGATCGAACTGCAAGGAGAGTGCCAGGGGCCGAGGCAGCCAGAAGTTACACGGTTCCTATTATTGGTGAGCCACATCTCGAGAATGTTTAGCCTTGTCGCTGTGAGTAATGAGAGGGAACACGGCAGCAAGGAGGGACATCTGATAGCAGAGAGAAGCAGAACTTTTGTGAAAACCTTCCCTTCGTCTGGGCCATTTATTATACAGTTGACCCTTCAACCGTGTGGATTTGAACTCCACTTAAACGCAGATTTTTTTGATAGATACAGTCGAGTGCTAGAAATGGGTTCTCTCCATGATTTTCTTACTAACATTTTCTCTAGCGTACTTTATTTGAAGAATACGGTATGTCATACAGACAACATACAAAATATGTGTTAATCGACTGTTTATGGGGTCGGTAAGGCTTTTCTGGTCAGAAGTAGGCTCATAACTTTGGGGAGTCGAAAGTTATGTGCAGATTCTCGACTGTGCGGGAGGTTGGCGCCCCTAACTGCCACGTTGTTCAAGGCTTGGCTGGAGTTACACGTGCGTCCTTTGTACCTGAGGACATTTCTGTCTTGTCAAGCAGGAGAATGATGACTGCTTCACCCTGTTAAGTATATTCAGGCAAAGTTTATGTTATATTACGATTTGGGGGTAATTCCTTCTTTCAGAAGGGGAAAGGGTTCTTGTACTTTATTTTATTTATTTTTTTATTTTTTTAAAGATTTTATTTATTTATTTGACAGAGAGAGACACAGCGAGAGAGGGAACACAAGTAGGGGGAGTGGGAGAGGGAGAAGCAGGCTTCCCACGGAGCAGGGAGCCCGATGCGGGGCTCGATCCCAGGACCCTGGGATCATGACCTGAGCCGAAGGCAGACGCTTAACCGACTGAGCCACCCAGGCGCCCCGGGTTCTTGTACTTTAAAGGGGAAAAGTATTTGCACAACCCACTAATGTGCCTCAGTTCCCACAGATGGTGAGATACGGGGGGTGTTGATGTCTGACAGGAACTGTGACGTTTAATCTTTTCATTCAGGTATCAGCTTGTGCTTTTCGGTTCAAGTTTACCGCTTTTGTCTCATCCCCCGGTGGTTTCTGGTCCTGCCTTGGCACTGTGGTTGATGTGTGTTAATATGCATTAACTCTCTGTACTGTTTCTTTGATTTTTTTTTTTCTGAGCCAGCTTCCCAGCCACTGTTAAAAATAAATGCTATAGGGGCGCCTGGGTGGCTCAGCCGGTGAAGCGTCTGCCTTCGGCTCGGGTCATGATCTGACCCGACGCCAGACGCCTGTTAAACTGGGGGTGTTGCTCATCTTTATTGAGCAGGAGTCGGGTTCTGATCGGGGTCCTGGGATCAAGCCCAGCGTCAGGCTCCCTGCTCAGTGGCAAGTGTGCCTCTCCCTCTGCCCCCCTACCCCGCTCCTGCTCACTAGCTCTTTTTCAAATAAATAAATAAAATCTTTAAAAAAAACCCTGCTGTATTACCAGTATGAAACAATAAAATCGTCTCCTGCACTTAAGAATATTTCCTTGTGTTTTGCCTCATATGCATATGATTTTTGTCAAGTGCCGGTTGTTAAGTTCTTAAGGAATGTGTAAAGGTCGAGAACGGGCTAGGTCTGTCCATGAGTTTTTGTCATATGTCGCACACTGAACACATCCCTTCTCGTCGGTCACCCCCTTACCCCGCCCCCGGATGCGGCGCCGTTGGCTTTGGCCAGACCCAGCATTTATTGCGAGTCTGCACCTTCTTTGGTGACACAGTGGAGTGATGGGGAGTGTTGTAAGCAGGTCTTCTGTGGTCTCCTGTGCTCCACCAACTGCACCAACCAGCTTTTGCGAGGGGAGTAGTCCCAGCCCCACGGGACTCCACACGACGATCCTGAGTCGCATGTGGAATGACATCCCTGAATTAATTAAACATCCACTTTAGATTTGCAGATAAAGTAACAGGTCCCTCGGTATTTGTGTACTTTCCGGCCAATTGATGTATTTAGAAATTGCAGGATATATTTGCAGCTGTTAGGCCCTCAGGGACGGGCTGCAAATACATTTATTTATCCACTAGCTTTTATCCAGGCGGTGAGTTATGAGATGACCTCCATCTCAGCAAAATAAATCCTGGTATCCAGAGTCCAGCCAGCCGCATCTATTGCTGGATAGGGAAAGTGGATATTGAAATTTGTTTTCTTGGGAAGGCAGGAAGGCTCTATCTTGCACACATAAGGTTCCTGTGAGTGGGTTATAAAACTGCCAGATGCCTATTAAACTGGGGGTGTTGCTCATCTTTATTGAGCAGGAGTCGGGTTGTGATCGTGTGCAGGGCTGTGTTGGACCTTTATATGCACGCATTCCCAGGATCTGCGGCTTACCACCAGTACCTGATAAGCTGAATGCTCTTGGGCGAGGAGACAGGGACGAGTGGTGTCAGCCACAGGGTCTCCCCGAAGCCCTGCGAAGTAGCTCCAGGAGCAAGAAGCCACGTTTCCTGAAGATGCACCTGCTGTGTGTTGCAGATGACTGATTGCCTCCATTATTCTGCTGTGCTTCTGTTAGAGCACCTAGGAAGATCAAAGCAGGGCAACGTGAATTTTTTTGCTTAGTGTAAATTTAAGCGTGGGCCACAAAGCCTTGTGTCCTTCCCTCGGAAAAGCAGTTTAGCTCGCAGAAAATAATTAAATCCACAGTATCTTGCAATAATGAGAAATTTGAAACGGCGAGGGTTAATTATTTCAGTCCGACTTTAGTTACCCAATAAAATATTTAAGGAGAGCGTCCAGACAGTGCCCGAGTTAATTTACAATACCATCAGCTTTCAGCGTCTCTGTCCTTTTCCCCCCGCAGGATCATGCAGATCTGCGAAGCCATTTCTTCACAGTTGGGATGAAGCTAGAAACAGTGAATTTGAGCGAGCCGTTTCATATCTGTCCTGCATCAGTGACCAAGGTGAGCTTTCCTCCCTTGCTCTCCGCCTCCCGCCGATCTGCTCACAGTGGGCCAGATGAAAAGTGCTGGTGCAGGGGCGGGCCACAGTGCAGTGAACAGGACAGCACACCAGCCGGGGAGCACCTTCTCCCCTGGCCACGCTGTCCTAAGCGCCCCTTTTGTCACTGGTCACACAGAGCCAGGCCGGTCACATGCCTCCTGTTGCAGCAGAGATTGGAGTTAATACAACACAGACAGGACTGTCGATGAGGGTGTCCCTGAGTGACCTGGAAGGAGGTGCAGGTGCGCAGCTGAGTTTATAGCAGTGAACTCGGCCACGAATATGTGCCACCTTCTGTGGTTGGCCAGGGTCATATCCACGCGTCTATTTGTTCCCATTCTCGTAGCACGAACGGCTCGGCAGTTGCACACGGTAATCATTGCAGTAGTAACTTGGTTCTCGTCCGCTGACAGTCCTTGGTGTGATCAACTTGCATTCGGGAAATGCCGGCCAGGGACCCATCTCCAGTGTCTGTCCCCACGTCCGCTTCCTTTTTGCCACCGACTTTTCCTTCACTAAAGGAAGAGCCTGCCTCTATGTTTCGCAGATTTGAAATGAAATTACCTTTGAACGTGAAGTTATTTTTACGACGGGCTGATGGTCTTTCAGATTGTAATTTCCCTTGGCCGTGCAGATAATCTCACGGAAGTCACCTGTGGAAGTCACCCCTACAGTACGCGTTTCCACCTTAAGTGTCCTCTAACAGGTGGCGGGGGAAAGCGAGAAACCCAGCATTCTTACCCAGTGTGTGTTTTAGTTAATGGCCTTTTGTGAGGGAACTTAATTAACGGTCCAGAAGTCCAATTCCATTTTAATTTCTTTTACCAAGGAAGACTGGATTTGTTAATACAGTGATAAGTGTCTTAGAGTCATTTTGTATGCTCTTTTTTAAATTCATGATTTGGTAAAATTGAGAAATACAGTGGTGATAATGTATTTCAGAGTATGGAAAATGGTTATAATCATGGAATGCCTTTTTCTTTCTTTTCCAAATATTTTTTCTTTAGAACATATAAATTACTTCTATGTAACGCTTACAGTAATTTATGTAAAGAATAACTGCCCGCCCGAGAAAAATACTGACTTAGGCTTTGCAGTGTGGTTTTTGGGGTTGCAATTTATGCCCTCACAGTCATACACCGTGCATTAAAGCCTTTTTATTTAAATTGACCTTTGGGGTTCTTGAATGTGTATTCTGGTAGGTGCACATTTTCCCAGAACTGATGAGTGGTATCTTGCGGAATCCTGGCCAGGATTTCCCTTTGTTCCAGCAGCAGCCGATACGGTGAAGTCAGCTGCCGGTTTACCTGGATGCATTTTACCCTGTCCTCTTTCTAAGAGGCTAAGTGTCAGCTTCGCCTGGTGTTTTTATAGTAAAGGAAACAGGTGCAGACGTGCTGAGTCCTGTCAGTAGTGAACTCACACTTCCATGCCTGTAAATAATTGTAATCGATCATGTTAGCATGTGGCATGCTACTTATGGTTAGGTTCAGCCCAAATATCCTCGTCTTGTTGGATAGATTTCCAGTAACAGTAGTTTGGTTTCCTGATAAATAATTTTATCTCTAAATAAATCTTCTTGGGGTTGGGGCCAGGGAGGATATTTTCTCTGATTTTTTTTTTAAGGTACACTTTTTCTTTTTCATTTTAGTTTTTCTTACCCTTTTTACCAAAGATAACACACTCAGTCTTTCAGTTCTGCATGCATCCCTTTTTCTTCTCCTATTGGCCTTCTGTTGTAGAACACATGGATTGAAATGTGGGCTTTGGCCTCTTAGCACGTAGATGGGCATGTCCCCAGGTTCAAGACTCCCTATGTAGAGTGAAATATCAGGATATTCCTAATGTAGTCGGTATTTATAATTAAACACATTCCTCCTAACATTGGAAAACGTTTTAGAATATTATGTTTGAGAATATAACGTTGCACTGTTACTACTCATCATGATGAAATTTTCATTTTCATTTTCCTCGAGGCTTTTCTTCATGGCACACCTGTTGAAGGAATAAATATATAACATTAAAGCCAATAGACAGGAAAGCAGTTAACTGTGTCACAGATCCTGGAGGAAATGCCCAGCCTTTAGCCATACAATGAGATTATAGATTATGTTTTTGGTGGTCCAGAACAGTATGATACTGACAGATGATGATGATGATGACCTATCTGTGTATGTGAAATCTATTGTATTGTTTAGATAAACAGTCTTGGTTCTGTTTCTTTTATGGCTAGCTCTGAGCCACATAGTCTTGGGCCGGTTGCTTACCTGCTCTAGGTTTTACTTCTGAGACCTGCAGGTTTTAGACCCGATCAGTGTTTCTGGACATGTGAATCATAACTCTGATGGATTTGAAGAAACTGATTTACCTATTTTCTGAAGTACGTACACACGAATGTGCATTTTAATAGGTTTTAGAGATTCCTTAGTGCACATCCTTACAGGGTCCAGTGGTGCTAAGAGATTCAGCCACCAGAATACCGCACTTTTTTTTTTTTTTTTTTTTTTAAATTTTTTTTTTTTTTTTATTTGAGACAGAGAGAATGAGAGACAGAGAGCATGAGAGGGAGGAGGGTCAGAGGGAGAAGCAGACTCCCTGCCGAGCAGGGAGCCCGATGTGGGACTCGATCCCTGGACTCCAGGATCATGACCTGAGCCGAAGGCAGTCGCTTAACCAACTGAGCCACCCAGGCGCCCAATACCGCACTTTTAATATACATTTCTGTGTGTGTGTGTGTGTGTGTGTGTGTCCGTGCACGCGCATATGAGACTCCATCCCATCCCATTGGCATTTTTAAGCACTATTCTGGACACTGGGAATGTAGACAAAAGCCCCTGCTTTTACAAAGCTTATATTTTAATGGGGGGGGGGCGGAGACAAACAAAGTCAGTAAATCCATATAGAATGTTACGTGTTCAACGCTAAGGAGAAAGACACAGCAGGGAAGGGACGAGCGGAGGGTGGAAGGCCAGAGTGCGGGATGTGGTTTTAAATCAGGCTGCAGGGAAGATCTCTGTGGGAAGGTGAGGTTTGGTCCTTTGCTCTGTAAAGTCTACTTTCAAAGGCAGACCTCAGGCAGCACAACAATAGCCGTTTACCGGAATTAGCATGGAGAAGAACAAAAGTGAGTGCACTCTGCTGCTTTGCTTTTAATTAGGCTGCTTCCAGAAGATACTTCGGAAATGAAGCAGCCAGGAATCAGAGCTTTAGTAAGTGTTAGGGTTTCCTACGCAAGACTGGTTTATGTCTGTCGAGCTCGTAAAGTGATGCCTTTCTCCGTGGCCTGTTTCACATACTAGGTTCTTTAACACCATCATGCTTTAAAGTGCTGGGTCCATCTCAGTTTTGCTTTCTGCTCTTCCTTGTTCCTAGTTCTTCACTGATGTTTTCTTTTTCCCTACATGCAGTGGCTGTGTGTGCAGTTCCTGTGTACAAAGCATTTTCTGTGCATTGTGGGAACACCCTGATGAGTAACAAAGAGGAGACTGCCCTCAGAGGATCTGTTGGGGGAGACCGATTTGGGATCAGCCCCCAGGAAGGAATGAGGACTTTCAGGACAGAGGTGCAGGGGTGAAGCTTTGGGGGCACAGAGCAGGGACCCTACACTCGAACCGGAGTGGTCAGGGAAATGTTCCAGCAGCATTGACTTTCAGGACGCACCTTGAAAAATGCACTGTGTTCTGAAAGAGCTTCAGCACAGTGGGTGTTGAGGCTGGGAGGATGCAGGGATGTGCCTGGGGGTGATTCTTCTTGGGCTGGAGCCTGGGGTCGTTGCAGGGCGGGGAGGCCGGATGAAGCCAGAAGTCCCCAAGCCAGCTGGTGGAGCTTCTTGAGTGATCTGGTGTGAGCTTATGGGTCCCTGCCGTGGACAAGGAGAAACCGCTGACGTTCCAGGGCCCATCTTGGCGTTGCTGTAGGCCTGGCTTTGTCTTCCTGCATTAAGTCTGGTTTTCTTCCAGCCCTGACTGTCGGTTGACTTCTCTAAAGTCACCCATGTTGTTTCCTTCTCTGTTTTGTATGTGTCCTACTCATTCACTTCTCTTTCCATTAAAATGATCGGAGTGATCAACTCTTAACTGATTAGCAACTGGATCAATTTAGTAATACACATCGAGGTGCTGGTTTGTGCTGAAATTGTTTTGATGGAATGTATTTATTGCCTTTGGAAGCTTGCTAGCATTTCGTACTAGCTTCACATGAAAATCCCACGGAATTAACCCTCGGCTCTGTGGTTTGTTCTTTCTTTCAGGTTTTTAACAATCATTTTTTTCAAGTGACTATTGACGACCTAAGACCAGAACCTAGTAGACTCTCAATGCTGTGCCATGCAGATTCTTTGGGGATTTTACCAGTGCAGTGGTGCCTTAAAAACGGAGTCAATCTCACCCCTCCCAAAGGTTCGTATTCTGCGAAAACGTGCAGGGTTTGGGTGGTTCAGGAGGGCATCCTACTGTCACTGAAGTGTGCCTTTGTTAATCTCGAGAAGTTCAGGTTGTAAATGACTTCAGCATTGTGGGAGAGGTGTATCTGGCAGGTGGCTTGACACAGGAGTCTATCCCAGCTCCCTCCCCTGGTGAGGTGCGTGACTTTGGGCTTCTCCAGACGTCCACTTCTGTCCACCCCAGTTCCCTGTTGGTCATCGTGTGTGCTGACAGAGGGCACAACATTGCTAGGTGATCAGCACTCAACACTTAAACGTGTGTGAGAAGTGGTTTTAAAAATGCAACAAGGGGCGCCTGGGTGGCTCAGTTGTTTAAACATCCGACTCCATCTCAGCTCAGGTCTTGATCTCAGGGTTGTGAGTTTGAGCCCCGCGTTGGGCTCCACGGAAGAAGCATTTCTTTCCATTTTTATTTCCAATAATTTAGATTTTCCCCAGAGCTCGGTCACGCTCTGATAGCCAACAGTTTGATGCACTAACACATTAAAATAATTCAGTCTGGAGCCGGGTTGCACATAATTTCAAATTGGGACCATGTACCGCATTCTTGTTGGTAAGAACCGCGCTTGTGGTTCTGTAATGTGGTTTGCTGTCCCTGACAGTTGTGATGTTCATGCAGGGAAGAGAGCAGCCAGATGGAAGGAGAGGGGGTGGGAAGGAAAACAGAGGGCATGATAGAATAATAGAAGATGAAATGGGAAGAGATGACCTAGAAGAATAAACCTTACAGCAGGATTTTAACAGCGACCCACAAATAATACAGGGGTTCTGTGCTGACCTTTCCAGCTCACCAGGGACTGGATCATGGGTAGTGTTCACCGTGCTGGGAGGTTAATGCCCTCACGTTAGGGTCCAGATGCAGCCTTTCATCATGCTGCTCCTGCCTCACTTGTCTGTCCCGAGCTCCACTGGGCTCCCTCCCCCCTGTCCTCCATGCTCATCTCCACTGGGGAGACACCTGCTGAGTGTTTCCACCTCTGCCGTTGATCCTTCTCATTAGAGGGCTGTGGTGGCAGAACGTGGTCTCGTTACAATGTGGTGAACTTTTAGAGACCACTGTTTGCCCTGTTGAATATGCCCAACTCATTTCATCCTCAAAATGAGCATGGCCCTGGGACGGGGCTTAGTCGCAGAGAGCTTCTGTGACCGGCCCAAGGCCACATCACATGGATGGTAAGTAATAGCGAGGGGGTCGGTATCCTGATTCTGTGTGGCATCGTGCTGGTCCTCACAGGTGACTCTGGCCAGATCGCACTTCAGTCCTCAAGACTGTCAAATGGGATACCTGCGGGATTCTGCGGGTGCTCTGCAGGGTCAAACGATGATGTGAGTCTAGGTATCTTTTTAATCCTGTTGGTCCTACAGGTTTTTTATTGTGAACTATCTTGTGGTAGCAGATCAGGGAAGTCTTTTTCTGCTGCAGAATTTAACAGCAGGTCACTTGCTGAGTTTGAAAGTCCCATGGACCATGTCTACTTCCTGCTGACTTGTGTAATCAGAGCATTTGTATGGATGGGTCCACGTCATTGAAGAAAGACTTCTTCTAGATACCTGAAATGCTGCGTGGTTGCACTTTCTAAAGTCCTAAGTAGTAATAAGATCCCTTTAAGAATTTAAAGGAAAAAATCAGTTGGGTGAAAAAAGGGGGAAAATATTCGTATATGCATATACGCTGCTTGATTATTCCATTAGGCAGGGGTTAAATATTTACCAGATTATTGGTTTACCAAAATGTTTACCAAATGTCTCTAGGTTTTTTAAATATTTTTTTATGAACTTTTAAGTGTTAGAAATGTGTTTTAGAAAAGAGGTTGTTGGCATAATTTGGGTATTTATTTGGAAAAGGGGTGTGCCTATTTGGATAATTGCATTTCATGATATTTGGAAAAATACAATTGGAGAATTACAGTTCTAGGGAATAATTTTTCCAAGTGCCTGTGGTTATATAACAGAGTCTTGGCTTTAATTACTGAGCTCTCATTGTTTTGTGAGAGTATGTTTGTTTTATATATTTATATATATGTTTTGCATGTAGTAAAATATATTTATTTTTGTTAATTAAAACAAATTAAAATTGAGAGGTGGTGTTGGAGGTTTCTATAGTGGTGATTTTATGATTTCCTTGTGAGGTAGCTTGTCACACGTCTTATGTGTCAACAGCAGGGCTGTGGAGCATTTTTTTTTTTTTTAAGATTTTATTTATTTGACGGAGAGAGACACAGCGAGAGAGGGAACACAAGCAGGGGGAGTGGAGGAGGGAGAAGCAGGTTTCCTGCCGAGTAGGGAGCCCGATGCGGGGCTCGATCCCAGGACCCGGGATCATGACCTGAGCCGAAGGCAGACACTTAACGCCTGAGCCACCCAGGCGCCCATGGGCTGTGGAGCATTCTGTAGAATTTTTTCAGACACCGTTCCTTGCTTTCTTAATGTATGAACATAGACGCTCTTCTTTCTTAGAAAAGTTGTTTTTAACTTAAATTCTGAGCTTTATACTTAGAGTATGTAGGATTTATTACACATGTTGAGAAGTGAGTTTCATTGTTTTCTTGTGTGTATGTTTTCCATGAATGTATTAACATCCTTTAGATTTCTGTTAGAACCATAAACACCATTTACAATTACAACATGTTGCCTGATCCCCAAAAGATACTATCCTACTCGCTCCCCAGTGGGAAGCCGCTGATGAAACAAAAGATATCTGATGGTCTGGGTGGAGATTTGCAGAGAACATAGACCTGTATTGACATTTTTTTGACTCTATTTCTTAATTAAAAAAGAAAAATCTGTCTCCAGACTTTAGAGACAGATAGTGTGTAAGCTAGAATGGATGGGAAGGTTTCAATAGGTCTCTGTTGAGAGCAGGTGCTTTCCTGGTAAGCAAAGGACAGAACCTTGGAAGTTTTACTCCATTCATTTAAAACCAGCACACAACAATTCAGTATTATAGGCACTATAAAAAATGATCAAGCGAGTAGATAAATCAGCTAAGCAGAAGTGTATATTGGTTATCAACCGTGACTTGCTGTTTTTAAACTATTTAATTAACCTCATTGGCATGTCACATCGAGGGTGAGCCGTAGAAGGAGAGAGGTAAACATCCTGCCCAGGGGATATTAGGAGAAAATATTAAGCCTTTACTTCTGTTGTAAGTCTGTTGTACAATGGGTACACAAAGGCTGAAAGTAAGTGGCTTATTCGAGCACTTTGTCTCCACTATTTGGCCATCTTAGTAATAGGCACATACACTGTTAACATAATTTAAGAAGTAAAGGTGTGTTTTTCATTATTATCAAGACGCAAAGTAGTGACCCCTAATTGGTATGGTCTTTACCTAAAGAAAAACCTCCGATGCTGACTGATGAAATTACCCCACTTTGTGATCTGCTGTATTTCAGACGTACCAGAGGGGACAGAAAATAATAAATACCCACACTCCTGGAACCAATACTGGCATTTGGCCGCGTTTGAGTCAGATTTTTAAAAAAATGAAAGCATTGTAGAGTAGAATAGAAGACTAAGTCCCCTACAACTCTCTGTGCCTCACATTCCACATCTATTCATTGGTGAATCCCGTTGGTACTTTTGGGATCTGACCGTGTGTCATCACGACCACCCGGTCCAGGCCACCATCAGATCTTTCTCTTGGCCTAATGCAGTGGCCTCCTGAACTCCTGAGTGAGATGGTCAGGCTGGTGCTGTTAAGATGTACATCATGTTAAGATCGCCGTGTTAAAATGTCCCTCCTGTCCAGAGCCTGCCACCACACTCGGTGGCAAGTGCAGATCATGGTCTCAGCCTACAGCTCCCACTAGTTCCCTGTCTGGCCTCATTTCATAAGATGCCCTCCACCCCCATCTGCCCAGACCCACCGGCCTCCTTGTCCTTCCTGGGACATGGCACTCTGGTCCCCTTACGTTGTCTGTCCTCCTCCTCTTCCTCCTTCAGTCTTGATGGAGGTGCCACCTTTCCGGGGTGGTCTTCCTTCACTGTCCGGTTGAGTATCAATTACAGATCTCTCCCCCCAACATTGTATCTCCTTCCCTGCGTGGCTTTGCTGCACAGAACTTTTTAGCATGCCAGATACAAGTAATACAGATTTTACTTCTTTGTCCTGTTTTGTGTGTGTCTCTCCACTAAAGTGAAAGATCCAGAGAGCAGGGATTTTTGTCTTGTTCTCTGCTCATCCCTAGTAGCTAGACTAGTGTGGCTGTTGGTCAGTATATGTTGAGCATTGAATGAATTGAAGTCCTTCCTTCATTCTGTGCTCCACCCTTCCTCTCTGCCATGTCTCCACCGCCCCTTCCATTCTCCCCCCATCCCATACCCACCTTCCTAAACCTGTTACACTTTTACTGCATCACTGTGAGGCTCTCATTGTTTGCTTGACAGCAGATCTTTTCCAATATGTGTATACATAGTATTATGCTATGCCTCTCTTTATGTAACTTTTACCCTGTAGCATCTTGCAGATCTTTCTTCATGTTGATGCAGTCAATTATTTATTCACTTTACCTATTGAAGGAACAGACCTTAATTCTTGAAATCCATTTCCCGTTGAAAGACTTTGAACAAAGGTCTTTCCTGTTTTCCGTGTTGTGAATGATACTCAAATGTGCATATTTGTACATGTGCCCAAATGGGAGAGATCTCTCTGGGGATATACCCAAATGTGGGATTGCTGGAGCTCCCATTTTGCATCCTCCTAACTACTATGATTATGCCTTAGGCTCAAACATTGCCATTTTGATGGCCGTGAAATGAGTCTCCTTCTTTTGCTTTGGTCCCTAACCAGTTCAGTGGAGCAGTTCATCATGCGCTTGTTGACCATTTGTATTTCATTTGTATTGTTGATTATATTTTTTGCCCTTCTTCTGTTGATTATAGAAATATTTACGTTTGAATGTGAATTCTTTCTTCACCATGCACTTCACAATATATAATAGTCTAGGCTATGGCTTGTCGCTTTGCTTCTGAATGGTATTTTATATGAAATACGAAATTACAATGTAGTCAAATACTACCAATCTTTTCCATTATGATTTGCTTATATGTCTTTGGAAATCTTTTTTTACTGATGTTCTATGTTTTCTTTAAAAATCTTGCAGTTTCATTTTCTGTGTGTAGCTCTTTAACGTACTTGGAGTTAATTTTTGCATGGCATGAGGGAAGAAAACAATTTTATTTTTTCGCTGAAGTTGAATTGGATTTTCAAATTCACCCATTGTCTCAGCATCATGAATTGAATAGTCTGTGATTTCCTCTCTGATCTGTAATGTCACCGCTAGCATACAGCAAGTCCCTTAAGGGGTGAGGACCTTATCTGTTCTTATTCTGCTTCGTTGGTCTGTTAGTCCATCTCTGCATAAATACGTCACTTTCAAGAATTGATTTTCCTTTATGTCTTGAAATTCGTCAGGTGAATCCCTCCACTTTTTCTTCCTTTTCAAAATTGTCTTGGTTGCTTTTGGCAGGTTATTTTTGTATTTTGTATTTTAGAATCAGTTTGGAAGACACTATAAAAAACCCCATTGGATTTTAATTGATACTTCATTATATCATCTTTTTATAACTTTCAGTCTTCTGCTGGAATTTTTCCTAGGTACATTGTCCTTTTTCTTGTTGTTGTGAATAGTTTTTTTTTTATTGTTATTCATTTGTTTTTTTTTTTACTGACTGTGGCCAGTATAATAGAATACCACTGGTTTTTGCATGTTTATTTCCTACCCAGCTGCCTTCCTAAAGTAGTGTGTCCCCAGAACAGTTTGTGTAAGATACGGGTGATCTGGCTCTTGAAACTAGCTTGTAAAACCATCTGGGCTGGTGCTGTTTTAGTTTGTGTTCTGTTGACTATGAATTTATTTCCTTGAGTGGTTGTAAGTTTAGTCATGGTTACCACGTTTGTTTGAGACAATTTTGGTAATGTATATATATTTGCAGAATTATCTGTTCTTTTTTTAAAGATTTTATTTATGTATTTGACAAAGAGAGAGAGAGAGAGAATGAGGGGAGTGGCAAGCAGAGGAAGAAGCAGACTCCCCGCTGAGCAGGGGGCCCGATGCAGGGCTCAATCCCAGGACCCCGGGACCACGACCTGAGTTGAAGGCAGATGCTTAACCGACTGAGCCACCCAGGCGTCCCCAGAATTATCTGTTTCAGCTGTACTTTCAAGTTTACTGTCAGAGTGTTTTGTTACGTCAAACTTATTATTTGAATTGTTCAACCATTACATATTCTCTATTTTTGTTTCTTCTGTAATTTTCTAGAAGGTACATCAAAATATCATTGTGAGATTCAGGATCTGTCAGCTTCTGTGTGTGTGTGTGTGTGTGTTTGAAGCATGGTAGGGCATTCAGGGCTGGGACTGTTGGGGCTTGCTGGTGTTGACCCTCTTTATCCCTAGCCAGTCATTTTGTTTTAAAGCCTTTTTTTTTTTGTCTGACTCTCATGTTCATTTGCTTCCTTATGTGGGTTGTCATTTTCCATTGTGAACTAATTTTCAGTGGTGGGGGTGATTTCTGTGGGAGTTCCATGATCCTTAAAGTACTTCCTTCCATCTAGCCTTGTATTAGGGTCTGCCCAGTGTTCTAGGATTTTTGCAAGTCCTAGAGAATTTATTTATTGCTTTATCTCCCCTGCTAGAAAGTAAGGATTTTAAAAATCCTTTTTATTTACTTCTGTATCCCCAGCACCTAAAACAGTGCCCGGTACATGGAGGTGTCCCTGGATATTCAAGGAATGAACGAATGAATGAATGTCACGTTACTTTCTCAGCCTGTGCCATACGGAATTGTAACATTGTACAGCATGCCCGCATGTGCCTCTGGCTTGGTGAAGCTCGGGACTCCTCTCTTTCCCTGCTTACCCAGAGCCCTGGGCCGGGAGCAGCTGTGTCTGCTCCTTCTCTCTTTCTAAGTCCGTCTGGTCCTGTTGTCACAGACCGGGCATCTGACGGGGACCGGGCGTTTTATAATAGTCTCAGTCTCTGCTGCTCTGCTCTCTCGAGCCCGTGGATGTTTTGTACCCCGCGTGAGCTCCGGACGTTCACTGGACTGGTCAGCCCTGTCTTTGTGGCCCTCATGGTTTTTTGACATCTGGAGATTTTCTTCTCTTTTGAGCTATGTAATTATTTTTATTATTACTATATTTCCTTTGGCATCTGAGAGGGTCCTTCTTGTTACTGTATTTGGAAGTTTATTCTCATTTCTAGCTTTCTGATTGGTTCTTGAATGAAAATTCGTTTCTGACTGAAAAGAGTTGGGGGAGTAAAACTGGGTCATTTTTTTATATCATAAAATATTTCTGATGGTTGGAAATGGCATCCGTCCTGTTGACTTATTCCTCAGTGTCGTCGTTCAGGATTCTTACTATGGCTTTGCCATTGGCTGATACTTATATGATGTTAGACTCCATCCTGGGGACATGTCCACATCTCCTAACATTATGTTTATGATTCAGGTTAATATTTGGGGCATGCTCCCAGACAGAAGTGTATTGAGTGTCATCTTGTCACCTGTATGCGTTAAATACGTTCAGCGTTGGTTTATTCTAGAAGATAAGGAAATTGGAACAGCTGGGGTTTATACTCACTTGACTTATTTGTTTCCATCCTTTTCCCTTATTTTCCATGGTTCTTTTTCCCCTGCATTATTCCATGAATGTAAACACAGAAGAATTCAGTTGGAAATGGATGTGTAAATTTTAAAGATCTCTATCAGGGAGGACTTTACGGCATGTCAGCGGACGGAATGAGGGAGCTGGAAGACTTCAGGGCCGGGGGCAAGGAGGGGATATGTGGGTGAAAAGAAGGGCTTTAGGCAGTTACGAGTGTCTTTGCCTTCTTGCCTATGAGCCTGTGTGCAGACTCATGCGTGAGTGGAACTGAGAGATTGTTGGGAAACCTGGCTCAGGAGTCAACAGACTGGTTCCCGGGGCTGTGCCTGCCCCCTGACGTCTGTGGTCTTGCTTCCTCACCTGTGTTGTGTGGACGTGCCTCCTACATCTACACATCAGCCCTATGAATGTGCTCTGAGGTGGACATCTCCCTATGGGGCTATGTGTTCTTCAGTCAGTGTGGTGGGCGTCTTCCAAGCTTTCTTTGCAAGTTCTCCATGTCTCCCTCCATCCTGAAGTCCCAGTTCCCACATGGTGTGTGTGTCCTTCTCCGTACCTGCTGAAGCAGGTGACAGCTGAACCTGTTTCATCCTCATCTTACCCTCAACGGCCAGCAACCTGGAGACTGAATTAAATGCATTTCCTTGTTTGAGAAAGTGTTACTACTTTTTAGGACTTCCATTTGTTTTGTTAAAGATTTTCTTTTAAAGACTTTCTTTATTTGACAGAGAGAGAGACAGGGAGAGAGAGAGAGAGCGAGAGCGAGCATGAGTAGGGGTAGAGGGAGAGGGAGAAGCAGACTCTTCCCGCTGAGCAAGGAGCCCGATGCAGGGCTTGATCCCAGGACCCTGGGATCATGACCTGAGTTGAAGGGAGAGGCTTATCCGGCTGAGCCACCCAGGTGTCCCTTAGAGACTATTCTTTTTTTTTATTTATAGATATAGTAACACATTCATTCTTTAAAATTTGGAGAAAAAAGAAGCTTCCTATCCTGAAGAAACAACTTTTGGTGTATATTCTTTTAGATTTCTGTTTCCCAGAATATGTAACTTTGTGTATTGATTTAATTATTTTATACACACTGATTTGCCACTTACATGCCAAAATGTCTCCTGCTTTAAATGACGGGAAAGTTCCGTGATTTGCAGATAAATAAATGACTTAAACACGTCCCTCTTGTTTGTGTGTATTGTTCTCGTCTGCTTTGATGCATAAAATGTTTGCACAGCATCCTATTATTTCTGTAGGATGCTCCATAGTGGAATTACTGCCTTGTTCTCACCCCAGCTCATTCTGACCAGCCCTGCAGTCCCCCCGCCTTGCTCTTTCTAGAACATTCCAGACATGCTCCTGGAATTTCCCAATTGTTGGCCCCTCCCCCTGGCCTGCCCTTGCCCCACATGGCCACAAGTCTTGCTTCTTCAGTTCCTCGGACTTTCAGCTTTTCCTCAAGACTTTCATCCCTCCCTCTGCCCCTTCTCTGCTTCTCTCTATAACGCTCTGATCATCTGACTTTTTATATTTGTGCATTATGTGTCTCCTCTCACTGAAACGTAAGCTTGCCTGGGTAAGGGTTTTTGCTGGTTTTGTTCACTTCTGCGTGCCTAGTACTGGAACCGTGCCTGGCATGGAGCATGCACTTAATAAGTGCTTTTAAATGATGGAATATGTGAATGAGCAAATGGCTAGTGGAGAGTAGACACCTTCTTAAAGATTTTGACACATTGCCCACTTGGCATCTGCAGCGGTTTTTTGAGTTCTGTGCCAACCAGAAATGCATAAAAGCACCTGTTTTCCAACAGACTTTGCAGTGGTAGCTTCTTATTATTATCTTTCATTTTGCCAGTAAGGTAGATGGCAAAGATGATATTTTTTTTTGCTAATGGTATTTTTGAAGATTGTACAATTTTTTTTTTTGTATTCACTCAGCATCGACGAGCAGCTCTTACTCTCTGTGTCTAAACCACCATGATTATATGAGGTTGTCATGATTCACTTCCTGGTGCTGAGGAGAGTCCTAACCTCCTGTAGGAACTGGATAAACTCAGGATTCTGTTAGCAAATGAGAAGCTGGAGGTTGGCTCTTCGGAGGTGGTCATGGTGTATCCTCCATGTGGAATTAGCTCTTGATTGATTGACTAGTGCCTTATCTTTTAAAATGGAGCAAAGGTGCTACACATTCAAATAGTTTTTATTGAAATAATTTATGATCATTATTGAAAACTTGGAAAATACAAAGAGATAGAAGAAAAAAATATCCACAAGTCCCACCATCCAGATAACCATGTTGATATTTACCATTACTAAGTTTTCCTTACATTTCCTCTGGTCTTTTTCTTTGCATACTTTTATATAAATTTGATAATTCTATACATGCTGTGCCAGGCAGTCTTTCCATCTAAACCTATAGCAGTAATGTGTTCATATTTTTTTTTTACAAACTATGTGCAATTTCCCCTATGATTCACATGGACCTTGGATGAGTTTCCTTTCCCTTCTGATTTGGGGATATAAAGTGGTCTCCATCCCCAGAATTACCAATAATAATGCCATTGTATCTTAATGTAGGATACTTTTTCAGTTTTTAGGATTGTTTTTAAATTGTTGTGAAATTGTTGTCAAAGTTCGTGAACACTTTTACTGCCAAATTGTTTTCTAAAAGGATTATCCACTTGCAGGACCAATAGTAATGTTTGCAAGTGGGGCTGTTTTGTGCCAATTAATTTGTATCACAAGGAAATGGGTCAACGACCTGTTCTCTTTTGGACCTGTAACAGTTGGAACTTCGTTCAGAATAAACACTAATAAAAGCTTAAATAACTCCAGTGGCCATGGTTCAACAGTTCCCTGGGGCAGCTTGTTGCAGATTTTAATAGCCCGAGGGGTTTTGATTTCCTTTTATTTTCTTTTCCCCTCTGCTATTTTCCTCCCTCCTGGTTTTACAACATGTTTTCCTAGCCACAGTTAAGCCTCAGTACTTCTTGTTCTGTCTTTGTTGATTAATGAGTATAATTGACCCCTGTTGTCTCTATTATACAAACCAGAGCAATTTGTTTTTGTGTAGCAGTTATATTCTGGGCTGTCACAAAACTGCCTTACAAAGAGCGAGCTCATTATCAGCCTGAAGGAAAAGAATTTTAAGTGATGAAGTGAATATAGGTCCCTAAGAGGAGGAGGAGAAGTCTAGGCTGTTCAAATGTTCAAGGAAATGAAAAGCTCTGGGGGCAAAATCATCCATTGTTGCGTAGGTATCCAGCAAGACTTGGGTTATATCTTAAAATTATTAGATTAAAAATGGCTCCCCATAGAGAGAGTCTGGAAGACTGGATATAGAAGGGTTGACTGTAGGTCTAAGAAACCATAGAGCATGATATTTGATGGAGTGGGTTGAAGCCCCTGGGAAGTTCATGGTTATAAACATGATTATAGAAAGCCTAGCTAAATGCCTCTGTAGGGGGAGTAGAGGTGACTTCTATGTTGGAAAGTTTTATCTGACCATAAAGAATACCCAGATTTCCATGGTATATCAGAAAATGGCTTGTCATTCATCTATATTTTTTTTCCTATTTCCCCTCTTCCCCCATAATTTGATGAAATTTTTGTCGGCTCACGAAAGTAACTAAGCAGCAGAGGTCCAGGGAAGAGACATCGAAACGGAAGGAGATCCTGGCCTTAGCAAAGTCAGTCTGCCACAACCCTAAACAAATGGGGTCCTTCTGTTGCAGGATTCATCTTGTCTTCAGCTATTCCGTGGAGAGCTTTTAGGAATTATCTTGTTTCATAACCTTTCTTTATCTACCCTGCCATACTTTTTTCATAGGAGAAGAGGAAGGAATTTACCACAGAAGGAGGGGAAAAAATCCTAAGTAGCCACGGTAAAATAATGAATAATGGTGACTCTGAATTACGAAATGCAACAGCTAGAGGTGCCTTAAAGATCTTCCCTTTGTTTTGTGAATAAGGGAAGTCAGGCACAGAAGATTCCATTTGCTTTCGCCTTGTTTCACCCAGTTCCTGATAGAGCTGGCTCTAAAATCCCAATGTCCTCCTTTTATACGTCACGTAGATTCTCAGCATTTTGAGCTGTCTTTTGGCAAATTCTTTTGTTCTTACACATTAATGTAAAGATTTGATCCAAAACAGCTCCAGAGAAACCATTCTCAAAGTGGAGGTTTTATTAATTGTAAAGAAACTTGCATTATCTTGTCTAAAACATGTTTTGTTTATGAGTGTTCAGAAAAAAGTTGGTTTGGTCCCTTCCAGAAACCTCTGATGAGGGGGTCCCTTCTAGAAACCCCTACCAGAACTCTCCATCTGGCTCTGGAGAGAGGGGCTGGGGGCAAGGGCAGGTGGAAAAACTTTCAGAATCTCTTTGAAACTCTAGAAAGAGTACAGCATCTCAAAACTATAAGACTTTTTGTCTCCTTATTGGAAAGAAATGAGGAGTTGTCAGCCTTTATAGAATGACCGGCATGTCTTAGGAAGAAAGGGGGGTACTTCTGTCACTGATGGTCAGCAGGGGATGGGAGGGCCAAGCGTTAGGCCCTGGGCCAGAGGAGGACAGGTGCTTTCTTGGTTAACCCCATTCCCATCTTCTAAAGAAACTGGGTAGATTGAGCTTCCTTAATGAAAAGAAAATACTACCTGGTACTTGGGAGTACAAATGGAGGTAGGAGGCACCTGGTATCTTGACTTTCTTCAAAGAACAATTTCTGCAGTCACTCTGCTGCTATGGGATTTAGTAACTACAAGTCCCCATGTTAAGTGAATTTGCAGGTGTAGGATTTACGATGATACGGGGAAGAGAAGATGGGGACTTGGCTCAAAAACATACTTAAGAACTCCCTTGTGGATTTATTTTCCATTAAAACCATCAAGAGAGAACACTCAAGTGAAGGTTATGGTGACATTTTACAGTTTCCTTTTTATCCCAATTGGCACTACACTCTTCGCTTTCATTGCTATCCTTTGTTCACGGGAAATGCAAATGACACTCACAGGAGGAGGTGTTATGCTGTCCTGGTTAAACTGTACACCCAATGCTGTGCTTACTTTATGATTTGGAACCGTTTTCTCTTCCCACGACCTTCCCAAGACCTTCTCCCATGTCTTGGCATGGTGATGATCTTCCCAAGACCTTCTCCCATGTCTTGTCATGGTGGTCATGACAGATATACTCTTAATTGTGCCCCTCCTGCCACGTGAAATGAATAAAGAAGGGAAAAAAACAGCTGTGGTAAGATCTGTATTGCATTAAGTTTAGTATGTAGGAATAAATGTTTCTCGAACTCCTCCTTCCATGTCTCTGATGTGTCCCCAGAGCCTCACCTGGCGAGGCCCGTCTTTGCCGATTCTCGCTTTCCTTCCTCCTCCGCGGTGCGATCCTAAAGCAGGACTGCTGTTGCCCTTTGTGCCTTTTGAGGCTTTCTCGGGAAAGCCTCAACTCCTTGTTTTCTATTTATTCTACCTTCTGTTACTCTTTAAAAAACCATCCCCTGGGTGGTGTTTTCCAATAAAGTCTCATGGTTTCCATGAAGATATTGAGAAGCAAGTTCATGTGAACTCAGGATTTACGTGGAGGGAGTTATTCCTGTATATTTCTGCAAATGCATTTTGCGGTTGTATGGTGTATAATATCCTGTCTCACCTCTTCTCCCCCAAAGCAGATCTGTCCCCCCTCCCCTGGCATGTGCTGATGTGGGTAAATTCCACCCTTTACCTGGTTTCAGGCCCCACATTATGATAATGATGGTATACCTTATCAGAATTTAGTACATTACATTTTCCCACATGCTCCTTAGAAAATCTGACATGCTGTCCGGAATAGGAGAGGACTTCACCCTTTGGGGCCCTATTCTTGGACCGCTTATTATTTTAATGAGTGACAACCTCTAAAGCTGTTCATTTGGTCTGAGCTTTAGCCTGATGAACGCTGTTTTGTCTGTGTTTCATCCTGTACAGGTTACTCTGGCCAGGACTTCGACTGGGCGGATTATCACAAGCAGCATGGGACAGAAGAAGCACCTCCCTTCTGCTTCAGAAATGTAAGCAGCTTGGTTCTTGCGACTCCTTTTATCACCATAAATTTTGTAAGTTGCTTTCTATTCCTGAGCAAGATTAGAGTGCTGCCGTGTACCACAGGATCGTAAAGCTTTTGTAGTTTTGAAAAAGTCCTCTTTCAGGTTGTGTATCTGCGTGACTCTGGGCTGTAGTAACAGATCCACCGCTAAATGTATGGTGGTTCCGGATAAGGTCAGTCAGTTCTCACTTACGGAAGGGTCCAGTGTGTTCCTGATGAGTGCGTGCCTCCAGTGAGCCTTTGGCTTCATCATCTGAATCTAGTGAGCAGGTAAGGGAAAGGGGTGAAAGAAGCTAGTCTTACTTCTAAACACTGTAGCTGATATTGACATGTTACTCCATTCACCTTCCATTGGTGAGAACCAGTCCCTCGGCCACACCTGCCATGAATGAGGCTAGGAAATGTGCCATGGCCGTGTGGCTTTTTGCAGCCAAGAGTCCATACTAAGTCAGCCAGGAGTCCATACTATAGAAAAAGGAGGACACGTTACATATGCACTTGCTGTGTGGAGTATACTGTTGATAAGCCCATTGATAGGAGATTCTCTGCTCTTGAGGTATAGTCTCAATATATGATCATCAACTTCTTTTCTTGGATTACTTCAATAAGATGCCAGTCCAACAGTTCTCTGCTTTGCTTACTTTAAGCCACCTCCTGGTTCAAATAGAGCTGTTGGCCTGATGGCCCATAAAATAGCACTGTGTGAGTCCGTGTGTGTGTGTGTGTTCACACATGTGTACTTGTTTAGTTGTAGGAGTTGGTTGTATAAAGCAGCTTATAAATTATTCATTGAAACCTTATCAACCCTAGGAACTATGAAAAGAGATCTGGATTATTATTTCTGTTTTGAGAATGAGGTGTAAATATATAGCTTCCTGTGTTAAACATGCATTTAGTTATGAAAGTTAATTCTTTATGCTAAAAAAAAAAGATTCAATCCTCCAACTGGGGACTGCAGATAGTACAGTGCAGAGAGCCCCCAAATCAAAGACTTTTTGGACATGTGCTCCTAGACCTGCTGATTCCTTGCCACCCCCTATAATTTGTACTGTGGGGCTAATAGCATACGAGAACTAAGAGGCAGAGGGGTTGGCTTCATAGAGAAGCTCAATAGTAAGCATCAGTCAGAGGCGGATTTTGAAGAATGAAGTAGGTTGATCAGCGGGCCGGCTTGTACTTAACATATGTGGAAACACATCAGCGGCAGAGCTGGAAAGCAGGGCTCCAGAAATGACCAAAGGGACTTTCTCCTGGCTGACACTGCGTTTGCACAAAGGTGGTTCTGCAGCATGGAAAGATCTGTGTGGTGAGTTGAGGAGGTAGGACAGGGACACCGTGGAGGCACGCCACCATGAGGATAGCCGCGGGTCAGCTCCCGGGGCTTATCAAGTCCCAGTGCGTCTCACTAGACTTTTTACCACAGTGACATCACTTGTCACAGAGTCCTGGCCTCGTTGCCTTTCACTTAGGATCGTGGAAATATTTATCAAAACATCCCCAAACCCCTCTGGAGTTGCGCTTTCTACCTGACAAAAGAAATATTCCTTCCCTGCCTCTCCAGCCTTGGGAGGGAGGAGAATCCTGACGTGTCCCCTAGCTTTGGAGGTGGGGAGTTGTTTCTTCTCTGACAACACAGTTCCACCGCAGCTGCTTTCCATCCGTCCGTCTTCTGCTCCTGTTCCATCAGCAGCTGGCTATGTGCAATTTAATCGTGGACAAGCAGCCACATCCCCAGGTGGCCTCTGAGCTTTCAGGATTTAGCTACCAAGATGAAATCTCTTTTAATGAATATGCTGGCATATTCATTAGGAATGCACTTGTTACAAATATGGCCCGTTTTGTTTCTGGCCCTCCGTTTATTTAATCGACAGGATTGTTATCTGCCTGTTGGCGTGTGCATTGCATTACTGGTGCTTTGCTGAATTTGTTAGCTTGCTACAAGTGCTCTTTAATGGAATGCTTATTATGAATTCATTTTTTTAATCACACATCTTGTGTGTACTAGAGGAGGGGTGGTGTGGAAGTGGATTTCCCGGGGGATGTTTAACAATCAGAGGCAATGCTGAAATGGATTGACACAGCCAAATGCTTAGTAAAATAAACTCACAGGTAACAGTTTTGCTATTGATCTTTATAAATTACCCTCAAGCAGTGAGTTGAAATGAAAATAGGTTATGCGGTTGTAGTTTTCCCTTATTAAGTAGGATAAAAAAACATTTTGACTTACTTAGAGGCTTTTCGGGCAGTCTGTCGAGTCATATTATCAAAAAGAAGCTCAATACATAGTATGTATGGATGGGGCAGGATGACTTGCAGAAAAATAGCCCACCTAGAATTTCTGTGTTTCCTATTTCCAAAGAAACATAAAGGAAAAGTGCAAATTGCTTTCTCAACATACACTGGATAATTTTGTCCTGGTTAGATAAAGGTGTAATTGCATTTGCAACTTAACCTGTATAAAAAGAGACGTGAATGTGAATAACCTTGGTGTCTTCCCATGGGTCACATAAGGATGTAATCTCTGTTATTTACAAGAACCTGTTAATCTCAGTTTATGTATTTCAAAATAGATATATTACAGTATTGTAATGTCTGGTTGAAATTTATAGTAGTGGATGATTTTGGAAAATCTTATATTTATTTAAAAATAATGCTAGGAGGGAGTTTTGCTTTGAGTATTGGCTGAGCTCATGCTGAATTGATCCTCTGGCAGATAGCAACTATAGACTCTGGACAGGATACCAAAACAACTACCTTGGGGGTGTGGAGAATGAACAGAAGTGAGAAGATCTGGAGGGGAGCAGGTGCTTGGAAGAAACATTATAGGGTGATTGTGTGATTTTTTTTTTCAGACTTTTTTGACAGTTGACAACGTATGAGATGACAAAACCAGTAATATAAAAATTACAGTCTTTCTGGCCTGATGAACCAGATAACGGAATTTGGGCAACTGCAACTGTTGGAAAGTGAGAAGAGTCTCAGATAGGGAAGAGCCAGGAGAGGGAAGCACAGATTCTGTGTATAAACTCTGCTTAAATTTTTGGCTGATCCTTGGATTGTGTATTTTCCAGGCAAACTTCCAGGCAGCCTAGTTAAGGACGGAAGGCTGAGCTGAGGTTTGAGCTCCTTCTCAGGAGACAGCGTGTGTAGTTTGAGTCCAGACAAGTTAATTGCTTGCTTAAAACAGAAAACCACACTCTTGGGAAGAACATAACACAATCCAGAGTCTCTACCACATAACATTTTAAACATCCAGACTTCAGAGTTGCTCGGCCCATGAAGAAATATGAAAATTCTCAGTAGAAAAGATAATCAACAGAGACCAAACCAACATTACTCAGATGTTGGAATTAGCAGACATGTATTTTAAAGCTCCCATTAAAACTAAGCTTGGTGCAAAGCAGTGATTCCCAAAGTGTGGTCCTTAGGCCAGCAGCTCCAGCATCACCTGGGAACTTGTTGGAAATACAAATTCTGTGGCCTTACCTCAAATCAAATGAGTCACAAACTTTGGGGTAAGGCACAGCAGTCCATTTTTAAAAGGTTCTCCAGGTGATTCAGATGTACCCTAACGTTTGAGAAGGAAAACATGAATGAGAAGGTAGGAAGTGCCAGAAGAGAAGTAGAAGGTGTAAAAAAGAGAAATTCTAGGACTGAAAAATAAAATACCTAAAATAAGTAAATTCATTGGAAGGGCTTCCTAGCAGAATGGAGGTGACAGGGGAAAGGGTTGATGATTTTGATCCTATCTGAAGAACTGAGAGAAAAATAAGCTTGGGTGTGGGGAACGAGAACAGAATCTCAGGGACCTGAGGGACGATATCATGTGTAGTTGGAGACACAGAAGA
Organism: Leptonychotes weddellii; assembly: GCF_054177405.1. Taxonomy (NCBI): domain Eukaryota; kingdom Metazoa; phylum Chordata; class Mammalia; order Carnivora; family Phocidae; genus Leptonychotes; species Leptonychotes weddellii. The sequence continues at coordinate 41,713,127 of NC_138373.1, read as the reverse complement.
AATGGCCACAGAGACTATGGAATAAAAAATATATGAAGAAGCAATGCCCAAAAGTTACCAAAGTAGCTGGAAGTACTAAATGCACAGGTTCAGGAATCTCTGTGGGCCCCAAGTTAGTATAAATACGAAGAAGCCCAACCTAGTCAAACTGCTGATAACCAGACATAAAGAGAAAAATCTTGAAAGCATCCAGAGAGAAAATAATAGATCCCAAATAGAGGAACAACAGTTTGAATGACAGTGAACTTCACATCATAGACAAGGGACACCAGAAGACAGCAAACCAGTGTTTGTAGAGTACTGAAAGAAATAAACCACCAAAGCTAATGCTTCCTGAATGAAGAGAGAAACAGACACTTCACCATGGAAGATAGACAAATGACAAAGAAACGTGTGAAAAAATGCTCGACATCATTAGCAATAGGGAAGATGCAAGTTAAAGCTGTGATTAGTGAACACGGGACACCTATTAGGATGATTAAAATTGGAAAACGTGGCAATACCAAGTGCTGGTGAGGATGTTTAGCCACTGGAGTGCTGCACGCTGCTGATGGAAATGCAACATGATATATGGAAACCAATTTGGTGGTTTCCTAGGAAGTTAAACATACATTTACCATGTGGTCCAGCAATTCCATATTTAGAGAAATGAAAGCTGCATTATAGGCTGCATTGTATTCCCCCCAAATTCATACAGTGGAAGTCCTAGCCCATAGTACCTCACAATGTGACTATATTTGGAGTTAGAGTTTTCGAAGAGACAATTAAGATAAGGTGAGGCCATATGGGTGGGCCTTAATCCAGTATGACTGGTGTCCATATGAGAAGTGGTAATTAGGACACAGACCGTGTACATGGAAGAAAGACTGTTTGGAGACAGAGAGAAAAGGTGGCTGTCTCAAGCCAAGGAGAGCGTCCTCAGAAGAAACCAACCCTGCTGATGCCTTGATCTCAGACTTCCGGCCTGTGGAACAGCGAGACAAATTTTTATTGTTAAAGCCACCCAGTGTGTGTTATTTTGTTATGGCATTCCAAGCAGACTAATAGACTCTGTTCACACAAAAACTTGTGCTTGAAGGTTTATAGCGGCTTTATTCACAATCACCAGAAATTAGACACAGCTCGAATGTCCTTCAACTGGTAAATGGATGGACTGTGGCACAGCTATAGAAAATACTCAGCAGTAAAACAGAATGAACTGCCCATTTGTGCAGTAGCATGGATGAATCCCAAATGCATTTTGCTTCCGTGGAAGAAGCAAGACTGCACAGTGTATGGATCCGTTGATGTGATCTCATGGAAAAAGACAAAACTCTAGGAGCAGAAGACAGGTCCATGGTCCTGAAATTGGGAGTCTGGGAGGGATTGATCTTCAAAGATCTAGTGCAAAGGTATTTTGGAGGTGAAAGGACTGCTCTGCACGCTGATAGAGGTTATGGCCGCAAGACTATATGCGTTTCTCTAACAGCCGACCCTCAGGGAACAGGGCAGCAAAAAGAGTGAATGTTCCTATGTAAATTTTTAAAAAAGTGAATTGAGAAAGTAAATAGAAGTAAGCCAAAAACCGCAAATGTAAAATAAAGACAATTTCAGGTAAAACTATGGGAATTCGCCACCGGCAGACCTGCACTAGAAACTGCGCTAAAGAATGTTTTTCAGGCTGAAGGAAATGATGCCAGATGGAGACTCAGGCCGACTCCTCACACGCACGGATACGCCCAGGCGCGCTGCGAGTGAGGGATACAGGGAAGGAAGAAGACCTGCTGTGCACCTCAGTGACTGTGTGGAAGTCAGGGCGCATGCGGGACTGGGAAGATAACATATCCTCTCCTTCAACAGATACTAGTAGGCACCTGCTGTGTACCAGTTCTTTTCCGACGAATGGTGGGAAAGCCCGTGTCTGATGGATGAGCTCTGTGTGCCAGTGCGTACGTGCTCATGCATCCCCGCTTCGCCCGCGGGCCACTCTGTTGCTGCACCTGCTGCCTTGTCCTCTGGCTCAGTGTCCGTTCTCTCTCTCTTTCAGACATCATTCAGTCGGGGTTTCATGAAGAACATGAAGCTTGAAGCTGTCAACCCCAGGAACCCAGGAGAGCTCTGCGTGGCCTCTGTTGTCAGTGTGAAGGGCAGGCTGATGTGGCTTCACCTGGAAGGTACGCTGGGTTCACAGCCGTCCCGGAGAGCTTAGGGTCCGTCTGGAAATGTACACATGGTGCTTCTCCAAAATAACCCCTTCCGCTTTCCTTCCATTTAAACAGATCTTAAATTATTCAGTGTTCTTAAATAAGCGAAACTAATCAAATACAAATTTGTTCAGAGGCTCTCATCTTAACTAATAATTTCATGAGATGAGATACTGGTGTGATAATTATGTTTGGAACACAGTGGTCTTTTTACGTCTATGATTATAAAAGCTAATGTCACAATTAAATTAATACGAGTCACTAGAACTGGTATTTGAGGTCTTGGTTATTAAGAGGATAAAATTATATATTTGCATTTTAATGTGAATAATACCCTTTACTTTGTTTTCTTCCGTAGATGTTTAATTTTACCTTGAAATAGTCACTGGAGATGACTTTCTCCCCAAATATATATGTTATATGTTGTTTAATGATGTTTAAACTCTCCTTTATAGCTCCTTTTTTTATAATTGTGCAGATAATTCAGAGAACATTATAATTTATAAGCGGAACCATGATGAGATTTTACATTGAGATAGAACACTGTATTTTTATATGTTATATTTTCAGTGAGAAAGAATTAAGTCTGATCTGTAAGATTTTCCCATTTTTCCGTGATCTAAATTTTTTGGGTTGGTTGGTTTGTTTTTTTATTTTCATGACATTCATTAATTATTTTAAATGTATATGAAAAAACAAGACTAGTTATGAATGAATAAATTTAGCTCTCTTGGCCCATATTTTAGCCATCATGGCATGCTCCTACCACCATTGGAATGGAAAGTTTGCAAGGTCATAGAAGTGGTGCTAATCTCATCATCCTGTCTCTTTAGTAAGCAAGTGTAAGAAGCATCAAAAGTTCTTCCTTTTTTTCTTGTTATGTTAGTCACCATACAGTACTGAGCTAATAATCTCGATCTCATAAATCTTGTAGTCCAAATGAGTGGGAAGGGTAGAGAGCAGTGATTGTAGGTGAACATCGTCTGTGTCATTTATTCCTAGAAAACTAGTTTAAAACTTTACTGGGGTTTAGGATTTCAAAATCAATGTGAAATAAAAGGAAATTCATCAAAAGTTGATTGGGGCATTTTCAAGTAAAATGGCCTCCAGCGGGAATTAGCCAAAAAGTAGACACAGGCATGATATATCTGCGGCCACGGGAATAGAACATGACCTTATTTTCACTACTACATGTGAAGTTGAATCAACTGCTCTTGGAAACACAAGATCCCTCCTGTGATTTCGAATCCCTACATTAAACCTGCTGCCTAATACTAGGCAAAGCCGTATTGCAAGATCGGGGTCTTGCTTGGCGTTATTAATTTGAAAACAAAAATGGTAGAGTTCAAAGCCCATGTTTCATCATTATGATTTAGCCCATTACCATTAAAGTTCTTTGGCAGTCATTATTTATTTAGCAGTTTGTACTTCCAGAGTGCTTTACCGCTGTTAATTACCTAACACAGACAACAGTAAGAGCGTCCTGATTTTTATAGATGGAGAAACGAAGCTAGCTAAGCTGTGAAGGTATGCCTAGGGTTAGTTTCCTTGTCCTCGACATATTTGTTGGTTAACTCATCAGACCCCACAGCTTTCCAATTCTTAAAAAGAATGAGAAGCAGCAACATTTAGCATATATTTAAAATTTTTAGCGTTTATTAACATTATAAAAACATTGTTTTTATAGCAAAGAAATGTAAGGCAGCTCACATCAGCTCTTATTCTCCAGAGTGCTTTCTTACCCTGTAGCAGTGAAATCAGCATTAGAGAGCAGATCAGAAAATAGATTGTCCATTTTTTTCCAGACCTGACACACTAAAAAAGAAAATTTTTTTTAATAAACAGTTTGTTGCATATTATCTACCTGGAATCCGTGGTCAAAATCATGTGTTTGATCAAAAAAGTAAAATCCCATTTTGTTTCTTTGTTCTTAACTTGAATTTTGGGGATTTTGGATTTTGTTCTGTTTGGGGCCTTCCTGAATATTACTTTTCAAGTCACAGTGAGCTTAGTGGCAGTTATTTCTCATCGTTTCACAGTTTTATGTATATAGTGTTTTCTGTCCTCCATCCTGGGACTAAATGCTGGAGATTTGCCATGGTCACTTTGTGGCTGTTAAATTATTTTTATGATTATGGTGATTCTGATTATAGACCATTTATTTACTTGACACTGTAAATGTAGAATGTACTTCATAACAATTTATTAGTTATTTTTATGCATTAAATTGATTTGAAGTATTTTTCAACACATGGCTAATTGACCACTTTTAGGTAATTAAAATGATCATTTTTAATCTACTAGTTGACTTCTCTTGAAGTCAGTTCTTTAAGTATCTGTAAAAGAGCTGATGTTGAAGAGTGGGCAATGAACAAAATATATGCGATTGAGGTGGTATTATTTTAGACGCATATTTGAGAAGAATTGCAAGCTCCCACAGACTGCTGACGGTTAGCAAGCCAATTTATGATGATGGGGTTTTTGTGGTTTAGAGAGGATGTTGTAGTGCTTTCTCTCTTGTGTTAATACTCTGCTCGAGGTGATTATATCTACAATTATAAGCATTAGCCATGTAGTATGAGTTGCTCTCCATGGTAACGCCTCCAACATTGCAGCCCTGTGCTCGTGCGTCTTCAGCCCCACACGCCACATCACTTTACGTGCCTTCCAGATCATTGTCTCCGGGGATAAGGTGTGGGTCTTCCACCCGTCCTCAGGGTGCCCCATGTCCTTCCACCTGTCCGCCCGGCGCTTCCGCTCCCTTCCTAAGAGGGCTTACATCTTTGCCTTCCTTGGCTTCTCTTACCCCCATTATTATTAATATCTTCCTCCTGTTCAGAAGAGATGTGATAAGCTCCATATTCCTGAATATATTACTTTTAGTCTTTTGGCTGAGGCAGAAATTCCTTTTATGCCATAAAAGGGACGGTGACCAGCAGGCTTCGTTTCTGCAAAGTTATTTAACTCTTTTAGGGGATACCACTACAGAAATTTTTGAAGAGAGCTCTGGAAGGGGACAACAAAACCCGGTTTTGCCATTGGGAGTGCTGTTACACGTGGAAACGGGCAGGGGACTCTCGGCTGGCTTTCTTGTGCTTTGAGCATAGGGAGGGAATGAGGCCCTGTAGGAGTTCTTACCCACTGCTTTCAGTTCTGTTTTTTCTAAAAACAAACACGCAGAGGACGAAAAATCAAAGATGACCCAGAATCTTCAGGTCTGTGGAGAAGTATCAGAATCTTTTTTTTTAAAGATTTATTCATTTATGTATTTGAGAGGGAGAGGGAGAATCTCAAGCAGACACCCCGCTGAGTGGGGAGCCCATCCTGGGGCTTGATCTCACGACCTGAGCTGAAACCAAGAGTCGGCTGCTTAACCGATTGCACCTCCCAGGCCCCCTGAGAAGTATTGAAATCTTAAGAACAGAGAGCTTTAGTCAAACCCAAATTAGGCTTTTACCACCGTCTCCTAATCCTTATTTTTTGCTGCCCTCTGAAATGAAATCCAGAGAAAATAAAATCTTTCCACACTCAATCCTGGAGAAACATATATGTCAGTGTCAGTCTTTGAATCTGTGCCATGTATAGCTTCGGGCAGGAGCTTTCTAGAGTTCAGCAATCCCCTCCTGTCACTGCGAGCTTCACATCCCACTTCAACAAGCACGTTACATGCAGGGCTCCCCGATTTCCACCGACGAGAACTGTCAGGAACAGCCTGCGACTCTCGAAGCCTGAACCTCATGTAGAATTTCAGCGGAGGAATTTAAACACAAGATGCAGCGACAGTTCAAGGATGAGTGTGAGCTCTCCTTCTCCCCTCTTGAGAAATGCATGCACTTTGGAACGGCCCAGTGACATTTCCTGATGTATCTGATTTTCTGTTGGCTTCTTGGCTGTGGCGAGGTCAGCCTGCCTCTGCTGTTTTCCTGTCTTCCATTTGCTCTAAGTGTTAGCCCAGTGTCCTGAGCCATGGCACCTGGGTTGTTAGGAGTGACAACCGGAAGGTGCAGACCCTTCACGTCGGGCGTGTGCACTTTCGCATGAGCCCGTTTGCTACCGTTGTGGTTTCCCTGTCCCGGTGCTTCTGACTCTAAGTCTCTCTGCTTCCTGTTTTCTAGAGAGTAAACCCCCAGCTGCCTGCCTGGGGGGAGGCATCACCTGGCTGTGCACAATCAGCAAGGGGATTAGTGGTCGACTTGCTTCTTAGGGAGACTTGGGATCAGCCGCCTCTCCTCCATTCCAGCCCAGCATCCTTTGCCTCTCAAAGGCTCCTAGTCTGTCTGCCCCATGTTGGCACAGGGCCTAGAGGCTATATTGGCTTGCTTCTTGCCTTCCTTGTCCTCTCGCTTTCTAGAGATCTGATGAATGAATAAATGAATGAGTATGTGAGCAAATCCGTGAATGAAGGAGATAACATGCTAAGTAAGGTTAATGAGGTTTCTTGCTTGAGCCCTTCCATGGCAGAATTGATTTCCATGAGGCATAGGGTTGAGGGCCCAAACCAGGTGTGCATGAAGACTTTATTTAATGGAGGGCTTAGGTTGTTCCTGTACCAGATTCCTGGAAAATTCAATCTGTTTTGGACCAAGTGATCTTACTAGAACTGAGAATGTGCTGACCATTCCGAGAATGGTCCCAGTTCCACAACAAAGTTTTACATTGTGATGAGACAGGCCCCTTTGAGATTCTGATGAAGGCATCCGACACTCGGGAAAATGCACTTGCACACGTATGCAATTTTTGATGCAACTTCAGACCATCCATGGACCCTCTCAAAACCATTCTTGGATGGGCCTCCTTGGAATTCATGGGCCCCAGATTGGAACCCCTGCAGGAGACATTCTCAGGACATACTAATGTTAGTTCTGTTTTGTCCACTGTATGGCTTCTAGCCATGGGTGGCTCCTTTGTTTTAAGTTAAATTAAATTATAATTTCAGTTCCTCAGTTGGGCCATCTGCAGTCAAGCGCTCACTAGTCACATGAGGCTAGTGGCTACTGTTTTGGACAGCACAGTTATAGGACGTCCGTATCCTTACAGAAGCTTCTTTTGGGCAGCCCTGTTCTAGATGCTCCGCTCGAGTAAGAAGTGAGCCCCTCAGGCCTGTCGAGGCTCAGAACTCAGATTTTCTTGGGGCGTGGGGGCAGTAAAATGCAATCTACTCTGATGAGTAGTTCAGTGCCAAGCTGTACATTTCATTTATCATCCGGGGGAAATGAGATTTTGGGACTCAGAGAACTTAGAAACTAGACGGCGAGTCTGTCTGCTCCGGGGTCGGCTGAGAAGCACAGTGTTTCGAGTAGGACGGGATTGGGACAGGAAACGAGGTGCCTCCACGATCACTGAGAAGCCTCTTCACATCAAGGGCACCTTGGCATCTCCCGAGGGCAGGAAGCTTTAATCGCTGCTGGTCTGCCACGGGCTTCAACCATGAAGCGTGTGAGGTTCCAGTGGTACCGTTGCAGCCTCTCTAGCGACCCTTAAAGCTTAAGAACAGAAATGGAGGTATCAAGTCCAGCTGTAACAGCTGTCACAGCCTTGCTTTCTGGCAGTGATAACCGCGGCAAGATCGCCCCAGCCTCATGCTGTCCTCCGCATCTCCTGTGGGTCGATAACCACCGGTGGAGCCTGCTTTGTCCCTGGGATCGATCGTGCAGCAGAGTCTGGGAGTTTCGTTTCTCAGCTCTCCATCCCCCATTGGCAGACAGGAAGGCGGGAACTGGCGCCCAGAGCCAATCAGCCATAACCAGCATTCCCTTTCTCTGCCTCATCATAAAGGAAAACCTAGTTTTGTGGCAAATAGAATATACAAGATCTGAGATCACATAATGACACGATGGAGGTGTGTTCTTTTCGTGGAGGTAGCTGGTAAACCGTTTATCACTTTCATTTTTTTTCCCTCCTATTTATTTAAAAAAATTTTTTTTATTTTATTATGTTATGTTAGTCACCATACAGTACATCATTAGTTTTTGATGTAGTGATCCATGATTCATTGTTTTCATATAACACGCAGTGCTCCATGCAGTAC
>NC_138373.1:41598808-41704416 GCF_054177405.1 Leptonychotes weddellii | reverse complement strand
TCTATATTTAATTTTTTTTTTTTAAGATTTTGTTTATTTATTTGACAGAGAGAGACACAGCAAGAGAGGGAACACAAGCAGAGGGAGTGGGAGAGGGAGAAGCAGGCTTCCCGCCGAGCAGGGAGCCCGACGTGGGGCTCGATCCCAGGACCCTGGGATCATGACCTGAGCCGAAGGCAGACGCTTAACGACTGAGCCACCCAGGCGCCCCTATATTTAATTTTTTGAGGCACCTCCACACTTTTCCAAAGTGGCTGTACCAACTTGCATTCCCACCAACAGTGTAGAGGGTTCCCCTTTCTCCACAACCTCCCCAACATTTGTTGTTTCTTGCCTTATCAATTTTTGCCATTCTAACTGGTGTAAGTCGTTTATCACTTTTAAACAAAGTAACGATGCAAGACGCGCCTTGCTCAGTCTGCTCACGTTTGGGCGAGCAGCCGAGCGTCCGTGCATCCGTGGGGGGACGGTGCATTTGCTCGGACGACTGGCACCTCTCCTGGACAGGTGTCCTGCCCTTTCTATGTACGAGTAGTGATTACTTTCCCATCTCCAGTCCTCCTCACACTCCTGCTTCCTGTTCCTCTTGCTATGAAGGTTGATATATATTCTCCATCTCTGGCTTTGGTTGGTTGTTTTTGTTTTTTACTTATGATGCTTTTTCTACATAAGTTTCCCCATAGTCACTGATAACTCCCCATCTGTAGGTGGTCCCCACCCCTTTTCCTGTTTGCAGCATTTGTCCTACATTGACCCCTCCTTCAGAGCCTCCCCTCCATCTCTTTTCCAGAGTACTGGGCCAGGCAGGTTTCTCCTCCCCAGAGTCTTCCTTCGATGAGCGTTCCTGGCTTTACTTGGTTCAGCTTCCCTCACACGTAAAGGTCAGAGCTCTTCAGAGTGCTTTTCTTCCCGAGTGCCCACGCCATCTCGTCTCTCTGTGGCTGCAGGAGCCGTTCCATGCCCACGACTCCGGCACTCATGGCAGACCTGCACACAGCTCCCAGTGTTAGCTACCGGCATAGCATCCCCACGCGGACACCAGCGTCCCCCATCCAGATGTCACTGTTGTTAGCCCGACATTTGCTGGCTCGAGTTTCCCCTGTGACCGCCGTTAGAAGCCACGAGACCGTCCAAGCCAGCACATGGCCACCTGCAGCCTGCCGCTGTGACCGGTGCATCCCCTCAGCACCCAGTGCCCCTGCCCGGCTCGGTCTTCAAGTCTCCCGGCCGCCCTCTGTCCCAGATCTTCATCCCCTCATCCTACAGTTCTTCCCTTGCTGCTGCCCTGCCTGCCCTCATGGGGCCCTAAGAGTTCGATTCGTAAAATCGCAGCCATTGCCTTCCTGCTCATTCTCAGTCTGTCCGTATGTCTCCCGGAGTCAAGGCTCTTGTTCCACCACATGGATTTGGCAGCCCCTTCCTGACAATACATCCAATTCCTAGATATGTGATCTTGAGTACTTTCTGAGTTTGAAACCTCTTTTCTTATTTGTACAGTTCTATAAAATATATATAATCATGGATCCTGCTTTATAGGGTGGTGGTGGAGATCGGAGGAGGGAATTAGCATCTGTAAAGTGCATGGTTTAGTAAGAGCTTAGGAAGAGGAGGTGGCTGATGAGCAGACGGAAAGGCAGCCCCTTGTCACGTCAGCTTTACCTCCCTGCCCAGAGCCTGCGCTCCATCAGAACAGAACACTCACTGTGTCTGTAAACATCTTGATACTGTCATTGGCGTCGTGAGGCATTATACAGGGCTGTGCTCCTCTATCTTTGCCTATCACATAGCACAATATTTGGACGAGAGTTCATGTGCACTTTGCTCGCTAAATGCTTGCTTGAATAGATAAGAGGAATAAATCAAATCTTGTGTTTCTGAACAAGAAAGTGATTTAAGATACAGCAGTCCCTTAAGAACTGCTAGCTGATTCTTTGAAAGAATTAATGAGATCGATAAACCCCTAGCCAGACTTATCAAAAAGAAAAAAAGACCCAAATTAATAAAATTATGAATGAAAGAGGAGAGATCATAACCAACACGAAGGAAATACAGACAATTTTAAGAACATATTATGAGCGACTATATGCCAACAAATTAGGCAATCTGGAAGAAATGGATGCATTCCTGGACACATATAAACTACCAAAACTGAAACAGGAAGAAATAGAAAACCTGAACAGATCCATAACGAGCAAGGAAATTGAAGCAGTAATCAAAAATATCCCAACAAAATAGAGTCCAGGGCCAGATGGCTTTGCAGGGGAATTCTACCAAACATTTAAAGAAGAATTAATACCTATTCTTCTGAAGCTGTTTCAAAAAACAGAAATGGAAGGAAAACTTGCAGACTCATTCTATGAGGCCAGCGTTACTTTGATCCCAAAACCAGACAAAGACACCACCAAGAAGGAGAATTACAGACTAATATCCCTGATGAACACGGATGCCAAAATTTTCACCAAGATACTAGCTAATAGGATCCAACAGTACATTAAAAGTCTTATTCACCACGACCAAATGGGATTTATTTATTCCTGGGCTGCAAGAGTGGGTCAACATTCAGAAATCAATGTGATACATCACATTAATAAAAGAAAGGACAAGAAACCTATGATCCTCCCAATTGATGCAGAAAAAGCATTTGACAAAATATAGCATCCTTTGCTGATTAAAACTCTTCACAGTGTAGGAATAGAGGGAACACACCTCAATATCATAAAAGCCATCTACAAAAAGCCCACAGTGAATATCCTTCTCAATGGGGAAAAACAGAGCTTTTCCTCTAAGGTCAGGAACAGGACAGGGATGCCCACTCTCACCACCATTGTTCAACATAGTGCTCGAAGTCCTAGCCTCATCAGTCAGACAACAGAAAGAAATAAAAGGCATTTAAGTTGGCAAAGAAGAAATCAAACTCTCACTCTTCGCAGATGACATGATACTTTATGTGAAAAACCCAAAGACACCACCCCAAAAGTGCTAGAACTCATACAGGAATTCAGCAACGTGGCAGGATATAAAATTGATGCACAGAAATCAGTTGCATTTCTATACACTAACAATGAGACAGAAGAAAGAGAAACTAAGGAATCGATCCCATTTACAATTGCACCCCAAACTATAAGATACCTAGGAATAAACCTAACCAAAGAGGTAAAGGATCTGTACTCTGAAAACTACAGAATACTTATGAAAGAAATTGAGGAAGACACAAAGAAATGGAAGAGCATTCCATGCTCATGGATTGGAAGAATAAATATTGTTAGAGCAGAGAAGTCTACGCACTCAATGCAATCCCTATCAAAATACCATTGATATTTTTCACAGAGCTGGAACAAATAATCCTAAAAATTGTATGGAACAGAATAGACGCCGAATAACCAGGGGAATGTCGAAAAAGAAAACCAAAGCCGGCGGCATCACAATTCTGGACTTCCAGCTCTATTACAAAGCTGTCATCATCAAGACAGCATGGTACTGGCACAAAAACAGACACATACATCAATGGAACAGAATAGAGAGCCCAGAAATGGACCCTCAACTCTATGGTCAACTAATCTTTGACAAAACAGGAAAGAATGTCCGACGGAAAAAGGACAGTCTCTTCAACAAATGGTGTTGGGAAAATTGGACAGCCACATGCAGAAGAATGAAACTGGGCCATTTCCTTACACCACACACAAAGATAAAACTTAAAATGATGAAAGACCTAAATGTGAGATAGGAATCCATCAAAATCCTAGAGGAGGACACAGGCAGCAACCTCTTCAATCTCAGCCGCAGCAACTTCTTCCTAGAAACATTGCCAGAGGCAAGGGAAGCAAGGACAAAAATGAACTATTGGGATTTCATCAAGATAAAAAACTTTTGCACAGCAAAAGAAACAGTCAACAAAACCAAAAGACAACTGACAGAATGGGAGAAGATATTTTCAAATGCCATATCAGATAAAGGGCTAGTATCCAAAATCTATAAAAAAACTTATCAAACTCAATACCCAAAGAACAAATAATCCAATCAGGAAAGGGGCAGAAGACATGAACAGACATTTCTGCAAAGAAGACCTCCAAATGGCCAACAGACACATGAAAAAGTGCTCAGCATCGCTCGGCATCAGGGAAATCCAAATCAAAACCTCAATGAGATACCACCTCACACCAGTCAAAATGGCTAAAATTAACAAGTCAGGAAACGACAGATATTGGCGGGGATGCAGAGAAAGGGGAACCCTCCTACATACAGTGTTGGTGGGAATGCAAGCTGGTGCAGCCACTCTGGAAAACAGTATGGAGGTTCCTCAAACAGTTGAAAATAGAGCTACTGTACAACCCAGCAATTGCACTACTGGGTATTTACCCCAAAGATACAAATGTAGTGATCCGAAAGGGTATATGCACCCCAATGTTCATAGCAGCATTGTCCACAATAGCCAATCGTGGAAGGAGCCCAGATGTCCATCGACAGATGAATGGATAAAGAAGATGTGGTCCATATTACTCAGCCATCAGAAAGGATGAATACCTACCATTTACATTGACATGGGTGGAACTGGAGGGGATTATCTTGAGTGAAATAAGTCAGAGAAAGACAATTATCATATGGTTTCACTCATATGTGGAATAGAAGAAACAGTACAGATGATCATAGGGAAAGGGAGGAAAAATTGAATGTGAAGAAGTCAGAGAGGGAGACAAACCATGAGAGACTGTTAATTCTAGGGAACAAACTGAGGGTTGTTGGAGGGGTGAGGGGTGGAGGGATGGGGTAACTGGGTGATGGGCATTGAGGGCACGTGATGTGATGAGCACTGGGTGTTATATGCAACTGATGAATCACTGACCTGTACCTGTGAAACTAATGATGAGTACATGGTGAGTATATGGCGGCTAATTGAATCTAAAAACAACAACAACAACAACAACAAATAAAAACAAAACACTGCTATCTTGCCAGACGGATTTTGAGCCGGTGAGATATTTTATACATGTAAGCTAACATTCAAAACCTCTTTGGCTAGTTTTTTCCTATGCTTGGTTCAGTTCCAGTAAACTACCCTCCACATCATCTCCGGGAGTCCTATTAAAATACACCTTCCTCAGACCTAAAGCATCTGAGTCCGAAGCAGGGTCTGGAAGTTTGCATTTTATTTTATTTTATTTATTTATTTATTTATTTAAAAGATTTTTATTTATTTGACAGTGAGAGAGCACAAGCAGGGGGAGCAGCAGAGGGAGAGGGAGAAGCAGGCTTCCCGCTGAGCAGGGAGCCCGATGTGGGGCTCGATCCCAGAACCCTGGGATCATGACCTGAGCTGAAGGCAGATGCTTAACCATCTGAGCCACCCAGGGGCCCCATGGGAGTCTGCATTTTATCGTCACCCTCCCCAGATGATTCTTCTATGTGCTAGGGTTTGTAAAGGTGTCTAAGATCTAATGGGCAGGGTGTGGCATGGTTTAAAGGAACTCCTGTTGAGGTGACCTCTTATAGATAGGACACCAGGTGCGGAAAACTGCCCCTTAAGCCTTTCTGTAATTTGTGGAAAAGTCAGGTTGGTTAATAAGCATTTCGCAGAGACTTGCAAAAATCAAACAAGGGAAAATGCAAATGTGAAAGTAATTATATTTCAAGCCAGTGTGGGTGGTTTTAAAATCTTAAAAGGAGGTATGGCCTGCATGAGACAATTTTGGGAGAAGCTGCTTCAGCAGATCAGGGGCTGAGAGCAATGTTTCCTGAACATTAAAGAGGGTGGTCGGAGAGTGGGAACTGTCTGTGGGCAGAGGCTTTTAATCCTCCCAGATCTGTTTTGTGGCCAAAGCTGATGCTCGATTAAATGGGTCCTTGGTGATCAGCAACAGAACTGGGCCAGCTGTCTTAGGCAAAATGCGAATTTGGGGGAAGGCTTTTGAGGAGGGGGCTGGGGGATCGCCTCTCCAGAGGCTTTGCTGCATGAACCCACACAGGGTTTGGGCTTTCAAGCTGCCGTCGTGATGGATGTGATTTCTGACTGACTACCTTTCTGTTGTCATTTGCCCGCAGAGAGGGCAGATCTGGCTCCTTCCCCTTTGTGGGAGGTGCCAGTGGCTGCCTCATCCGGGAAATTCTGCAGGAGGGATGTGGGGCCTGAATAGGAATGGGACAGATACTAAACAGACCCAGCCAGTACAAACCCAAACCAGAAGCAAAAACAAGAGAAAGAAAGGAAAAGGCCACCTGCAATGCCTCTAGAGTTAGATTATTTAGGGTCAAATCCTGGATCCGTCACTTGCTCTTTGATCTTCTGTGCCTCAGCTTACTCATCTGTAAAATGGGGATGTATTTGGTCCGTATCCCTTATAAGGATTAAACATTTGGCCAAGTGTTGGGCCCGATGTCAGGGCTTGCGTGTGCTTGCAGTCCTGTGAGCGTCTCTCTCTGCACACACACATTTGATCCCATTTCTGTTGTTTTCCTTCAGACTGCCTGTTTCCTATCACATCTTGATATTGCTGCCCACAGTTTTGCCTGTCTCTTTTTTCCTTGGGAATTTGGCCCCACAGCTGATGAAGGGACATGACAGTCTGGTTTTGTAGATGGGCCTCTGCGGATGGAAGGAGCCGGACGGATGGCCCCCGGGGTTTCCGGCGCCCAGTCTCGCTCCCGGATCACCGATCACTTTCTCTCCTCTGGGGCCTTATCTTTCCGTCGCACGCTCGAGCCCGTCACAATTTGCTGTGGCCTTTGACTTTTAAGGAGGGTACTGAGCAAAGCTAACTTGCTTCTCTAAGTACCTCTTGCCTTTCTTCCCTTCCCACCTCTTAATGGAGGTGTGGGGCTCCTTCTGACTCTCTTCCCAAAGCCTCTGCCTTTCAGAGGGCAGGTAGAACTTTGTGGAAGGGAACGGTATCCATTGAGGGGATGACGCAGTCTCAGGTTATGGCACATGGCAGAACTATATTAAGGTTCCAAAGTGATGCTTACGAATTTATATGCTTTGTGAATATGGAACATCTTTGTCCTCTTAGCAACGAAATGATTCATGGTAGTTTGGTTTTATTTCCTATTAAGGTCACTTGCCCTTCGTTAATCTGGCCTCTGTGGCAGTATGGTCCATGCATGAGACTCTTTTTCTTCTCGGAGCGTTTTGTGTTGTGTGGTTATTGTGGTGATAGTGAGGTTGTGATTGTAAATTAGTTGATTCATTCGCAAGGGCCAAGAATACATGAAAGTGTCCGTGGTCAGAGTCTCTCTCCCACTCCTGCCCCCATCCCTCAGTGTCTCAGCTCCTTACCAGCAGACGCCCATTGTATTAGAATTTTGCACTTCCTTCCAGATTTGTCTTATGCACATATAAATATATGTTATTTCCCCCTTTTTAAACAGATGGTAGCATACTATATATACGCAGTGTTCCATACTCTGCCTTTCTTTGACTCAACGTATACATATACATCCTTAGATATAAGTATACAAAGAGGTTTCTCGTCCTTTTTTATAGTGGCAGAATATCCTGTCATACAGTGTACCATGATTTCTTTAAGTACTTCCCCATAGATGGAGATTGAGGCTTCCTGATTGATTTTGAGATGAAGGTTCTGGATAAGGATGAATGAATAGAATCCATATTGACGGATGCAGCTGAAATGAAGTCCGAGGTTGAGCATGGTCTTGTGTTGTTCACAGAGGGTGTCCTCTAAAATGGTAAGATTCTTGCAGTAGTCCACTAGGCTTTGCATAGGTAATTTTGGAAATCATAGAATAATCAAGGAGAATCACATACATTTTTCAATTAGCAATAATCACGCCTTGGATAAACTGCATTGGCTACGATCATTTTGTAAGCTAGCGGGTTCCTGGTCATGGAAAATAATGGGTTATTTTTTTAAAAAGATTATATTCTGAGTCCAGCCAGATGTATCTAGATGCATAAAGTTGATAAAGGGACATAAGGAATCAGTACCCACCATTCAGAATAAGTTTAGAAAAGTTTCACGGTCAGGAAAATGTTCCTGGGAGATAAATAACCCACTTTTCCATCTGTTCTTATTTAGTAGATGCCTTAATGGGTTAGATTTGAAAGTGCAAGGAAGGCAGGGTTATAACTTTCTTGAGGACATAGTCGCTGACACGTTGTAGCTCATAAATATTTGTTTTGAATGGAGAGCATGATCAAAGAATTTTAAAATATGGTAAAGACAGCCGTATATATCTATTACTGTATACGTTGTTATGGAAGTGTATATATTAAAGCATTAATACCAAGTGATGTTTGAACCAGCAGAATATTGGAAGATGAAAGTCATGATTCAGGAAGGAGCAGGCTATCAAGTTCACCTTATGCTTCCTTTCGAAGTACTACTTTGACCTTGAAAATCTTACTTGTACCTAAATGTAAGTCTGGAGATAGAAATGTATGTTGTAGATGAATTCAGCCCGTTAGCAGAATTGTTAAGTAGCTAAGAAACACATGTTATTTTTGTGAGTCCAAAGATGAGGAAACAGCTTGAGGACCCACTGGAGAGCCGTGTGCCCTCCGAGACAGGGGCAGTCACTTCCACATTGGAAGCCACCCAGAGAGTTTCTTCACTTCTTGTCTGTTTTGGATGTCATCTTGTGTATTTGATGGTCTCTTTGGCAAGTAGGTTAAGTATCACTTGAGTCATAATAGGAGACAGAAATGATATCCATTCACTCAACTGTGTTGAGAAATAATCCCCATAAACCTGCTTTCATTCTTTTAGCTTATATATCCTTCAAATTATGGGAGAATTAAGGAGAAAGAAAGTTAGGATGATAGTCATGGTGATGGCTTTTGTGTGACATGATGAAAGTCTGCAGGCCACAAGCAGAGGTCAAAATAAGGAACTGCAGTCAAACCGATGAGTGAGCAAGTTCCCTAGAGGAATTGTGTCTTCTGTGTGTCCTGCTCAGAACCCGAGTTGCCATGCCCAACTAGCTCCTTTTCACAGTGATGGTAACTTTTCTTAGTTGAAGGTTGATCTTTGCTTGGTGTCGGATGAAGTGTGTCTTGGTGGCTTACACACGCGTACTGTGGTCCCCACCCCAGCTCGGGCCCGTTTCCTTCGTTTTAAAGGTACTTTTAGGAAAGGGGCGGACTTGTTCTCTCTGCCAGTTTTTCTGCACCCCCCCTGCCCCCTGCCCATGCGCAGTAGGAAGTAGCTTGGATTTTCTGGATCTCCACTTTATTTGCACCCCTCGTACTCCGGCTGTTTGGTATTTCAGGTGCTGGTATCTGTCATCAGACTCTGCTCGGTTGACTGGCCCGGGGAGTGTGGTCCTCATCTCGGGGATGCTTGTGCTTTGCTCACTTCTTCCGGGTCTCTGTGGTAAAGTCTGTACCTGTTGTCTTGACTCTTCCAATGCAGGTCTGCAGACTCCTACTCCAGAGTTCATTGTCGACGTGGAGTCCATGGACATCTTCCCCGTGGGCTGGTGCGAAGCCAACTCTTACCCTCTGACCACACCACACAAAACAGTCTGTGAGTATCGTCCAGTTGGGAGCCCTGTGGACAACATGCGGGGCTTGGGGGGGTAAATAGACAGTTCTGTGAAGAGACTGTAGCCAGGTTATAAAAAACAGACCTTGTGTTAGATTTACCACGGAGCACCAATATTTTTATCTTGTGGATGTTTTCAGTATCTTCGAGAGATGGATATTTGGAAGCACCTCACAGGTTGACAAGCTAAGTCATAATGATAAGGCAGGTGAGCATCACGGAGTGGCAGAGATAAGATATAAATATACTAAGATCTATAAAGATTGTATAAAATAATATATAAATATATATAAAATAAAATAGGTCTTCACTCCCAATTTATAGTTCATTATTTTGATTAGAGAAAATTTAAGCTAAATACTATGTGGGTTTTTTTTGTTGGTTTTTGTTGTTTTTGTTGTTGTTTTTGAGAGGGCGAGAGAGAGTGCATGAGTGGGAACCCTCCTACACTCTTGGTGGGAATGCAAGCTGGTGCAGCCACTCTGGAAACAGTATGGAGGTTCCTCAAAAAGTTAAAGATAGAGCTACCCTATGACCCAGCAATTGCACTACTAGGTATTTATCCAAAGGATACAAACACAGTGGTCCGAAGGGGCACCTGCACCCCAATGTTTATTGCATCAATGTCCACAATAGCCAAACTATGGAAAGAGCCCAGATGTCCATCGACAGATGAATGGATAAAGACGATGCAGTTCATATATACAATGAGATATTACTCAGCCATCAAAAAGAATGAAATCTTGTCATTTGCAATGACATGGATGGAACTAGAGGGTATTATGGTGAGTGAAATAAGTCAGAGAAAGACAAATACCATTTGATTTCATTTATATATGGACTTTAAGAAACAAAACAGATGAACATAGGGGAAGGGAGGGAAAAATAAAATAAGATGAAAACAGAGAGGGAGACAAATCAAAAGAGACTTTTAACTACAGGAAACAAACTGAGGGTTGCTGGAGGGGAGGTGGGTGGAAGGAATGGGATAACTGGGTGATGGACATTAAGGAGGGGATGTGATGTGATGAGCACTGGGTGTTATATACAATTGATGAATCACTAAATTCTACCCCTGAAATTAGTAATACAGTATGTGTTAATTAAATTGAATTTAAATAAAAAATTAAAAAATTGAAAATAAAGTTATGAGTCCTTAAAAATAAGGGGTTTTGATTTTTTTGTGAATTAGATATTTCTGGTATTTTCTTTATGTAATTTGTATGCTAGCTTTACTTTCTAGCATCCTACTATAGGGTTCATTTATGTAGATGCTCAGGAAATTACTAGAAAAGGAAGTTCTGTCCTATAGTTGGCTTCCTGTCCCCTGATGTCAGCAGAGTTTGAAGGACAGTTCTATTCCACATCCATTAAGAGGAGGATGGTGCATTGTCTGTGTGAAACAAAGTAGGTCGCCCAGATTATACACAGGTGGATTTTAAGGGATTCTTCTCTCCCATACACCATACTGCTCAATGAATCTGATCCAATGAGAGTAATATCTTGTCCTCATGTTAACATATTTCTAAAATTTTGGGCATAGAGTAATTGTTTTCAATCTCAAGGGCATTCTGTTTTTGTCCTCTCACAGTGCCACAGATTCTTGGTTCAGTTGGCCTGAGAGCCAGGTCAGGTGCTCCCTGGGTTTAGTCGTGGGTAGGGCTGGTCCCCTGGGTCTTAGTTGTGCCTCAGACAGAAACTCCTGTCTCGTGTCCTCTTTCTTTCTTATTAAAAGCATATTTTAGAATAAAGTAGCTAGTGTTAAAAATAGAGCAACCCTACAACCCAGCAATTGCACTACTAGGTATTTATCCAAAGGATACAAACATAGTGATCCGTTTAATCTTATTAAATGCAGTAAATTCTATTTAGACTTCATTTCTGATGAGTCAAAGTCTCTTTTAGATTTATTTATTTATTTTAGAGAGAGAGATTGAGAAGGGGGGAGAAAGTGAAGGGGAGGGGCAGAGGGAGAGAGAGGGACACGCAGACTCCCCGCTGAGCGCAGAGCCAGACATGGGGCTTGATCTCAAGACCTTGAGATCACGACCTGCCAAAACCAAGAGTCAGATGCTCAACCAACTGCACCACCCAGGCGCCCTGAGTCAGAGTTTATTTTAATGCTGGAAGAAAATAAGATAAAGTTGTGGCATGAGTGAAATAACTTTCCAGTGTTTAAATTGTTTCTTTAAAACTGACACAGTTTTCCCTGAAGACATTTTTTTTTAAAGATTTTATATTTTAGAGAGAGAGAATGAGAGAGAAAGAGAGGGAGCATGAGAAGGGGGAGGGTCAGAGGGAGAAGCAGACCCCCTGCTGAGCAGGGAGCCCGATGCGGGACTCGATCCCAGGACTCCAGGATCATGACCTGAGCCGAAGGCAGTCGCTTAACCAACTGAGCCACCCAGGCGCCCCCATGAAGACATTTTTAAAAAAATGCTTTTGCCCAACTCGTGAATGAAACTGACTGTCCTTTTGCCCTTTCTTGCCTGTTTTACAGCACAAAAGAAGAGAAAGATTGCAGTTGTGCAGCCAGAAAAACAGTAAGTTTTTGTGTTTTGTTTTTTTTTCCCCCAAAACTTAGATGGTATATAGAACTGTCTTTATAGAGAATAAGGAAGTGTGGCCGTTTTTATCAGTGAGTGGGTTCACAGAGATGATAGCCAGAAATACCTGTTGTTGTTTATGGTGCACCCGTTACATGGAAGACACGGGCTCGCCTCTTCTAGGGATCTCTTCTCCTGATTGCAGTTTCTCTCTTCCGTTCCCGCTGGCGGGCATCCTGGCCTCACACCTTGATAGTGAAAGCCCTCTTTGAGGCCCCCCTGGCCACGCATCGCTGTCCCTGCCCACACTCAGCATGCTGGCGTCATGGGTCGTGGCCGGCCTGGCAGGCAGACTGCCGTCCGAGGCCATCTCGGCCAGCCCCCAGCAAGGTGTCCTTGAGGAAGCTGCTTAATGCTCTGCATCTCGACGCCCTTCTTTGTGAAACACCTGTTTCTCAGGGGGTTCGTGAAGATTAAATTAGATTTCATGTGGAAAAAAAAATTGTGTGGGTTGTACAGGGTTAAGTCAATGTAAGTTATCCCCCATTTCAGTTGTAATTTTAGGGAGAAGGAGGGTATCAGGCAGTGTGCATATGTGCAGTATGTTTTTGAAAAATTCTCACTATTAGTAGCATTTTTATATATTGAAGATTAGCTAAGGTACACTAAAATACACAGCCTTTGCCAGGTGGTTCTGTTTTCTAATGAAAATACACTGGTGGAAATGAATTTGATCTTTTCAGATACCCGGTTTAAACTTAAAATGAAATTGAATAATGACTGCATGGCTATTTGAATGTGAATAACAGTTTTGTGGGCATTTTCCATACATTCATGTCTAAACACAGTGTAGCAGGTTAATAATCTGACTCCAGTTTGGTCTGGATAACGTTGAAATCGAGAGCAAAGAACTAAATGGTCCCGTCATTGAATCCAAATCCGATTTTGTAGCTCCTCAATTTATGGCCCATGGATCCGTGGTCCCCATCCTGCACTTGCACCTGCACCCAGACGGCTCGATAAAACACACACACTGCTGGGTCCCCATCTCCAAATTCCCTGGCTCAGGATGTCTTTAGTGGGGCCTGAGCATCTGTGCATTTAACAAGTTTCTAGGTGGTGCCAGTCCTCTAGTGTGGGGACCCCACTTTGAGAGCCAGTGTGAAGATGACCCCACTGAGATTTTGTGATGGTTTGTTCTGCACTTGTGTCATTTTTCAATGGTGTGATTTCCACACCGCCGTCCTGGGTACCCTGTAAAAACCAACGCACCTCTTTTCCCCCATGGCTACATTTTTAATGTTTATTCAGCAACTTTTTTACCAAACTATAACACAAAGCTCTGCCCTAGGCTAGGCCTACTTCTCGTTCTAGGACCCATCCGTTCATAGGCTTTCTTTGAAGGTCTTTTTAGTGTGGCCGTGACCCACACAAGCAGTTCTCAGACATTAGCTTGTAGAAAGTACTAGTTTCTTCTATTGAAGAGAGGTCTGACTTCCGTTAAAATCCATGCGAGTTGATGTTTCTTTGTGTCTAAAATATAATGAAGGGCATTATGACAATTCTATAGCAAGAGACAAGCCAGGAGCCTCCTGGAAGAACATCGCTGATTAGGGATGACAACCTGAGGGGCAGACATGCCATTGGCTTCTTAGGGTTATTGCAAGAATTTGGGGACGACCTCTTTGAAATGGATACGTTTGTACTGATGTTACTGCTTGACATATATGCATCCTCTCTTTTACTGTGTGCTTGGATTTCTGTGATAATCGCTTTAAGTTGTGGAAAGACTTCGGAATTAGTTTAATTAATTTAATTAGTTATTTCATTAGTTGAGTTCCTTCTCAAGTGTGCGACCCGTGATAGTTGTATTTTCTTGATCAACAGATTGCCATCCACAGTGCCTGTTGAGAAAATACCTCACGACCTTTGTTTATTCTCTCACCTGGACACCTCAGGTAAATGAGCCCACTTACGGCTGGCTGTCCCGTCCCAATTTGGGAGTGGAGACGTGCGTGTGTTTTTAGGTCTAATATAAGAATAGTTCAACTTTAAGTTCATTCTCCTTGTCTCTGTTGCTACTTATTAACACATACCTACTTTAAAAAAAAATTTCTATACCAGATTCTCTGTGCCTCTTCTGTCTCTTGGTCAGTAGCTCTAGACGCTTCTCTCAGTCTGCAGGAGAAGAGTCCATGTGTTCCTTGGAAATTTGGGCCCAGTTAGGGTTGTATGTTGTGGATGGTCATGTGCAAGGAGAAAGAATTGAAAATATCATTATTAGGCACTCATTTTTTTTTGACATTTTATGGCATCCCACTTGCATTTTTCATTACTGGTTAATATTTAAGTCCCCATGGGCTTTTGAATTGATCCTTAAAAACCCTCTGTGTTTGAAAGCTGAGAGTGAATAATATATGTCTTTTAATGTGTAAAGTTCTATATCTTACATTAAAACCTTTGAAAACACAAATGTGAATTCCCCAATGACAACAAATCTGATTATAGACGTGTTTGTACATTAAATAATATATTTGATTACGAATTCTGTTTTCTAGCCAAAGGGAAACCTGCTCTGAATTCTTCCAGGATTCTAAGCTATATGCCATGGAAGAATCCTAGCAGTCAAAGTTATAGTAAGGAGAGCATTTTTATGAGTAGACTTACTAAAATTGTTTTTTTTTCTAAAGTTCTGGGTAGGGTAATCCTACCAAAAAATTTCCATGTATATGCAGCTGTGGACATAATTCTTTTGCCTAATTTTGTTGTATAGAATTCAAACTTCAGAATGGTTTTAAAAGAACCATGTCAGCTCTTCTTTCAGAGTCTATAATTGTTATATTACTCCTTTTGTCTTACCCTCACAAAAATAACATTTCTCCCTCGTTCCCTATTGGTTCTTAGTTGAAGTCCTATGAGGACAGTCCCTCCTGGACTGTTAACAGAGACACCACTGTTAGCGGAGCTTAGCTTGGGGCATTGTGGGGGAGGGCGAGTCTTGGCTGACAGCAGAACCCTGTTACAGACATCAGGAAGCTTTAGGGTAATACCTTACCATTTATTCTTCCACGTTTCCCCACGGCCCTTTGAGACACAACTAGCCCAGCAACCTGCTACGTTGAAAGCACAATGAAGGAAATGCAGCTTCAGTCCACGGGAAGTACATTGCACGTCCATGAGATTGGCAAAATGAAGACGCCCTGCCATGTCTAGTGTTGGCTTGGATGTGGAATAGTGGCCACACCTCCTATAGGAGTGTAGGTTGAGATTGTCTGCGTGGAGATCAGTTTGATCACGTGTGGGACAACTGAAGACATGCAGACCCCGTGGCCGAGCAGGTCCCCTCCTTGTGATATACTTGGAAAGCTCTCTTGCCCGTAAGCAGAAGCCGATGTTTATAGCTGTCCTCAGCAGAGCACTGTCGGTAATTCCCGAGCAAGTGGAAATGACTGAGTGTCCATCAGCAGGAGAGTGGGCTGCTGCTTGTGCTATATTCATGTAATGGGGTCACGCACAGAAGTGACAGGTGGATGAACGTTCTGCATATACGTGTACCGATTTGGGTGGATCTTAGAAACTGCAGGTCGAACAAACAAAATGTTGCAAAAAACCATTTATGGAATATTTTTAAAATATCCGAAATACCATGCATTACTTGTTGACACACATCTACCTGTGTGTGTGTGTGGTCAAGTTTATAGGCCTGCGTCACAATGATAAACACCAGATTCAGGGAAGGGGAAGAGAAGGTGGAGGAGTTTCTAGAGTAGAAAACCCAGGAGAGCTTAGCTCCAGAGCTGGGGTTGTTTTTTGTTTTGTTTTGTTTTTTGTTTTTATTAGCTGCACAGTGGTACATTAGTTGTCATTGTCTTGGTTTTAGCATCTTTTCGTGTGTCTTGAATCCTGCATCATAAACAGAGAAGTTCGTTTATATGATAGCAAAAAAATAACCCGAATTTCTAAGATACTGTATTTATAAGACATTCTGATATTAAGACACAGTGGGCCTCTGGGTAATTTTGCCAACTAAGTGGATTAAGCAGGTTTTTTTGTTGGCTCCTAAAGCGTGAGCTGTGGTGCTCTTCCCCGCAGGTACTGTCAACGGAAAATACTGCTGTCCTCAGCTTTTTATCAACCACAGGTGTTTCTCAGGCCCTTACCTGAACAAAGGGAGAATCGCAGAGCTACCTCAGTCGGTGGGACCAGGCAAATGTGTGCTGGTTCTGAAAGAGGTAAGGCATGCGCACGGGGGTCAGCGTCGGGGTATTTCCACAGGGTGTCCAAGATGTAGACAGAATTTCTGAAGGACATATCGGGATTGGGCTGGAGCTGGTCAGGCAAAGATGGGAAATAGCATTCCTGCCCGTGAAAAACTCACAGGCTAGCAGTGGAGGGCGGGGGGGGGAGAGTGGGGGAGAGGGTGGGGGGACTACACCCTCCTCCCCCGAGTCCGGGGAAACCTTGTATGGGTTTGAGGGCTGTGTGTGGGTCAGGGCCCAGGACTGCAGACTGGAGGTTTCTCTCAAGAGGCAAGTAAGCCTGGATGGGCGAGAGAAGATGCTCTTAAGGATAGACGCCCGCCCGTTGGCGGCGTCAGGAGCCGCAAGGCCTTTCTCCTCCGTCGGCCGTAGCCGGCATGCGTCTGCATGGAGGAGGCTCCAGCTCAGGCTCCAGGCACTTGTGTGAAGTTTGTGTCATGGCCGCGCATCAGTTTGATGGTATTCTTTCCCATTTCTCTTCCTGCCTTTGGGGGTTGACCTGCAGAGAGAGGTGAATCCTCGTTACATTGATGGAGGTTTTTATAGCCTCGCCACAGACCCCGTGTGGACATGGCTTGGAATCCTGGAACCATTCTTGGAACTCGATCTCTGCTTTTTTCACACATATCAGTGTTTTCTCTTATGAAAGAGGACCCCACATAGATCTTCCTCATCGCTACTGTACCATGATGAATGTGTTTTAATCCCCGGGGCACAACAATCCGTTCATCCACTGAACACATGTCTGTGAGGCCACTGCTCGGAGGCAGGCGCTGCGCCAAGTCCTGGGTCCGAACACAAGCCCTGTCTGCCCTCGGCCTATTGGGGCTTTGCAGCCTTGTTGGGGAGATGGCTTAATTCTAGGCTGAAGGTATGGTGTGTTGGGGGGGACACTCAGGGCGCAGAGCAGAGCGCTCTGGGAGCACAGGGGAGGGAGTGACAAACAGATGGTAAGGGATCCTTGCTCTGGCTTGCAAAGGGAGGAGCACCTCACGTGGGAGCATGGCCACGGCTCACAGGTGGGTGTCCGGGGAAGGAGTATGGGTCCTTAGGCTGGAGGTGACTCATAAGGTATAGAAGAGTGCATCCTGTTTTGAAAAGAACAGACGAGAGATCTGGGTGGCCTGATGGGTGAGGCAGGCCTGGGTAGCTGGGTAGCTTGAGGGAGGCCTTCTCTGGCCTTGTGAGGAGTGCAGATTCCCACTGCGGAGGACGGGAGCCCTCTGAGCGACCTGTGCGAGCACCATCCCCTCGGGAACCTCCACATGGTTTCAAACGTCATTCTACTTGAATGAGATCGTTTTAGCAGAGGCCGAGCGTGTTTGCTTTCCTAGGCCATCTACGCAGTTAGCAGTTAAAGACTTACATGTTCAGAAAACAAAAATCCCTTTAAGAGAGAAAGTTGAAGTTGTAGTTGAGAAGAAACTCTGTAAAGACACTCTGGCGGGGCCGTTGTTGTGGTTATTTACTTGGGAGCATTTAGCCTATAAATGTTCAGAGGATGTTCCTGTCCTTCATGAGGTTCCGGTCGTGTGGGACAGACAAGCAGGCAGGTCTAGTATTGCAGAGTGGCAAGCATCTCAGGTCCTGCGACGGGGCCGGTGCGGGTGTGTCGAGGTCCTGTGGAGTCCCCTGCAGTCTGTGCGGAAGGAGGTGTGGGCAGCCTGCATGCGGAAGGCC
Organism: Leptonychotes weddellii; assembly: GCF_054177405.1. Lineage (NCBI taxonomy): Eukaryota > Metazoa > Chordata > Mammalia > Carnivora > Phocidae > Leptonychotes > Leptonychotes weddellii. The sequence continues at coordinate 41,686,437 of NC_138373.1, read as the reverse complement.
TGGGGTATCGGGGTGCCCTGGGATGAAGGCAGGAAGATCGGGAAAGAAGGCTTACGGCACCTCAAGTGTAAGGACCTCGAAGGATGGACACAGAAAGGGCATAGATCTGGGTGGGCCTTTCTTGGGCCCCTGCCAGGTGTTCTGAGCAGCCGGGACCTGCTTTCATTTAAAGCAGCTCACCTCCCACGGCTGGGCCCTGCCTCCCGAAAGTGATCGGTGCAGGTCTGGCCCAGCCGAAGTGGCAGGTTGACCTGTCTAACAGATGAGACACTACAGAAAGATGGTGCTCAAGGCAGGTCCAGGGGTAGGGGTGCCTCTGAAAGGCCAAGGTGATGAGGGTCAGTGGAGGGACCGCTGGTCGGCTCTGGATGAGGCGGCATTGACCTCGGATTCCCAAAGATGTTGGACTGGATTGAGGAAGAGATCAAACCAGGACTCCGGGTCAGGATTCCCATGACGGCGTGAAATCGCACCCCTGGACCGAGCACTACCCTCCGCAGTCCGGCCCGAGAGTGGGTTGTGGGTACGTTGATGCCTGCCTATGTGTGAGCCTGTTTTTGTCAGGAGTGATCAGAAAGGAACAGGAAGGCCTGGCAGAAATGCGGCGAACCGGTGGGTGCCTTTGAAGCTGCCTGCAGGGCTGTTCGTCACGGCGAGCTCCAGGGATCAGCCTGCGGTCCCCGGTCACCTGCCGGCTCCGCTCGCAGACACACTGGTCCCAGGTTCAGCCTGTCTTCGGGGGCTGGCTCTTTGTCGTACATGAGTTTTTAGAGTCCACAGTGGTTATCCCCGATCAATTCCCTGGTAGGTACCGGCAGCCAAATGCAAAAGCCAGGCCAGAGCAGTTTTCTGATGACAAAACTAGTTTTTTGCTGATGTTCAGAAAATGCATGAGGCAGAAGAAGAAGGGAAAAAAAAGCAAGCACTTCAGTTCTGTGAGTGCAAGAAAAATGGGAGTTCCAGCAAGCCAATATTTATGCTAATGTGCTTCCTTCAGCACCAGAACCTCTGTGGTTTCAAATTGCATTTTACTTAAAGAGAACGAGGTAATTGGAGCAAAGACAGAGCACGTTTGCTTTTCAGGCCGTCAGTGGTGTTAGCAGCTGAAGGTTTTCAGGTCTTTGGGAAATGCAGAGTGATGGCTGTTTTCCCTCTGGTCTGCTCAGGGGAGGCTGACCTGTGTGCATGTGGGCAGAGCCAGTGAGGGGCCCATCCAACTCTGTCATCCCCATGAGGGACCCAGGACTAGCAGGTCCTGAGGGGATGGGGACAGGCTGAGCCTGTGGACGGCCCGTCAGGCTGGGGCATTTTATGGGACCCTGGGCATCCTTTCCTATCCCAGATAGTCCTGCACCCCACGCCTGCCGCAATGCACCAGGTTCTCCTGAAGACCTGTGGACCGCAGATCTGTGTGGCCCTCGGTCCGCTGACGAGGTCTGCGTGTCCCGGCGCTTCTGCTGCTGAGAATGTTGGTGTTGTGTCGAAGAGGTGTTGGGGGAGGTTCTGCTAATACCTCAGATGTGATCTCCCGAATGGCCAGGCCTGTGATCCTGCCTTCCTGCACCACATAGTGAGGGAGGGTGCTGTGTGCTTGTGTCCGGGTCTGAGGCAGAGACCAGCACGAGCACAAGAGGAGAGGAGTGAGCGTGGAACATCTCACAACCTCACTCATGTCCATGAGCCCAGCGATGAAAAGTCCTGCCAGCAGAAGGGACTCTGCAAACACCGGCTCAGGAGGAATTAGAGTCTCCGTTTTCATGGCGATGCTGACATCCATGGATACGCAGGCCACGTACCGGGGTGACGTTCCCAGCATGGCTGACGGGTTTGGGGAGCACCTGTGGTTTTTCTGAAATGTTACCTGGCTTGAGTTATTTACCCATATGTAACCTGTGGTCTTAGCAAGCAATAGAAATGTCATGTCCAGGGGGGAATCTCTAGGAGTCTTTTTTCACGTTTTGCACATCACTTTGGGATGTGTGACACAGCAGAAGCTCTGGATCCATGTTGGCTCGACAGCAGAAATCACCCATCCAAGCTTTACATGCTGCTTTTGAGCATTTACAGATGCGCTTTCCTGTGAATAGGTAGATGCATAGCCCTTGCCTATCTCTTCCCTTTCTTCTTCCTGAAGCTTTAATAGAAGGCTTAGGAGAAAGCAGCCCGAATGCTGGACACTTGGGAAACTGTCTGAAGCGATACGCTTCCGTGGCTTTTTCTTTTCCTCCAACCTGTGCCCTGGACCTGGACTTGGATCTGATGTGGAGATGAGGCTGAATACAGCGGAGTAGACTGATAACATCAAACACGGAAGGCTAGATGGAGCTTCTGCTCTGCCAAGGCAGGGACGTTGTTCGTGACGAAAGTGAGATACAGAAGCCCGCGTGTGTGCACACGCCCACCCCACCCACTTACCTGTCCATCCAGCCGTCTTCTACCCTGAATCTATCCATCGTCATCTCTGTCGTCCGTCTGTCCATGCATTCATCCATCCACCTACTCATCCGTCATCTATCATCTGTTTGTCATTTCTATCCTATTATCTGTCCGTCCATCCATCCATCCATCCATCTATCCATCTGTCTGACTGTCTATCTATCTAACTGTCTGTCTGTCTGTCTCACATACCTGAAACAGTCACTTTGCTACTCTTCATGGCAGCCTGGTCCGGGGACGCAGAGGCTGAGGCATGACCAGGGAGGCCTGCCTTTGTTCGCAGAGAACGGGTGGTGAGAAGTCTAACTTTGCAGAGGGTGGCTGTGCCCATGAGCGGGAGCTGTGAGTGCCTGGTGCCGATGCCCGAGCCTGGGGCTGCTGGACAGGGTTGCCACCAGGCGGCAAAGGCATCCTGGAGGAGACTGGAGCGCTCGCCTTCGCGGAACGAGATTTCTCTGTCCTTTGGTCTGCTTCTGTGGTCTGCATAGCTCTGTGGCCCCAGCAAGTGCTGAGGAAGTGGCGAGGGCCCTGCAGGGTGCCACTGTGATCCGGGCGTAGTTCTCTTCAGCTGTCCGCAACCGTTCGAGGGTGTTTCGGATACGAAGGTGCTGGGTTATTCCACACGCAACAGATACTCACTGAGCATGCGCCACACCAGGGACTCTTCCAGCGCTGGAACCCGGCAGGGAATGAAACACAGTCCTTCCTCCGTGCATTCGTTCAGGCCCCGGGAACTCACCAGTCATACCCTCGTGCCAGGTGGGCACTGTTCTTGGAGCTGGGGGTCATGGTGAGCAAGAGAGGCGGCCCCTTCCTTGGTGAGTTGATGGCCTGCCTGCAGATAGGGGAGGGGGCCTTGTCTCTCTCCCTCTTGGCCTGTCTCACCCTAGCAAACCTACACAGGTGCAGATACATGGCAGAAATCCGTGCCTGGTTATGTTGGAATAATGCCCCAGTTCTGTGTTCTCTGGGGTCTGTGGGAGTCGTAGGCATGTGGTTTGTAAATCTGGGAGCAGGGCCATGTGTTATTCGGGCAGTAAGTAAGAGGATGGAAAGAGATGCCTTCTGTGTACCCCGTGGTGTCTTCCTGGTCTTGCTTCCTGTGCTGGGGCTCAGGACCCGGGATCACAAACCCCTTCTCCCTGGCTGGTGGGGATGGGGGACCTCCACCTGACAGGCATCTGGCAGTTATCTCTGACTTTGATACCCACCCCCCCGCCGCCGCCCATGAGGTATAGCCAGTGTAAGGCAGTCATGTGCAGTGGGGTTTCAGACATCACAGCAGAGCGTTGAAATATTGAACGTCAGGTCTGACGCAGAAGGCGAGCTTGCAGACATGCCCTTCCTGAGGGTTCTGGGCCCTGGGCTGATGGCACTCTGCTTCACAGACGTGCGGCATTGGCTCGAGCAGGAGCATCCAGAGGAATCTTGTGTTTCCTGAGTCCCTGCCACGCACCGGCCTCTCCTCCCTGCCCCGTCAGAGATGCCCGCCTGCAAATAGTGATGTGAGTGCCCCACAGGGGGAAAGTGAGCGCCACGCCCACCCGCCCCACCTCAGAAGTTTCCAGTGGGACCTGGCGGTCTGGAATTCGGCCTCCTTTGGAGCTTGTGGTTTATATTTCCGCCACATGGTTGACGCATGAAGCTATTTCCCTCAGTCTCTTGGTTTTGATTACAGTGTTTATTTCCCACGTTTGGGGAGTTCTGTGATGACTTGTTTGAATTTCCCCTTCATTATATATCGTTGAGCATTTGTTCTTGGCTACTTATCACAACTTTCACTTAAAAACTGGAACGACTTCATGTGGGAACCCAGAACATAAGAAATCCAAAACAGCCTTAGCTGTTCACATAAATGATGCCATACCGCACGCGAAGGTAACTTTTCTCCTTCAAAGTAGCTGTGTGTTCATCAGTATAAATGAGAGAAGGTGGAGTGGGTGACGAGAGCGGGGATGACCATGGCCTCATATCAAGGACTCAGGCTCTGGGGTAACGTCGGACAGAGGAAAAATCTTGCCCAGGTGACGTCTGGTTAAGTCAGTCTGCAGAACCCAAGATGGCGACATGCCTCGTGGTGATATTCTGTGGTGGTTTTGTTGCTGCCGTTTTAAGCTTATGCTGAACACCAGCTCGTAAAGAACAACGCGCCAAACCTGTGCGCGGGCATGAACTGTAATACACACACACACACACACACACACACACACGCACACTCAACCTGTGAAGCCGGACTTCGCAGCATGCTGGCTGGTGTCTGGGAAGATTGGCAAAGGTTAAGTCTTTTATTATTTGCCTGTCAAGAGGGTAAGATACCTTTGTGGAACTTTCTCATCACGCTATAGGATAGGCTTTTGTAGCAAAGAAAATCAGGAGCAAATGTTATCTCCTGGGCCTCCATCCACATAATATTTTGTATATTTTATGGTATCAAAGAAATACTTGGGGTGAATTAGTCACTAAGTTCTAGATGTCACCTTAATTTTAACTGTTTTTAAAATATCTTTTAAATAAATATTTTTAAATAATTTTAACTCATGTCAGTGCTCATACTGAAATTCATTGAACAAATTCCAAAAAATACTTGTTGAACTCCTTCTTTTGGCAGGTATAATTGTAGCTACTATGAATAGGGCAGGAAACAAAATACAGTCCCTCATGTCTTGGTGCTTATGACCTCGTGGGAATGGACAGTAATTAACAAATAAGCCAGTACATTTTGGAGACAGGGAGGGTTTCTTGGTGAATTGGACGGGGACTGTGAGAAGAGCAGAATTCACCAAGGCGTCCCAAGTCTGCCCTAAGCAGTCAGAAGAGGGAAGGTGCCGAGAAGGGAAAGCTGTCGGATGGATTAAATCTGTCTTATTTGAACAGAATGCCCACTAAGCCTCCAAGTGGAGATGGACGCACGAGTCCGGAGCTGGGGAAAGGTCTAGGATGGAAATACAAATGTAGGAACCGTTAGTTTGCGAGTTTGGCGGTGGTGTTGAAAGCCAGGTGCACCGCGGAGTGAAGTAGACAGCCCAAGGACTTGAGCCCTGAGCCCTGCTGTTGTTTGTGGGAGGATGCACGGGGGAAGCGAACCGGGACGCAGGAGGCCCCAGAGAGGCTAGTGGCTTGCGGGTAGAGGAGAAGGTGCTCGCCGAGGAAGGTGTAAGGGTGCTGCCTCGAGCCACCGCCAGGGCGGAACAAGAACAGAACCAAGGGTGGCCGTTCTTTGGCGATACGGGCACATCGTGGGCACGTTGTGGGCATGGGAGCGCCCCTGGGTGGGTGCCAGAGAGCGCTGAAGGAGAGAAAGGAGCTGGCAAGTGCAGACAGTTCCTACGGTCTTACCGAAAAAGAGAAGGGAGCATGAACGAGGTGGCTGCAGAAGGATGAGAGAGGAAGAGAGAGCTTTCATTGTTGAGGATGGGACCATGGACCGGTCTGTGCTGGAAGGGAAGTCATCCCGCAGAGGAGGGAACGTGATGGTGTAGCCATGGTGGCTCCTGCAGCCAGCCCCGCAGATGAGCTCAGACCGCGATGTGTGTGCCTCAAGGCCCTGGAGGCTGGAATCCGAGGTTGGGGTGCCCATGGGGCAGGTTCTGCTTTGCACAGGGCGGTGTCCTCACATGGCGGGAGAGCGAGGGAGAGAGAGAGCACAGGCGCTCGGGTCTCTTCTCACAAAGGTTCACTCCATTATGAGGGTGCCAACCTCATGACCTCATCGAACCCTAATCTCCCCCCAAAGGCCCCACCCCTAATGCCATCACATGGAGGTTAGCATTTCAACATATTAATAGGGGTGGGGGTGCACAATTCAGTCCAGAGCAGAAGGGAAAACCATAAGGTGAAGAAGAATATTCTGGAAAGCATTTTGGGCTCTAGGATATTTTGCTGATGATGGAGGGCAGAATGGATGCATTGGTGATGCACAGAGGGGCTTGAGATTGGTCAAAATTAGGGAGAAATGCAGTTATATGGGAATCGGATTCCGAGTAGAAAGAATGTTCTAGAAGTGTTGGGTTTCTGGTGACTGAGGTGAATGAAGTTTTAGGGTGTGATGGGATTCTCCCGTTGGTCTTCCAGGGGGAGGTAGAGAATTCCTGAGAATTATAGCCTCTTTTGGGGAATGATCTTTTAATCAAGTTGAAGCGATAAAGGCAGGAGTTCATTGGTATGGGGTTGGGTTGGGGGAAAGGCTACCTACCAGGGCAGCCCTGGGGCTCTAGCCTTGCTGCTGGGACAGAGGGAGCGCCTCCCCTCCAGGGTGGTGGGCTGCCAGGGGAGGTCAGCCTTCCTTCCATTGAGGATCGAAATGAAAGTCAAGATCAGTTTTGGCCAAAGCAATGGAGTTCTCCACTTGGTAAAATATGTCTGATTATTGCTGTTAGCATTAAAAGTTTTGCAACAACAAAAGGAGTGATGAACATGAAGATTATCATTAGATAATATTTAGTATTAGATGCAGCATTTGCAAAGGAATATGCACAGAGCCGTTAGTTTTTGAGGCGACAAAATGAAAACATCTAGTTTTAAGGGGTAAATCACTTGAAAAGCTTATTTGCTTTGTTTTCTTTTCGAGGCTCGTTTCAAAACCCTATGCATGGAGAAACTGCTGATTAAGCAGGAACAATTCTTTATCATTTTGCTGGGGAAAAAAACAACCGACCTATTTATAAAATTAGCTCCATTCCATCTGATTCTGAAGTTGAAAAGGAAAAAATGCTTTAGGCCCACGAGGGCCTTTGATGGTCCCAGTTCCTGTAAAAAGCTAATTATTGTCACCATGGCTCTTGGAGAGACTGCAGAGCAGAAAGGTCTGTTGAAGCAGAGTGAGCATGTGGGGGAGGCTTCTTTGTGTCCAGATCCTTTTTCTGACCCCCCCTTCCCAGCCCCCAGAGAGGGAATATTCTCCTTCATGTTCCGTTGGAAGCCGATCTCCCCCAAAGAGAGCCCTCCCTGCAGTTACTAGAATTTAGCAAATTACATACTTTCAAAGTTGAGAATCTGTCTCCTTTCCATTAAATCAGCCGAACTCAAGCTGTGGGAACCATATTTGCTTTCTGAAGTGTTTTCTGATTTTGACACTCAAAGAAATAATTTTCTTATTAAGTGGTTCCCTGCACTTTCAACATTGTTCTGACTTTGATCATATGATATAGTTGAGGTTGGAAATTATCTAAATTACTTCGGTGTTTTGGGAGTTTTCATGATCGTGAGTATGAAAAGAAATCATGGAATCACATAATTTCATGATGTGAACAACAACAACAAAAAAATCCCATCGATTTACATAATCTTCTAAGCACCCGAAAGGGGAGGAGTGGGGGGAGGAGACCCAAGTTTGCTGAGCGGCTCCTATGTGCCCCACATGGTGTGTGGAGTGAGCTCCTCTCCCACTGGCATCACCTGCCTGTGTCCTCCCTCCTCTCTCTGACCCCCCCTACGTCCCCCATGCACCTGACCCACTCCCCACTTTCTGAATGAGCGCTTGTTCCTGCCGAGCAGAGGGACGGAAGCAGGGAGAGAGGTGTTGCAGGCCCAGGTGGTGAAACGCAGGGCCGGATTCCTCAGAGGCCCAATGAGATGGGCATGCTAATTGGATTTGGTGGCAGGTCCTTGGTGACCTTCCCAAAGCACTCGTGTGTCGTGGTTAGAGAGGAAACCGGATTTAGGTCAGTTGAGAATGGAATTGAAGAGGAGGAATTTAAAAGCATAGACTCTTTTTATGAGAAGCTGAGTTCTGCAAAGCAATCCATAGCAAGAAGGTCAAGGAGCTTTGAAGCAGAACTATTTTGCCAAGATGTGAAGACTGACATCTGTGTGGGCCAATGGGGATAGAGCCAGGTAGGGGCACAGTTTATTTTGTGGGTTGGTGAGGACTGCATTGATACTGAGATCTGGGCTATACCTTTAAACCTTTTTTGTATGCCAAGATGTGATCTCCTTTATTTCTCATGACATCCCTATTATAGAGAAGGAAAATCTCTACTCAGGTTTAGTGGCTGGGGCCTGCGAATTAATCCGACCACAAAACAGATTAATAGGAGAAAAGGTTTATGTCGCATGCACAGGGGCCTCACAGAAGAGAAGTGAAAACCCAAAGAGGCCATTATGCTTGAGATGTTTACGTACCATTTTAACAAACGGCAATGCAGTATGGAGAGGTGAGACACGAAGGAAAAGGGTTTGGGCTTTTAGGATGGTAAATTGTGGGAAGGTAAGTATAAAGGAGACTAATGGAACTTAAGGGTTTTTTAGTAAAGTTGGTTTGTGCAGACTCATCTCCTCGAGTGACAAGGGTTGCTCTCTTCCTCCTCCGGCTACGGAAGTGAGGAGGGAACACCTTTACGAAGGGAGACATGTGTGTGCAGTTTCTCAGTTGCCCTCAGCTCAAAATAATCCTATGCCAAAGTGGCATATTTTTAGGTGAATGTTTTGATCCCCTTATGAACGAGAGAAATGGCAGTGCCCCCATCATACAGAGGAGGAAAGCCAGTCAGGCACCTCAAGGACTCACCCTTCTACAGGATGGAACTGGGGTTCGATCCCAGATCTGTTCACCTACAAAGGTGCCTGCCTGTCTGCTGGAGGACACCGTGGAGACTTCTGTGTAAGGTGTGTTCTCCACAACCATGTCATGAACAACAAGAAATCGAGGGAGGGATCCCTGGAGCATGATTTTTCTCCTGGAGTTATGCAAACACCTTTATGCCAATTTATTGGGAATAGTGTTTATTAACTTCACACTCAGCATTCTGCCGGTTAGTTGGGGGTGGGGTCCGTACAACCGCTCGTGATCAAGGGCATAATACAACGACCTGAGTTTCCATGTTTTGCAAGGAGCAGTAATTCTGACTCTGGATGGTGGTACCAGCTGCCAACTGAGTTGTCTTCCTAGAGGTAGCTGTAATATACTAAGATGTCACGAACCGAAGAATTATTCAGCTCGCAGCCCCAAAGTTTGATAGATGGCCTGCTGAATTTGGCAACGCGTGATGTGGCATCGGAAATGCCATGGGAAAATTATTCAATATTGGACGCTTTTGACAACTTAATGGCTGCCTGTTCCCAGGCTGAATGGAACTCTGGAAGGCATTTTCTTTTCACCGTCTCCAAATGCATTTCGCTCTGCAGCAAATAACGTGTAGCTCTGGGCCCTTCCTTGCGAACACAATGGAAAGAATCAGTTTAAATTTTATTGTCTGTTGATAAATACTTGGTGCATTATTTCAGCCAGCTCTAATTGGATTTATTTTTAAACTCGGTTTCTGCAAATTGTACTGACAGTAAACAATAAAATCAGATGATTATTCTAATACAGAAAACATAAACACAGCAAAAACATAAACACAGCAAAACTGCTTGTGCGGCCTCGTCCTGGCCTTTTAGTGCCTCGGCGGATTGGCCGGCCCGTGTGCTCTTGCTGGGGATTTATAGGAACCTTGCAACATAGCAGAGCGCTACCCCAGCTCAGAGAAGACACTTGCCATGCTCATTGCACAGTCTAAAATATTTTTAAGATCGATTCTTCAGTTATAATATGAGGGAGCTTTGTTGTTTTTCAGAATTAAATCAGGGCACAAGGCATATGCCAGTTGTGTTCTGGAACACTTCAGATCCACCAATGCTGTGACCTAAAAACCCGGGCCACATACGTTGATCTCCATCCTCCCATTGATACTGTGCAGTGTCCTCCCCAAAAGCAGTGGGGACTTTGGCAGTCAGGGCATTTCTCACCCCCTCAGTGGTGTGTGTTTTGCCCTGAAACCTGAAGCATGAGCTCAGTGCCTGGCTGGTTTCCCTGGTGGACGGGGAGACACTGCAGGCGTGCTGGGCACTGTGTCCCGGTCCTGTCCCTGCTCCTGGGGGCTGACACACGGCATATCCTCAGCAAGGGGCCTTTCGTGGAACTCCACAGCGTGGGTGTCGGTGTTCCTTTGGAGGCTGCGGTGTACCTTCATGTTCTTTACGCGGTCTGTCCAAATGGCAGCATCTCTGGAACATGCCGGAACCATAAACGTTCGTGGTTAATGATGATTTGCTTACAGAAGGGGGAGTGCCCCGAGGGATCTGAATTCCGCGATCTTTCCATTCAGGGGGCACATCGAGGTTAATAGGAACACGGGACCTTCTCAGAGCCTGCAGCTGAGGCTCACAGAGCAGAATGTCCCATCTTTCTGGGAGTGTCACAGAAGGCAGTGACCACAGGTGTTCTTCCTCGGACTTGGGAATTGGGAATAAAGGGGAGGTTTGAGGAAATAGGATATCGGATGGTATTGGTTACTCCACGCAGTCCTTTGAAGCACTCACATCTCAGAGCATTGTCCTCATGTGAAACGTCCATGTATTGAGCCAGCATCAGGTGAGTTCCAAATACTTGGTTAGTCTCCTGACAGATATCTGAAGTCTGTTCAGACTTATGGGCACAAATCTGTTGCCTCTGTCTCACTGGTTCTTTTTGAAATTTACTTTCAAAAATAAAATGAAATTCTCAGTAGCCGATCCTACCACAGAGTTATCCTGTTGGAGATAATCACTGGCTCTTTGGAGGAAATAGATCCGTTTTTCTTCAATCAGACATGCTAGGGAGAGCCTGCCATCCCCTCTGGCCAGAGGTTCACACGTCTGCCAGAGGGATTGGATTTTACCACCCTTTTTATCCCGTGGATGGTGAGCCGAATCTGTGTCTGGCTGCAGAAATGTTCTACCCAACTTAATGGATGCGTACCACAAATACTTCTCGTCAGCCGGGTGGTTTTTGCAGCATTCTTATCTTAGCAGGAATGGATGCAGTTGAAGTTCATTGCTGTTCTTTTTTTCCCCAACAGGTTCTTAGCATGATAATCAATGCAGCTTACAAGCCTGGAAGGGTATTGAGAGAATTACAGCTGGTGGAAGATCCACACTGGAATTTTCAGGAGGAGACGCTGAAGGCAAAGTAGGTGTTCTCAGTCCTGGGAAACAAGGCTCTTGTAATGGTTAGCCCGCTACTTTGAAACTCGTCATTCCTCTTCTTGACACAGCCCACAGAAATGGGAATAAAGGGGGAGGACTGTCATTCTTTAGTTCTGTGCGCTACGTACAGATTTATTGGTGTTTCTGTTACACGGAGTTGCCTTAAGCCTTGGGATTCCGGAACTAAAGGAGAGATTTGTTTAGCTGATACTTTATTGTGTTAAACATTCAGAATCAGAACGTCCTGTGATTCAGGGCCAATAGATTATTTGATCAGAAGGGGAACAATTATAAGAGAGAGGATATCTGTTATCATCATTATATGTTATTCATTAACAGCTCTTAATATTTGATACTGTAAAGAGCTTATGCCAGACAGTTAAATGTTCTTTGCTCTGAGAGTTGACAGTTTTAAAAGATAAAAAGAACCCATACCTCTGCTTGGCTTTGGTTGACGGGCTGTGGGTTGACATGGGAAGAGAACCTTGTTTTACACTCTCACATCCCTTCACTTCTTTTATTTGCAGATAGGCTAACTGGAGAGATGATGTTTTGGCTTTGCTTTGAGGTTCTCGAGCTCTGAAATTGATAGCACCCCCTCTGGATCGATAAGCTTGAACATGGTAGTTTAGAAGGCAGATAGAAGAAGATCCATTTCTCAAGATAATTTTCTTTCATAATTGCTTTGACTTCCGGTCCTTGGTGTTCATTTAGCTTTTCAACAGAATAGATCTTACTGGTCAACTTCTTGTAGAACAGTGTCCTCAAATAGCCTTTAGATGTGACATTTGGGAAACGATAACTTTTTTGAACAGTGAACCACGTTCAGTGGCTAGAGTGTGGCTGAGGCCTCCTTTAAAGAAAGTACCTTTCCTGTTTGTAGTGAAAGTTGAGGGATGTGAAATGGTTTGTTTGACCAGTAGTATTCTCCCGTGTGGTTAACTTACTACTCTGGTACGGAGTAAGGATGGTGAGATACTGCTCGGCTGCTCTCCACTCGTCTCTTCTCCACTCAACATTTCTTTTTTGAACACATCTGCAATTTTAGACTCCGTGAACGTCATTTGTGGTCTTATGATGCTCTGCCAAATCACAGAAGTCAAAGGGAATACATGTTAACTGGGAGAATGTTTATTTGTATGAAGTGGCCTGTCACTGAAAGGTGGTACCATATTTCATCCTTCCCATGAAGTATTTAAATGAACCTCCCCTATAAATGACCTGAAAGGATATGATTAATGGGAAAAATTAATGATCTCTTTCAGTCATACTAAGTCTTTTCCTTCTGTAATTACTGTGGTTTGTTAGTGTTTTGCTTTTTTGTTTTTTATAATAGAAATGAATATAAGTCACTGTATTTATTTCAAAAATAAATAAGTAAATAATACAATAAGTAAATGAGCCCCACCTGTAGTGCAGAAGAAACCAAAGCAAGGCTTTTTCCAGCCGAATGTTCCATATCTTTCTACTTCATCTGAGGGGGGATCAGCAGCAGCATGACATTTTCTAAGGTTTAATGCATAGGAACAGTGGTGGCCAAAAACCTGAGCAAGTGTATGTACAGAGAAACATTTGTTTTAAACAGTTTCTGTAAAATTCAGTACCTCCCAAACACACCTCACAGATAAGGAAATAGGACAACTACAAAAATCTTAAACCCCATTAAAATCTCCCCTGTTCGTAAACAAGCCAGAAAGTTGCCCCAGGTACCAAAATGACAGGGAGAGTTAATTTTGCGGTGTTAGCACTCATTTTCATGTTGCCAAGTCGATCAGAGCTTTTATGAAATCCAGCCTGATACAATCAAAACCGACACCGGGAAATCAGCCCTGGCTGATCGTAAAGGCAACGTATTACCTATTAGATCAGATATGACAGCGAGTTCCTTAGCCAGATCTTACGAAGCAGCTTATAATGAGAACGTGTCTTGTCTGTGAGTGTGCTGGATTACAGTTGCTAATGATGACAGATTTACAGGTGGGAGGGGGCGTTCCCGTTAGGATACTATGTGTTGAGTCACCTCTTCGCTTCTGATGTAAAACGACAACTTTTTAGATCTTGACAGCTTGCGCAAATGAGAGGAGAGAGCCCCCAGCTTCTTCCCATTTTCTTGAAAGGCTGAAATGCTTTCTGTCGTGAATAAATTAACTTCCTGAGTGGGGGGGGGACCTGCATTTAAGGCATTCTGTTGTTTGGGTTGTGGTCTTTGAATGATAGTATCACAAGGAGTGCTTTCAGGAGGAGAGGACGTGAGCTCCACGTGAGATCATGAGATCATCCACCCCTGGGGCTTGGGAGGGCTGTCACTGAGCATTGGGGTTTCTGACTGGTGCTTCCTCTTCTGAAGAGAAAAGACCCATTTCCTTGAGAGGATGGAGATGCCATTAAAAAGGTTTGACCTGTGCATAGGAGAAAAACTTAACATCGTCACCTTTTGACCCTTGGTGATTTTTTTTTCCTATTTATCTAACAATCATACCTTTTATACTAAAAGAAATTATTGCAGTATTGAACACCATGTAAGGACTCTGTATCTTGAGTCTTCAGCGTGTATTGAAAGGCAAAACTGGGGTAGCTATGATGCCAAAGGGAAAGTAGATTCTCATGTAGTTCATTTTAGCAGTCCTGGGAAAGAAGATTGTTTCTTTCCGATGAACTTAAGTATACTAAATTGACTTACATTATTTTGAATTTCAGGAGGAGGAATTTAGGCTATACCTTTGGGGGATAAAAAAAAAATTCCAACTCTGTGCATCTAGAGACATTTACATGTTTTCCAACATGTTCTAGAATCTTCTTGGGGGGAGAAAGACTGTTAACTCTGCTTTGAGTGGCTTTTGTGATCATCTTTATAAAATCCAGGTGAAGGCTTAATAGATTTTCCCAGTCCTTTGTTATAGTTATTCAGAATATTTAAAGAGGAAATGTGCTCTTTAAATTGGAGGGAATGAGACTTCCTTATCACTTAGGCACACGCAAGGAAATTCACAACTTAGAGGTGAGTCATGCTTGGCTCTAGGGAAATGATATTTTGGTTTCTTTTTCATAAGCAATTACTGATTTTTTATGTGTTTCTCTTTCACTTTTTTTGGTCTTTTACTCATGCTCCTATTTTGTGGGTAGCCAGATGTAATATTTGGCTGCAGAGTGATTTGTGTAGAAAAGGATTCGTAAACAGAGACTTTCCACTGGAAAAAAAATTATTAGTTGGTTCATTTGTCAGTTTTTACCATGCTCAGATTTGTGCGCTTGCTCTCCTGAAAACGTATGCCATAAACATTATGGGAAGCGGGCGGCTGGACCAGTTTGGGGAGCACAAGCCTGAATTTCTGCATGAGCTTAAGTTCATCAGGTTACGGGCGTGTTGTTTCTGCTGCAAACACAGACCAGTTTAGGATGTTCTGAATTGGATGGGGTCTTTCCAAACACACACACACACACACACACACACACACACACACACCCTTTATTACACAGAGTTCTCATTCCTTGAAATGCAGGAATCCAGAAAGAAGAGAGAAGTTTCTGAGGGGTTGAGTATCCTAAGACTGGAAGCCAATGAACCAAAGTGTTGCCCATAGTTCTGATGATCAGGAAGATTTGACGATGAAGGAAGGAAAGACTCTCTTCTGAAGGAAATCAGGACCATATATCACGGTTGCTAAGGAGAAGAGTGATGGTCTCACAGCCTGTGAAGCTTCTCTGTCTTTGCAGAGCTAAATTCTTCCTTCAGTATTCGAGGATGCGGATTCAGCCTGATGGAAGAGAACCTTGTTTTACACTCTCACACCCCTATCTCTGCCTCACCAAGTTTTGTGAAAAGGTCCTGCTATGGGTCGTTTTGCAAGTGAATGATAGAACTTAGGCCAAGTTGGAGTCCTCCCCCTTGGACTGTCCTGATATTTAAGAGTGGATTGTTACATCAGTGTTGGGTTTTTCACTCTGTATTTCCTTTTGATTCAAAATCCATTTTGGTTTTTCTCAGCTCTCATCTACTGAAAGAGACACATTTTTCCAGCACTCTCGCTTCTCCATCTTCATCTGTCTTTCTCCACCCTGCCCTACATACTCATATGTGGAAATTAACCCCTGCTTTGATTGGTGGGAAAATACTGGAAGGCCATTCACATTTCCTTATTGATGGCAAGGAGGAAAAAACCTTTTCTCTACCCTGTTAGGTTCAGTTCCTGGAAGCCTGCAAATTAAACTGACAAATGACAGATGAGCAAGAGAAAAGACTATTTACTTACATAAGGTGCATGCACACACATGAAGGAGTGCTTCGTGATGAGTAACTTGAAGGGACAGTTAGGATTTGGAGCTTTATGTGTATGGTATAGCTAATTTAGTAGGAGAAAGAGTATGGAGCAACAGCCTGTAGGGGAAGAACAAATAGGCTTCTTTATGAAAGACAAATGACTTTTTAGGAGAACAAATAGGAGATAAGAAAGTTTGTGAAAATGTTGGTTTATGCAAGCACAAGCAGTCTTTCTATCTTTTTCATAGGCTGTGAAATTCCTCAGAGATGGGATTTATGGTAGGTTTACTCTGGTCTCTCCCCTGGGATTAGAAGCCACTCCAAAGAGGGAATTTATGGTAGTCCTCATTTCTCAGAAGTTTCTGCTTTTAGTCAGATAATGGAAGCTCTGAGAAAGCTGCTTTCTGCATGTGTTGGATCTCAAACATCTTCATCTTAAAATAATCTCTGTGTCGACTCTGGGATTCTGAGTGGGTCCCCACAGTGACAGCCAGGATCCCTCCTGCATCTCTCTGTTCTCTGACGTCCGATGCTGTTTCATAGTGGGTGTCTGAGACCAGTGTCACCCCAGCCTCTCCTTGGGCACCCCGATAGTAGAGACAAGATCACATTCCACACGTTTCTGGAGCCTCAGTAAGGCTGAGGTGCAAAGGGAATGGGGGAAGAAGTCTTCAAAATAACGGAGGCAAGGGGCACCTGGGTGGCTCAGTCGGTTAAGCGCCTGCCTTCGGCTCAGGTCATGATCCCAGGGTCCTGGGATCGAGTCCTGCATCGGGCTCCCTGCTCAGCGGGGAGTCTGCTTTGTCCCTCTCCCTCTGCCTGCAGCTCCCCCTGCTTGGGCTCTCTCTCTGAAATAAATAAACAAAAATCTTTAAAAAAAAATAACGGAGGCAGAGCTCAGATCCGCTTACCACAGATCTCCCTGGTTCCCTCCTTCCCCACCTTCTTTATCTTTGCTTGTTGTTGTCCTGCCTCAGTTCTGACCCAGTGATCTTTCACTTCTTTTACCCTCCCTCCTTCCCTCCCTACATCTATCCTTCCTTCCTTCCTTCCTTCCTTCCTTCCTTCCTTCCTTCCTTCCTTCCTTCCGAGAGCATAATGCCATGTACTGGCTTGATCGTCTCTTTCAATATTTTCTTCTTTTCACAGAACTTGTACTCCACGCTTTAAAAGCCTTATCTTGTGTTGTGTTTACAACAGCCTTGCTGGGCCTTTTAATAAATTACACGGCTAAGGGTCCTTCCCTCCGGACTCATATTGACAGGATAAAGCAAAGAGCTTTATCCTGTGCTTTTGAGCTGTCCTGCCTACAAAAGTGTGTTGCTGGTGTACTGTTTTTAAGCCTTTTATGATGGGGAAAGCTGCAAAACAGATTCCACTTTCACCTGCGGTAAAGCCTAGTGAGGTGACCAGGACCGTGGTGGTGCCCCTCACCTGGTGCCCCGTGCACGGCCCACCTCCTTGTCCACGTCTGGCGGAGCTCCTGACACCTGACCTGTCCACCCTGCCCCAGGAGACCATAGGGATCAGATGGTCATGTGGTGCAGAGTCTCAGAGAAAACAGAAATGACACTATCACGTGAATGCAGTTAGACCCCAGCCAGTGTGTAAAATCTTAGAGCCGCCTTCTGCCTGTATTTCTTGGTGGACCAGTATCTCTATGTTTAGTGCGTCCTCGTGAAAGAGAGTTGTGCGAACACTTGCCCTCATTTGTCGACCAACTCCAGACAAGCCAGGTTATTGGCTCAGGCAGGAGCCTGCGAGGTCCAAACAGCATCTTCCCCGCATCGCACGAAAATCCACAAGCGTATGGCCATACTGAACCCGTAGCGCTCGAAAATAGATGGAAATCATGTTATACGCTAAGCTTAATGTAGTTTGAGTCGTTATACACATAACATTTATTTTTATTATTTCTTCTCTATGTGTTTAGCTTGAAACAATCTCAAACGTACAGAAAAATGACCAACTGTTAAAATTATATAACATTTCATTAAAATTAAATTATATTCTTTCTCCTGGTCGATTTGAGAATAAGTTATTGGCATGATGCCCTATCGCCCCCAAATACCCATTTCCTACAAGCAAGGATGCTCTCCTACATAATCAAAATCAGGACAGTGATACATATGAGAGTGGTCCTCATACCACACTCAGGTCTCACCCACTGTCCGTGCTGTCCCTCGGGCGGAAGAGCCCAGTGCAGGGTCTCACGTTGCATTGGGCTGCCCTGTCTCTTCCGGTCCCCTTGCTTCCCGACAGTTGCTCAGACTTTTCTTTGACTTTGATGACCTTGATATTTTTGAAGGGCATGGACCACTTACTTTGTAGAATGCCACTTCATCAGGAGTTTCTTTTATGTTTCCGCATGACGGAATTCGGATGATGCATCAGGAGTATCACAGAAGAAAGGACCTTCTGCGCCCTGCATCCTGCCTGCTGGCGTACGATCTCTGTTTGCCTCCTCCCTAGGGGTGTTTACTTTGATCACCTAATTAAGGTGACGTCTGCCATGCTGCTCCGCGGCAGAGACACTTGGTGGGGGCGACACTCCGTACTCTGTAAATATCCACTCCTTGTCAAGCTTTCAACATCTTCAGACCTTTGTGACTGTATGAATTCACGGATTCCTGTTTTACTCAGTGGGTTGAAGTCATCAACTATATTTGTGTCTGTATGAATTCATGGATTCCTGTTTTACTCAGTGGGTTGAAGTCATCAACTTATCGGATGCTCAGGTTGTCCCAGATTTGGCCAGTGGGGACCACACCCAGAAGGCTTTTTTTTTTTTTTTAAAGATACTATGTATTTATTTGAGAGAGAGAGTGCGCACAAGCAGGGGGAGAGGGAGAAGCAGACTCCCTGATGAGCCGGGAGCCCGATGCGGGGCTTTATCCCAGGACCTGATATCCTGACCAGAAGCCTAACGGACTGAGCCACCCAGGTGACCCCACCCCCACTCCCCAAGCAGGCTTTTTGTTTATCACCTTGACTTTTCTCCATTAGTCTTTGATACTTTGTTACTTTCTGACCCCATCAGTCTTTGATACTTTGTTACTTTCTGACCCAGTAAGCTGTTCCCAGATCATCTTGTCCCTTCTCTGCCCTAGTCCTGGAGTTAGCCACCTCTCCAAGGAGACTTGGCTTTTTCTCAGGATCGGTGGTGGGTTTTTTTTGTTTTTTTTTTTTTGGTGGGAGGAGGTAAAAAATGATATTTAGCAACCAAGACCTTACATTAGTAAGCTCACTGCTGTGAGCAGGGATGTGTGTGTGTGTGTATACCCACGTAAGTGTATACACACACATACGTACAAAAACATATTTACATTTACATTTCTGTTGGGTTTTGAGCCCTCATGACCTCCTCCATGGTCTAAATTTTGCTACAAGGGCTCTTCGGACTGAACATATGATTTTACTCATGGTTGAGATATATTGCAGTGACGTAGGAAGGGCATGCAGTGATGTCATGAGGAAAAGAGATGCAGGTGGGGTCTGGAAGAGTCTCTGTGTTCAGGCCTCCTTATGCTCTCTCCCCCAGGGAGGGTTTCCAGAGAGCACTCTGCTTCCCCAGCAGCGAAAGTGCGTATCACATGATGTTTCTGTCCAGAGAAGCCCAGGCCTGAGGCTTTTACTGGGGGCTGGTCCCATGGGCAGCACTCTGCCTGGCATGGATCAGGGAAGCAAGTGGGTTTGCCCAAACAGTCTGGGTGTGGTTCACCACCTTGATCACCTCCAAAATGCAGTTCCCAGATACCAGCCATGGGCCCACCTTGCAGGCGAGCTTCTCTAGAGATAGCAGCTTCAGGCCTGCAAGCCTGGCCCTTCTTGCACACTTGTGACTGAATTCAGGCTCCAGTCCCCCCCTCCCCGCCCAACACTGCGGGGGGTCCCCTCTGGCCTTTTCCTTTCTTGTATTTGCACCCCCCCCCCAACACACAGGGGAAACTTGGCTCACACTGTCTTCAGTCTATTGATGTGTTTGGTCAGGCCCCACTCAGGAACCAGTCTCTTGTCCTTTTGTTCTTCTCTTCACCCCCATCCGGGCCCTCGCACCTGACCCGTGCCGGGCTGTCCCCCATGGGCAGACATCCTCTGTGTTCTGAGCAGGACAGGGATGCCGCCATCCTGCCTCCCTCCTCACCTGCCACAGGTCTGGATCCTCTTAATTAAGGAGGGCCCTTGGGACTGACCCCACAGGAGAGGGGGAGCCGGACCGTAGCCCACGGCCCCTCTGGTGTTAGAATGGCCCTCCGTGGTTGTTCCAAGTCGGACTCAAGTAGCCAGGCCCTTTTGCCCTATCACAATGACTCCTGGCATGGGGGCCGCCCCTGGGAGGGGAGGGGGCAAGCTCTTGCAGCCGGGCAGACACTCTAGGGCCAGCAGCTGTGCCGACAGTGGGGATGGGAGGTCCCGGCAGCATCCGCCCGGGGACGGGACACCGCGGGTCCCACTCTGCCTCTCCAGCCTGCACACCTTCCCTGCCCAGTCTCCCCGCCCTCCTACTCCACCACCATGGCTTTTCGGTGGAATTGTTCCAGAAGGGCAGGCAAGGGGAGGGGATTCCATTACTTTTAAACCATACTATAATCCTATTTTCATAAATTTAGAGTGGCATTTCCTAATTGGGAAAGGTCTACTAAAGCCTTGCTTCCACGGAGTCATCCCAAACTAGAAGGGAGGAAAAAGCCGACCCTTCTCTATTTCCCGCAGGGCATTTGTTCTTGTCCTCTTCACGTCCCTCGAATGCGTTTCAGGAAGCTTTGGAATTTGGAGGTCTGGGAACATCTGTCTTTGGGCCCTACTTCCACAGGTTGAATTCGGACCCAATTTTCACATTTCTCCTGCTTTTTTTACTTTATATCATTTTATTTTTTTAAGGAACTTTAAGAATCTTGACATTGAGCTCTTTGGAAGAGAGAGCCCTAGGGCTACCAAAACTGCAGTGGGAAAAACTGCCAGGGAAGTTGTACCAGGAGCATCTTTTTATTCTGCCTTCCCCAGAACATGAGAGACATGCCGTGTCCACAGAACTGTGCTGGTTTTATTATGAAGCACAACAAAAATCAGCGAGCAAGAACTACCCAAAAATGAATCACAGAGCCCTCCTCGGAGTGGGGGGTGTGTGTTCCTACATCTAGGGTCGATAGAGGTCCTAGAAAAATCAACAGTTGTTCAAGGGTATGCGATTTAAAGCATGATCTTATCCACAAAGAATTGCTTTTTAGTTCTTACTACACAGAAAGCCAAGCTTGGCACTTCAGAGAAATGCAAGAACAGTCAATGCAGAGGGGCTGGGATTTGAAAGACCAGAGAATGAACACGTAGTCCAGTTTTTTCAAGTTAGAAATTAATTTCTTTGCTGTTGTTACTGTAAAAAAATGATTTGTTGGGAGGGGGAATATTTTTCTAGTCTTCAGAAGCATAAAAAGGCTAGTTGAAAGAAACTCAGAATCAGTTTATCCTATTTATTTCTATCACCGCATTATTCTTAGGGAACCAGATCTAGGTTTTGAATGTAGTACTTCATTTGCAAATTACTGAAGTGATGCTCTCCTTATGTTACGCTGTTTGCACGAATCACCTGGTGTCCCTGTTGTTTTGCGGCTGACTTTTGAAAACATGCAACACAAGTGTGCAGAGCGGGTTTGGCAAAGAGCTCGTGCCCATCACCCTTACCGACGTGGACAAGCAGGAGGGCAGCGTTGGCTTACTTGGTAGTTCACGCCTCTGGATTGTGGTTAGTTTTCCACGAGTGTTATCCACCAGAGCTCCCGCTTTTTTTCTGGAAGATAAATTGTTGTTCAAGATTTCAACTTGAGGGTGCCTGGGTGGCTCAGTCAGTTAAGTGTCTGCCTTTGGCTCAGGTCATGATCCTAGAGTCCTGGGATGGAGTCCCGAGTCCGGCTCCGGGCTCAGCAGGGAGCTTGCTTCTCCCTGGGCTCCTCCCACCTTTTGTTCTCTCTCTGTCTCTTTCTCAAATAAAAAATAAAATCTTGAAAAAAAAAATTTCAACTTGAAAATCAGGGTGCACCTCAAGGGCGTAGTTGAACAGCCCCATGGTTTTGATGCATTCTTCATGCCGGTGGACTCTGGGTTCTGTGACATGTCAATTAAATAAATACCGGTTATCTGCTGCTAATGGAGAAGTTTATAAGTGTTTTGTACCAACAATATTTTAAAAATGTGTTGAAAGGTGGTTCGAACCTACATCCAAGTACCCCTCTTTCCAGCCAAGCATTATTTACATGGTTATCACCATAAATATTTGGCCCAGGGCTTTGGTGCCCATTTTTGAACCGAGAATCCATTCAACCTGCTTTCCAGAAGAAGTGGTCTTCAGTTTTATGTTGGTGACTTCACTGCATGTGGTTTTTCTTAGGCAGGAGAAAGTTGGTTTTTTTCTCAAAAGTAAGGAGCAACAAATGACAATATCTGGATTTCAGAAGCGTTCTGGAACGGGTATTAAATACTACGGATACCGCAGTGAGACAGTGCCACGTGGAAATATCTGTGGTGGTGATTCATCGCATGCGTGGGCTTTCTTAAAAACATTACTCTGAGCTCCGAAGGAACGATAAAAACAAATGGCGTGGAAATCACACACAGTCTACTTCACTGTTAGAAAATAAAGGGGCTACTTTCAGAACACGCCGTACACAGTAGGTCTAAGTAACTGTGTGGTCTTGCCATTGCTCTTCCTCATTTCTAGGTACAGAGGCAAAACATACCGGGCCGTGGCCAAAATCGTGCGGACATCGGACCAGGTAGCAGATTTCTGCCGGCGGGTCTGTGCCAAGCTGGAGTGCTGCCCAAATTTGTTCAGTCCCGTGCTGGTTTCGGAGAACTGCCCAGAGAACTGCTCCATTCACACCAAAACCAAGTACAGTAAGTTCAAAGAATGAGAAGAGTATTGGGCTGGGGGCCTAAACTGTGGGATAAGGTAGCTGATGGGTTTCTAAAAAAAAAAAACAAAACAAAAACCTTTGAGTAATTTTTCATGGGAATTGCTGTGAAAGAATTCTTTAAGATTTGCTGTGGCAGATACTCACGTGTCTCCAGCCCAGTGGAGGGACAGGATGACAAAGAAGAGATGGGAAGGGCTATGCTGTGAGTTTCAGGACATTGGTGGGTTTGGAAATTTATCTGGCGGAAAGGAGAGCTGGATAAAACTGGTTCTTGGTAACGGTTGGTAACCAGCATTGCTTTCTGGGTCCTTAGGCTGAGGAGGTATAGAGAGCGCCTTTGCTCCCCTGGACGGTGAGCTCCTTGTCATAGGCTGCTTCCCCCTATCTATACCACCTCCTCGGAGCTCCCTGGACGGGGGGTGTTTGGAGGGTGCAGAAGCCCGCACTCTCCGTGCTCCCGTGGGGTCAGCTGTCCCCCTGCCCTGCCTTTGCTCTGACCACTTCCTGGCAGGATTTTCGGGCTGTCTACCCCACACGTGTGGTGCTCAGCCTTCTCTGGTGGCCTCTCCCAGCTCCCGTCCTCCTGTCCTTCCTCAGCTCTGACCTTTGTCCACATGCACCGTAGCCACTCACAGACACCTCCACCCTGGTTATGTCAAGCTCTGACAGCTCCCTCTGATCCCCGCTTCTGCTCTCGCCACCTCCCCGCCTCGGTTATCTCTGACCCGGGCGTGACTGCGCCGCCGTCACGGTGGCCTGGAGGTTTGCTCTCCCAGCCTGCTTTCCGGCTACCGGCGTATTGACAGGACTCGGGAGTGCAGTCCGCGTGCTGGGAGCCCCAGCTGGTTGAGACTGATCAGCCCGGGTGTCAGAACCAGGAATCGGAACGGACTTGAACCACCGTTTCGAGTGTGAATCTCCTTGTAGTTTTCTCTGTATGGATGCATGGATATGCTAAAAACTCTTTTCCACGCCATTCCTGCTAAGAGTCAGCGCCCTTCTCTGTCAGGTTGGGCCACCTGGCATTCTGCACCCGCGCTCACGCATGGAGAGCCACCGGTGTGTTGGTAGGATGTGGTGACGTCACAGTCTTCTCCAGACAGTGGTGACATCACTGACCTTTCTGGAGAACTTGGTTCCCCCTCAAGTTACCTTTGGTCAGAGGAGAGACCCCCTGGAGCAGGCTGCTCAGTAACAGATGCTCCTGAATTACAAAGGACTTGACTGAGAGCTAAACTCTCCCTTGAATGTTTGCCTTAAAAACGGGAAGAGGTGGGTTACCACAGCTTGAATTCAACACGACCGAAATGACTTCGAGATTTTTCTGGGTCTCGTGTGATAAAACGTCAAAATCCTAAGATCCCTGGGTCAACGTATAGTAAATATTGCTGCAGATTGAACTGATGCTCCAGAGGGAAAGGACAAAACCACGCTGGGGAGGAATTGAGAGCACCAAGGCCAGCAGTCACCCCAGTGTGACCCCAAGACTCTGAAAGTGTGCTGCACTTTTGTTGTATTCGGTAAAACTGCTCTGATTTCCAGCGTCTGGCTTCTAGGAAACCTCCGGTAGACGTGCACTGTGTTTTCTCAGCCCTCAGATCGATTTCTTGGGTGTTCGGGATGATTTGATAGTTATTCTAGCTGTGTTTGAAGGACAAGGCGAGTGTAGGGTCCCCCTACTCCTCTGCCATCTTAACTCCCCTCCTGGCTTCTCAGGAACCAAACTGCACCAGACTTATCTTGCCCGCACGGGGCCCTGGGGTGTGAACAAATGCTTGTCCACCTGTAACTGGTACGTAGGGACCACTGTGAAGCATCGAGTGTCCTGCTCGGTCCCACTGGGCTCATTTCGCATGTGGGGCCGTCGAGCGCCAGGGCCGGGTATCTTGCCCGTGGGAATACAGCAGCGTGGGTGTGCATGGGGGCCACGCTCCGCCACACATCACGTGCTCCATGGAAGCCTAGCAGCTGTGTGCTTGGGCATTTGTCTTGGCTCCTTCCGACCGTAGATAAAGGTTCCCTTTCTGCAGGTGGTTCTGTATGGAATAATGGGGGTTTCGTTGTGGGATGGTCGAGACTTCGGGTAATGAGTCTCGATCAGGATCTTAATTGAAAACTGGATCCTTAGGAGTGGTTTCGATTAGTTGAGTATACATTTAATTTATAAAATACGGCAGTCGTTACTGGACGTTGGTAACTCTCTAATGGGTGCTCTGCGTGTTAATAGAGACTTCTATCGAGGTGCTGGCAGGGTTGGTTTCTCCTGAGGCCTCTCTTTGGGCTGCAGACGGCCGTCCCTTCTGTCCTCACACGGCTGTCCCCCTGTGCTCGCCTTCCTGCTGTCTGTCCCTCTTCCTGTAAGCAGGCTGGTCCTATAGGATGAAGGCCCTATGCTTTGGACTTCATTTACCCTTAATCACCTCCTTAAAGACCCCATCTGCAAATACAGTGCCATGCGGGGTGAGCGCTTTAATATTTGAATTTTGAAGACATGTAGTTCTGTCCCTGACACCTTCTAACCATGAGGGCACGGGAGAAATGTTCCCAACAAAAGAACGATCTTTCTCTCTTCTCTTTTCTTTTCTTCCCTCTTCCCCGGTCTTCCTCTGGTCTCTCTACTCTCTCAGTGTCGATGTGCTTCGTGTGTGTGACCTTTAGAAGATGTTCTTGATCCTCTCTCTCCTTGCAGCCTATTACTATGGAAAGAGAAAGAAGATCGTGAAGCCCCCAATCGGGGAAGCCAGCACTGAGAGCGGACACCCGAAGCCAGCCAGACGTAGGAAACGGCGCAAGTCCATCTTTGTGCAGAAGAAGCGGAGGTCTTCCGCCGTGGACTTGGCTGCAGGCTCGGGGGAGGTATGTCCCGCTCAGAGCACCTTCCTGCATGCGTCCGGGACGCGCGGCTGCTCTCGGCCAAGGCCGCAGCCGACGTGTGATGCTGAGTGCTTGGAAACTCCAGGCACCAGGAGCCCTGCAGATTCAGCCCGCCTGGCCATGCGAGCTGGGAGAGGGCGGTGACGGGGACCGTGGTGGGGACCGCAGGATGGGCCTTGGGCCACCCCCCCCCCGGCGGTTTGCACAGGGCCAGCTGGATTCAGTGCCTTCCCTTCTCCCCAGGAGAGCGAGGAAGAGGATGCGGATGCCGATGCCATGGACGAGGACACTGGGAGTGAGGAAACCAGCTCCGAGCTCCGCGATGACCAGACAGACACCTCTTCGGCTGAGGTCCCCTCCGCGCGGCCCCGGAGGGCCGTCACCCTGAGGAGCAGCTCCGAGCCCGAGCGCCGGCCGCCCGTGGAGAGGCCGCGGCGGGGCCGGAGGGCGCAGGCCGCCTCGTGTGCCAAGGGGGCAGAGCAGGGCGTGGCCACTGGCCAGGACCCAGCAGGGGTAAGGCCCGCGGGGGCCCCCAGCTGGGCTCTGTGGGGCCAGGGCTGTGGGCAGGGTGTTGAAGAAGGAAGCCAGTACGGTGCAGGGCCTTGACTTGGGGCTCTGCATTTAAAATGGCAGAGTAATGGCAGCTCCAGCCTGGTGCCGAGTCTGGGGAGAAGGCCTGGTGGTTTCCCATCTCAGATGGAGTCCAAGGGGCGTGAGAGCTTTTCTTCGGAAGGTTTTCCAGCCACAGAGGATTCTTGTCAGGAGAACAGACAGAATAGGTCCTCAGGGTGCCATTGGACACAAGGCTTCCCCTTCACAGGAGACGGCTGAGTCAGCGTACCAGATCTCCCCCAAACCCCCAGGCCGTAAGTGGTCAGCCGGGAGGTCATGGGCACCGTCATCACCAGGGTAGAGGGGGAAGAACTGGCTGCCTCCTGTGCATTCACATGCCCCGTACCCTCTCTCCGCAGTCAAAGGTGCATCCTCACTAAGCAGGCCCAGGATTTCCTGAACTGGGTTTTCAGCAACTGCTCTCACGGCGCCTTTTTTTCAGCATCTAACGGCACACAAGCCATTGGAGGCAAAATCATAACCCAGCTGAGCTGCTAAGAAAGTCCCTCGAGCCCCAAGTCTCGGTGGCTTGTCCAGGTGCCCAGGGAGAGGCCAGAGGGAGGAGGAAAGTCTGGCTCAGGTCTGCGGGGTTTACCGAGTGTCCCGCCGACCCTGCAGGGATCGAATGACCTCCTGCCTCCCTTCTCCTGTCAGGACCCGAAGCAGGAGGAGGAGGAGAGGCTTGTTCTGGAGAGCAACCCGTTGGAGTGGACGGTGACCGACGTGGTGAGGTTCATCAAGCTGACGGACTGTGCCCCCCTGGCCAAGATATTTCAGGAACAGGTGCGCTGGTCCTTCTGCTGTGTTTCTTGTATTTTCCTTTGATTTTCTGGTTTAGCTGCTTTCTGTGACACGGCTCTGGTAGGGGAATGGGGTACTCCCTCGTGACTGCGGGGGGCTGGGGGATGGAAACCTGGCTCACACGTGGTCCCTGCTGACACCTCTGTGGGGGGCTCTTTGCTGTCCAGCAGAGACACAAGTCCCAGCCCAGTCTCCCTTGTCAGGGGCTGGGAGCCTGGGGCCGTCTGGCCTTTGTCGCCATCTGGGGAGGGGGGTTTCTGTCTCCCTAGACTACCCTTTTCCCGGTCCTTCCGCTAGGAAGAGCAGGCTTCCCTTGGGTCTCTTTTCACCCATGCCCGGGGGCAGTATTGGGTGGCCAGCTTCTGTAGCAGTAAGTCTTGGACGTAGGAGGCATGCAGATACCCAAGCGTTCAGCACCGTGCCCTCTTGGGCTTCCAGGTCCCTGCTGGTCTGCCTTCTCTTCTCCCCACCTTATGTTTGTTTGATTCATTAGTTCTATACAGCAGGAGAAACAGGGAAGGGATGTGTCCCCATCTTCCCAGAGGCGGAAGCCCTCCGTTTGCTGTGTTTCTCTCAATGCCCCTCTCCTCACTGCTTTCGTATTTCGCTCTTTCCTTTGTAACAACGTTAAAAACCTGTGGTATGTTCGGTTCCATGCTAGTGATGGGTAAATGCAAAACAATCAACATAATCTATACTTAAAGGAATTTTGATTTTGTAGATGAGACGATGAGAATTAGCTAAAGCGTAAGACATGCTTTGAGCCCTAAGAAAGGAGGAATTTTTTTACGTTGCCCCTTAAATTAATATGGAAAGAAATCGCCTGTCTGGACCCAAGCCACCTTGAAGGCTGCTCCCCGGCCTCCCATGGAAGGTCCAGGTGAAGCCTGTGACCTGTTCTCCCACGTTCACGTGAAGGGTTGCTATTTCTCACACTGTCTCACAGCGTGAATCTGTCTTTCAGGACCTCGTACTTAAGAAAGGTACTGTTTACCATGTGATCAGTTAAAGATGTGTCTCTCTGGTCTTTTTTTAGATTATACCAACCGATACTCTAGAGAGAGGGTAATAACTCAGGCATTCAATCAGGAAGGGAAGAAGAAAGGCCTCTGATACCCCTGCACCCAGTGAGTCCCCCAGATCTTCTTCCAGGCCCACGTGTGAAAAGCAAATTAATGTGGTTCCCAGCTCATCCCAGGAGGGGGTGGCTCTTAGCATTCAGAGGTCCCATCTGGTCGGCCCCCAGAGCCTCCAGGAGACCCCAACTCTGTGCACGTGAAGGGGGAATGGCGACTACAGGGGTTTGCTGTTACCAGCACCCCCTCTCTGAGTGACACACAAAAGCAAATAGGAAAAAGCTGCATCAGACGTAAAGAACTTAGTAATGAGCCTGTCCCTTCATTTAAAACACACGGACAGGGAGAGAATTGTAAGAACCGTGAAGGCTTGTGTGGTTTGGGGCATCTCCATCTTGAAAACACAAATAAAGCAGATTGAACTCCTGCTAGAAGCATTGTCTAGTGTAGCATTTTCCGAAGCGGGCATTTATCAGTAGTGGCCCTGAGAAGACGCTGAGTGCCGATGACCCAGAGCTCAACACGTGGGTCTGTGTGGTCGTGTGTTCATTCCGAGTGCACCGACGAAACGTCTGCTCGTGGGCCTTAACTATATCTAGAAGGCAGATGTGGTAGGCAGCGTTTTAGGTTAGTCTCAAGTTGTGTTTTTGTTTTGTTGCGTTTTAGACTCAAAGGCGCACTTTTGGCTGGAAATGGTTTTTAGCTGGGTTGTGGCCGAATAGGGCACAGCGCTGTCCCGCCCCGACTCCGGGTCAGCGGTACGGAAAGAGGTGAACAGCCCCATGTGCGATTGCTTTCACAGGCTTCTGATGTGAGGCAAGAACGTGAAAACTAAGCTGACCTGGCCAAAAGGCTAAAATGCTACACATGCTGAGTCGTCCTTATTTGCACTTCTAAGCCCAGCTTCTTAGGGTGTGTCACGAAGTTCTGAGCCTTCCCAAGCCAGGGTGTCTAAGACACGAAGCGTGCCTGGCACGTTCCCACTTCCAGAATCAGACGGCAGGCAGGGCCCTGCCTCTCACACTGGTTAAAAACTTGGTCCTACTACGTACCTACTTATTTCTCTTAAGAGACAGAAAAATAGGTAGACTGTAATTGATCATAGTTGTATTCCTATTTCATTTCCAATTTCACGGGAGGCGTTTCCCTAGCCGCAATAAGAGGCTGTTGCCTGCTTTGCTGTCTGAAGCGCTTGGCGTTTGAGTCCTTTCTGTTCAATCAGCTCCCGTAATTACTAATTTTTGCTAATTTGTTCAGTCATCTTTGAGCCCAAGTGCCCCACGGTCCTGATTTGAGGAGGCCTCCGGTGGGTCCGTCTACCCACAGTGTGAGCTTTTCGATGACCTGCGGGGGGGGGGCGGGGGGGCAGCTCTGTTCACAAGTGTGCGAGAAACTCCGGTACGTGGAACAGTAAGAGCTCTGTGCACACCTCATGGAGGTGTAAATTCAGGGCTGTCACAATCACCAGCAGCATTTACAGAAAGTATAAACTTCCCATTACCAGAAGGTATGCCTTTAATTCTGAAATGTTAGGCAACAGCTTAAAGCATCTATACTCTGTATTTCTACTGAGAACGTGTACATTATACAGTAAAACTCCACACATCCTCTAACTAAGAAAAACATGAAACTCTTAAATACAATTTGGCCTTAAATAGAATGTGGCCCTTGGTCCTTGCGGTGCCGTGCCTATTAGTATGGGGCCCGGTTTTGCTGCCCCCTCGCTGCTGGCTGAGCCCAGAGAAAGGCCTTTCTGTCTCCCTGCACACTGGAGTCTGTGTAGACAGATTCATTCTCCCGGGTGTTTCTCCCCAGCTCCGCTAGTCTGCACCACACCAGGGCTCCATGCGGCCCCAGAGACCACGAGACCATGTGTACCAGCCCGTAGTCAGACAGGTTCAAGGACATGGACACGTCCATCCCTTCCAGCTTGCCCGCACTTGAAGGTCGCACCACGGAGCACGGAGTCTCCTCCCCTCAACCGTGGCCTCACAACCCAGCCATCTTTACCGTTGGGCGCTGCCCCCTCGCTGCTGGCTGAGCAGAGGGACGGAGGGTCTGGGAAACGCTCTCCCGTTGGGGGGAGGGGGGTGGGGGCTGTGATCAGATAAAGGTCCCGAGGCCGTTTAGAGGTCCTGACCATCATCCCTGTTTGGTTTCATCTGCCCCGAGCTCTCCGTGCAGCTTTCCCTCCGCCGCTCAGGGCCCAGGAGGCTGCCTGCCAGGGCCGGAAACTGCTGTATCGCCCCCGGTTCTGAATGCTTCCAGGCGCCTCGGAGCAGCGGGCTTATAAACAGTGGGCAACAGCTGTAGGAGCGGGCGGTGGCCTAGTCCAAGCAGGGGAGGTTGGGGAAGAGATCGCATGGCAGCAGGCAGACCGGCTTCTTGGGAAGGGGACAGGAGTGGCCGCAGGCTCCGGGGTGTGTGCGGCTAAGCGAGAGCACCTGCCGTGTCCTGTGCAGAGTGGTGAGCGCCGTGGTTTGGGCCGCGCGGTTGCAGGGATGCCCATGGGAGCAGGGCTGTGGGAGGCACAGCGGGTGGTAAAGGTTAGTAGAGTTTGCCACTGGTCAAAAGTGCGTATTTTCCCCAAAGCTGTCCCAGGAAAGAGACCCAAGTTCTCTGTCCAATTTTGTAAAATAATTTGTGGCATCGCTCAGGATGAACACTCGGGCTATACCGGAAAGAGTCCGGGGCCCTTCAAGCTCTGTAAACCCCGCATTCACTCCCGGGGCCTGTCACAGATTCTGCACTCCGTTGGCAGAGGCCCCTCGAGGTTTAGGAATAAACAAAGCGAGGGGCTATCTTGAGGTTTCTATCTGGGGATCGGAGACCGGAGTTCTCCCTCACCACTAGATGTGAGTTTTTATTTTGAGGATAGTTGTAGCTGAATAGAGTCGACGCTTCTCTTCCGTACTTCTTCCCATGTGAGGTCTCCATGAAAGAGTGGGGAGTCTTTGGGAGCTGGGGACAGGCTGGTGGAGGCACTTCCAGAAACCTTCAGAGTGTGCGCCCCAGCTCACATCTCCCTGGATGGGAGCCCGATGGCCCCATCAGTAGCATCTGTGCTATAGACTGAAGCTGCTGTCCCCCATGGTCATGGGGTCATGGGGTCAGGAGCGTGGAGCCCCCGTGAATGGATCGGTGCCCTTGTAGGAGAGCCCACAGACAGCTCCCTGGCCCTCTCCCTGGTGTGAGGACGCAGTGAAGCAGGGCCTCTCCAGTCACCTCCATCTGCCGGCAACTTGATCTTGGACTTGCCAGCCTCCAGAGCCGTGAGACCCAAGTGCCTGTTGTTTACCAGGCCCCCAGCCCGCCGTGTCTGTTACTGTGGCCTGGGGGACTCAGATGGCCCAAGAGTCCCCTCTTCTTTGTCTTCCCCTTCTGTCCACTTGCCCGATTCTCTCGCTTTGCCTTCACTCATCTGTTGACTTTTAGGTTCACCCAGACCAGGTTTTCCCATTTAGTCATTCAACAAACGTTTAATGAGCCCCTATTCTGTGTCTGGCAGGTATTTTTCTAGATGCTGAGGATAGCGCGGGGGAAACAAGCTAGAAAAAAGTCCCTTGCCCTTATTGCTATGCCTTCTCAAAAGTGAGTTAAAACGTGAGGCCGTCCCTGACCCCACCCTCCCCCACCCCCCAGCCTGTTGTGTGCTCGGGCTCGCATCCAGCTCTGTCTGCTAAGCTGTGCGGATTTGGGCCACCTGCATACGTGTGTCTGCTCCCCAGCCGGAAAACATGGGAGCCACGTCTCACTCGTCTTGTATCTCCAGTAGCTACTTTGGGGTCCGACATACGAATAATTTAACAAATATTTTGCAAATAAATGAAAAACAGCTTTAAAGACTTGGCACCTCCTCAGAAACTAAGATTTGATTTACCAAGGGAATCCCCTTCTCCTCCTTCCTGGGCTGTGAGGTGTGGAAAAATGGAGAAACGTAAAAGCATTTCAGAAAGAACAAGTGAGAGATACCAGCTTGCATCTGAGACGTAGATGCACTAATATGTTTTTATGGAGAAATGGTTTGTGCATCCCGAAGAGTGCCCATGAGACCTGTGCCTACGTGGCATACTGATAAGGTGAACACCTGCGAAAGCCACCGTCCAAGGAAGAATCTAGAACATTGCAACACGGCCGTATCTACTGTCCTATCACACTCCACTTCATTTCTACCAGCTGTAAATACTGTTCTGAAATTTGTATTGTTGTGTTCTTGTTTGATTTACTCTCACCTACGTTTTCGAGGTGATGCCAAAGGGTTTCCCAAAGTAGTTTCCCAGCATACATTTCTTCTTGTGCTCTAGGGCTTCCTGTTACCATATACTTCTCTGCCAACACCTAGCGTTGTGTGACTTCTCCACTTCTGTGGACATGAAATTGTATCGTGGGCCTCATTTGCACTTCCCTGATAAGGTCGACATCTTTTCCTAAATTGTTCATCATTTTTGTTTCATTTGTGAAATATCTACTCGTCCCTTTTGCCTAATATTTTTTTTATATAAGTCTTTCCGTTGTTGATCTGTGTAGGGCCTTCTGTATTCCGGGTATCACTGCCATCCTTTGTCCATTCTACATGGAGCATTCAGTTTGTGGTTGGGCTAGCCGCTCCGTGGCACCCAGTACTGGATCCCAGGGGTAGCACCCCAGTTCTGGGTGACCTTATCTCTTAACAGGCTCAGCTTTGCCACCCCCTAATAAATGTTCTCCCCTTCAGTCCCTCATGGCTTCCCCACCCTGCCTCCTAATTCATTCCAATACGTTGTGGCCAATATCAGCTTGCAGATGATCACATGCTATAATGTGACTTCTCTGCCTAACGACCTTTAGCGACTTTCTGGTCACACACCCCAGAAGCTCGTTTCCTAACTGCTGTCTCGGCCCGTCTCTGCTTTCCCTTCAGTGTCTCTGCACTCTCCTCAAATACATGCTCTCATGAACTGCTTGTCTTCCGTGGGTCCATCCTTCCCTCAGTGATTCCTCTCTGTCCTTAGGTCTGAGCTGGGGCATCACCTGATCTCTGAGGTGTTCCTTGACTCCTGTAAGACTGGCTGTGTTCCCGTCCCTTTGAGCCGGTAGCTCTGTGTCCACACTTTATTCTCTCTGTACTGTGTTGGTCTGTTCCTCATAATGGCCTACCTTGACGTTCGTCCTCTCCTGGGAGGGAGTCTGTTTTGTTCAGTGCAGTAGCCACGGAGGCCAGCAGAGCACCTGCCTCTCAGTAGGCGCTCAATAAACGCTTGCTTGTTGAGTAAAGAAATGAGTGACATCCTCCACTTAAATGTGGTGCATGCATATGGCGGCCACCTTCACTGAAATGGCCCGTAGAGCGTTACAGAAGCATTTTAGGGGGCTGGCTTTCAAGTGTAATTGAATCTATATGTCCAAGGATCGCCATCATGACCTAGTATGGATGTTTAGAGCTGCAGTTTTCCCTCCAAAGTTTAATATCAGAAAAACATGGTTCTAGGGGCACCTGGGTGGTTCAGTCGGTTAAGCATCTGCCTTCGGCTCAGGTCATGATCTCAGGGTCCTGGGATCGAGTCCCACGTCGGGCTCCCTGCTCAGCAGGGAGGCTGCTTGTCTCCCTCTCTCTCTGCCCCCTCCCCCCAGCCTCTCTCTCTCTTTCTCTCTAAAATAAATAAATGATTCTTAAAAAAAAAGAAAGAAAGAAAGCTGTGGTTCTAGTTCCAATATGGTCTTCAACTAAATGATCTTAGATAGATCAACTAGCTTTTCTGGCATTAATTTCCATCCAAAAAAAAGTGTCCTATATCCTAAAATAAGTTTCTCTTCTGCTCTTCATTGAACATAATGGTTAAGCCACCTGCACATGGTTTTATAACATCATCCTATTTCCTACTTACAACATAGTTTTCTCAGGCCCGTGATACTCACAAGACTTTGTATCCCTAGACCTTTCCCCCTCTGTCAAGTTTGATATGATGTAGGTGGATTTGCCTCTGAAAGCGGGAGTCGGGCTCCCAGGTCCCAGGTCAGGGGGTACCATTATTTGGTTCATGACCTTGAGCAGAACCTGTTTCTCAGCACTTCCAGTTTGCCCTTTACTACAGCCAGCCTTAGAGGTGGCGTCTGAAGAGCAAGTAAAGTAACGTGCAAAAGCACGATAGAAAAAGGAAAAAAAAAAAAAAAGAGAGAGACAGCATCAAAAATTCATTGACAGCTTCGTTAGTTTATCTGCTACTTTCGGCGTGTATTCAAGACTGATCGGTTTACTTTGGGGTTTGATAAGGTCCAGTTTGAGTCTTGGTCCTCAACCAGTATCAAGAGATCAGGGACTTGAGTCTGGCATTCATGATCTTCCACTTGACCTCTGTGATATATATCACCTCCTAAAACACTGGATTTCAGTAATTCATGCCACTGGCATATAGATTCTATCTAATGGATTGTTTCTAAATGTGTATATGCCTATAGTTTTTACCTTGGGCCTGGACTTGGGCACACCACAGCCTCGCTCACGTAATTGAGACAATTAATTGCGCCCGCATTGATGCCTCTAAGGTTGATGCTTAATTTTTATTGCTGCTGTACGTATTAGGGATTATGAGCACATCGAGGTGCCTTTTGAAACTGATCATACACTACATTATTCTTATTCCTACCAGTAGTCCTCCCAAGGCTAACCTTTATGCCCATTCTGGGTTGTTTTTTGTTTTGTGTGCTTTTGGAATTTTTAAGACCGCTAAATAAACCATTATCTGAAGAAAATAAGCTTCCTACATGTAACTCAGGATGCATGATGTCGGAGGTGCCCGTGTGCAGCGGTAGGACTAGTAAGTCTCCGTGGCTTACAGCAGGCTCACCGCTTCTCCAAATGGCAGAAATTCTAGTTTGCTGGGTGTGGTTTGTGCTCTCCTTCTACCACTAGTCTTTATTGTTACCTTCTCTTACTTCCTATGGAATGTGAAGACTGTCTTGGTGGATAGGAGGGAGGGATTGCACTTATAACCAATCACACAATATCTACATAAATAAACCCAGTTTATTATAGGAAGCAAGCTGGTGAAGAGGCAGAGATGTCCAGTGCAGGGGGATCTTAAAGCTTTGGGGTGGGCCTTGTCCCTGCCTTCTGCAGTGAATGCAGCTTAACAGTCTGATGACTCTGTCATCGCCTGGGCCCGGTGCACGGCTTCAGAGAGCTCACGAGGACAAGACCGGGATGCAGACCGTGCACACCTCATTCTGGGTGGTGCATGTGTGCAAATGGAGATGCGTGCCTTTGTGTGCGTCTGAATACCCGAGTTGTCCTCAGTAGCCAACTGCTCTGGGTAGTGGTACAGCTCTCCAGCATCTTGTCACC
Organism: Leptonychotes weddellii; assembly: GCF_054177405.1. Lineage (NCBI taxonomy): Eukaryota > Metazoa > Chordata > Mammalia > Carnivora > Phocidae > Leptonychotes > Leptonychotes weddellii. Next base: position 41,651,208 of record NC_138373.1, on the reverse strand, counting down.
CGTTTCAATGGTGAAATGTCAGACTTTGGCAAGGAAGAGAGAGAGCTGCTTCTTTTAGTAGAGCGCTCTTTCCTAGTGCTCATGTGGAGTCACAGCAGAACACGAGAGGGACTGGGGTGGGGGCCGGGGGGCGAGGGGGGCTCTCCCTGCCAGGGGCTGGAAGCTTGGGGAAGAGGAGGTCCTGCAGCAGCTCACCTGTTCCACCCCCTCGACCCCACCGGCCTAGGCATGTGAATTTCACAGTAGCCAGAATTTTCGGAGCAGACTGGTTTTATTAACCAGAAAGATGAGAGAGTTCTCAGGCCAGGTTGGTATGTCTGCCAACGCTCTCCTGAACCGAAGGCCCCTGGCCCCCAGGATGAAGCCTGCCGTGACAGATGCCGTCCCTTGTGCCCGGTGCCTCGGCTCTAACGTGGCTTTGTCTCCTGGCAGGACATTGATGGGCAGGCACTGCTGTTGCTGACTCTCCCCACGGTGCAGGAGTGCATGGAGCTGAAGCTGGGGCCCGCCATCAAGCTGTGCCATCAGATCGAGCGAGTTAAAGTGGCTTTCTATGCCCAGTACGCCAACTGACGCTGCCCTCTCGGGAGTTGACCCAGAGTCGTGTGATGCGGCGTCGTGGGAAGGTTTGGGGACCGACGCTTTATTTCTTGGATGATAAGAGCTGGTACATACACTCTGTAGCAGTGAAAAGCAAGAAGCACGGAGGACCTCCTTCACCCTCCAGCCTGCGTGATAGTACCCCGTTTTCAAGCATACCCAGGGCCACAGCGAGGCTCCTGGAGTGGTGGACGCTGCGGGAAATGGGAGAGCGTCTCTGTACGTCCACGTCTCGCCTTTCTCCCTCCGGAAACCAGGCAGCTCCCTGTGAAGGGCTTTCCTCAGCCACGGTCCACTTTGCTTTGATGTCTTTTCTGAATGTGCCCAGGGAGGACACAGGCTGGTGGTTTTGCTCTGGTCGTTCCAGACGCTTCTTTCGTGACGACGCCCATGGGGCCGTGGCTGCGTGGCTCAGTTGGATCTTGGTGGCAACTTAGTTCTCAGACACACTTGTTGCAGGATGCGGTTACAAAAGGATGGGCTAGACTTGCATCACCTGTCACAGGTGCCTTTTAGGAAGTGGGGGGCGTGAAGGCAGGCGGCATATTGGAAGGAGACCGTTCTTCCCGAGTGACGGACATCCAGAGCCTGTGGAGCTTTCCGTTTGCAGTCTTTTATAGAACTTCACATATTGCTCACTTTCTCATTTAATTGTGACCAGATCAGGAGTGATTCCTTTAGTCTGTTGGGAAATGCTGAGCTGTGTATCGAAGGAAAAGCTTAACGTCAGAGACGAGGGGGAAGAGGCTTCGGGAAGCTTTTAATAAAGCAGCTGTGTCCCCATAGAAGGATCCCGCAGTGAGTGAGTGGCTTTGAGTGCCACTTGGATCAACCTGGCCCTGGGACGTCCGACGGGAAGCAGGGCAGCCACCTGGCTCGGCCCTGCTCTTCTGCTGGTCCGGCTGACGGCCCCCTGTGATCCTGGATGACCACATCACTCTGGAGCCTCTCGTCCGCCTCCTGCTAAGGGAAGGGTCTCAATCCGCCAACATTGAGACACCGTAGGTGAGAAAGAATCACATCAGCAGTGTTTACTGTTTCCGGCAGCCCACTCTGGCTTGGAGTGTGCCGAAGACATTTCTTGGGCAGTTTTCATTAAATCCGTGAAGTCACTTGTAGAGAGATCTGGGACTCTTGAGCATTGGCTGGGTTTTCTTTTTGTACCAAGCACTTCATCTGCGTATGCCTATGAGGGACCCAGTGTGCTCACTCCAACCCGAATGGATGGCCCTCCTCCGTTGGGAGGCGTCCAAATGCCTTTCGACGTGCGTGCAAGGAAACCAGACCTTGAGAGAGTCTGGACGTGGACACGGAGGGGAGCACGGCCTTCTGCTGCTCTTGTGCCATAATTACCTTGATCTTTTCTCCTTGATCACTATCCACTGCTGGCGGGGCATCATGGGGTGGGCTGCTGAGCTGTCCTCTTTCTGCATACATTGTAAAGCACGATTATCTGTCAGATTTTGCCAAGTTTGATGACCAACGCTAACCTTCATTCACGGTCTGTCCCTGTTAACAGATGCAAATGGAAAACCGATTTTGCCAGGTGAGTTTTTCCTTTCCACCCTAGCTGACTTCTCCCACCAAGTTTGAAACGTTTGGCAAGTGGGCTTGCCTGGGGACCTGTTCTGGAAGGACCAGCGTCCCACACCGGAAGCGCCCGTGGTGACTCGTGCTTGGCTCGCAGTCGGGGCTTCTGTGTCCCACGCCGAGGGGTCCGCCGCCTCCCGGGTTCCCACTCCTGCCTGCCTTCTCAGCCACATGCTTCTAGCCTTACACACTCAGCCTTGTGGAGTCGATTGGAAAGGGTATCCATTTCAAGATCTTTGGCATTTTCCCTGTGCTGACTCACTCGCGATCCTTCGCTGTGGCCTTTTCAAGCTGAGCTATTCCTGTCGCATCTGAAACCGGAGCGAGGGGGTGTGGTGGCTGCAACGTAATGTTGTACTTTCAGAACGGATGTCCCCTCCTCGTGCCCTTTCAAGGAAAGGCGCGGGGGAGGAGGTGCTACATGGGATGAGGCAGATCTTGCAGGCGTTGCTGGAGCTGGAAGGCCTCCCCTTGGCAGCCCGGGCAAGACACGGCCACCGTTGCTGGGGAAGCTTCCTGCTTCCGTGTGCCCGACACCTCCTTGTCCTCAGTCCCTCTCTGTGCGGCGATCTGTCACTTCACCCACGTCCACGTAATGGTGCGTGGTCAGCAAGACGTGGCCGGGGCCAGAGGCAGAAGGCCCGGCTCCGGGGTAACCATCACGAAGGTCCTGTATGTGTCCCCTCCTGGCCCTCCAAGAGCCAAGAAACCTTTTAGGGCCAAGAAGATGCTTTTGCTGTGAGTGTTGCCACCGTCCTCCTGAACTTGGATTCTTTGGGGGATTCCCACTGGTGGGTGTACTTCCTGTCGGTAGCAAGTTGGCAACGGAATGGTGAGGTGGTGTTCGTTCCTCTGTAGGATTCACCTCACGTCAGCTTCTGTCTTATCAGTAGGGCCAGTTTCCAAGGCACATTTTACCGTGTTGTTACTGTGTCTCTTAAGGCAGGAAATGCTGATTTTACACCTCTACCCACCCACCCCCGCCAGGACCACCACAGCCCCAGCCAAACGCTTCTTGGTTGAAATGCCAGCAAGTGACGCCTCTCCCCCGCTTCTCTGTCCCCAGATGCTTCAGTCTCTGCTCTGTCTCTATGATAATACTTCGGGACCAAAGTCCTGTCCTCTGTGTAGCCGGGTCCTGCGTACACCATGCCGCTCTTTACCTCCTGCAGCTGGTCGAGAAGCGTGTCTTCCTCTCCTGCCCCAGCGGACACTTGGCGTTCTGTACAGTGTGTATAACTTGAGAAGCAGAAATGCTGCCTCGTCTTTAAGGCTGACAGTCACGACGCAATCCCATCTGGAAACTAAGGGAGCTGGTTCGGCCCCTGCCTTCTTGACTGCGTCTGTATTGTGTTGGGAAACTATCCTACCCACAACAATATAAACCTAAAAAGAGCAGGGTACAGCTGGCATTGCAAACGAACTTCTTTGCTTTTCCAAAAAAAAAAGAAAAGAAAAAAAAAAAACCAAAAAAGGAAAATGGAAACCAGTTTCCTTCAAGTTGCGTCATCCAGAGAACTCATCCATCGCTTTTAAAATTAGGTTCATTTGATCAAAGTTTGACTCACACACAGTGTTTGGGCTGTGCAGCGATTAGGTTGCTTTACCTTATTTGATCATATTTGAAAGCGTATTTCCTGTGTTTGCTTTGATTGGTTCCTCGGTACATTAAAATGACTCAAACCTTTGACCCTGCCCCCTCTGACCCTTGCTATAATCTCTGGAAAGTTGATTTGGATCAGTCTTTGAAGCTTGGTCTGAGTGTCCTGACTCGTCTCTTAGAATGCTGAGTGTTGTATCAAGCAAGTTCTGAGATTTGCCTTTTATCTTAGACCAGACACCTCTCTAGGAGCTGTTCTCCCTTCATTTTGCAAGCACTAGGGGTTTTTGTAACTTCTTACGTAGAACACCCATTTATGTTTATTTCTGTATATAGAACTATAAAAACTGTATCGTTGAAATCTTTGTTGTGGTTTGAGCACCATTGTTGCTTTTTGGTTAAGGTGGTGAATCTAGGATCCAAGTATTCGATTCAGTCTTTAGAAAGCTGTGATCACGTGTGCAATTATTTCTGAAAGAAAAGATAGTAAGTGTAGGTCTCTGTAGTTTTTAAGGAAGCAATCGTTGAAGAGATAGACATACTGCCCGTTGTGTTCTGGTGCAATAACAAATAGCAAGGAGAAGCTCTGTCTTCAACTATTACAATGTAATGATTCTCTTACTCGTTTCCTGTTCTTTTCTGTTCAAGAGTTTTCTGGAAATGGCTTTCGTCCCTTTAACTTGGTTGAATATTTCAGTTGGTTCTCATAGCTTTCATCACTAGAGTTGGCTTACAAGTATCCCAAAACACGAATGCGATAAAATCGAATTGTGCTAGTTTTGACCCCCTGAATTTACCTAAAAATGGTAATTGCTGACACATGGTGCTGCTTTGGGTTTTGGTTAAAAGCATCTCTAGTTCAGGTGGTAAGAAGTAACCCAAACAATTTCCTCAGCGGTGGTCTTTCCATCTTCCTGGTTGGTTTTAAATGCTGAGGATTCCGTACTAGCGAACATGTCAATCTTGTCATGCAGCGAAGCCAGAGTGGTGCTCCCGTGGGCCTGGCGGATACCCTGAAGAAAAAGTAAAGTTCTGGGACCAGGGTTTGCTGAAAATCAGCTTATGATGGGAAATTGGAGATAATTTTTTTTTAAATGACAGAAGAAAGAAATCATCTCATTTGTTGTTCACGGTGGGAGCTAGCATGATATCCAGAAGCATAAACTGTCCCTAGTCGTGAATGTCAGAAGCCCTTTTACTGTTTTGCATTCCAGTTTGAGTAGTTTGTATTGAGATCTGATTCATATCTTGTGTACATTTCGGTGTGTAAAAGGAAAAATTCGTGTTCTTACTTTTGGAATTTGCAGGACAAAGGGCATGTTGTTGGTTTGCTGGAAGATTGTATTCTGTATATATGTTTTCATGTAAATAAATGAAAATCTATATCAGAGTTATATTTTAATTTTTATTCTAAATGAAAAGAAACCCTTTTTACTTGAAAAAATTGTAAGCCACATTGTTAATAAAGTAAAAATGAGTTCTATGGTGGTGTGTGTGTCTTTCTATGTAAGGTCACTAAATACTATCTTTAGGGTTTGCGTTTTGTTCTGTTTGTCTTTTCCTGCTACGCACTAAAACGTGTGTTTGTAGGGTTTTAATAACTATGGTTCTGAAAGTCCCGTGCGATCTTTCAGGGTTACCCGATAGCTTTGGCACTTTTTTTTTTTTTTTAAGATTTTATTTATTTATTTGACAGAGAGAGGCACAGCGAGAGAGGGAACGCAAGCAGGGGGAGTGGGAGAGGGAGAAGCAGGCTTCCTGCGGAGCAGGGAGCCCGATGCGGGGCTTGATCCCAGGACCCCGAGATCATGACCTGAGCCGAAGGCAGACGCTTAACGACTGAGCCACCCAGGCGCCCCAGCTTTGGCACTTTTTATTCAAGGCACTTGTGTTTATTCTTTTTATTGAAACATTACAGTGTGTCCTACACAATCGCCTCTAGGCTTTCCCATGGTCAGTGATTGGGTTCTTCTGTGATTGCCTGCTGCCTCAGGACGAAGACGACTTTAAGTCCCCCCGTCACTCCACACTCAGCGTTGCTGAGGGGCGGAGCCAAGGCCAAGGGAACGAGCATTCAGGGGCAGGTGGTGGAAGAACATCCCTTTCTTCCGACCCTGGCCCACCTTAATCATCCAACTTCTCTTAAAGTAGATTATGTTTGCCCCTACTGAGAAGCAGGTTCTGTATATAGACATTTTTGTTGTGTTCTGTTTTGAATTATGAAAGAAAGCTTTTTCCATCAGTCCATCTTTACTACCAAAAACAAAGCCTATGACGGTAGACAAAAGTGGGAAGCACATCGTTCATTTTCCCCAAATATACTAGAAACAGAAGTCAAAGATTATAGGGCTGAGTAAATAAGATTATTATATTTCTATTTGTGCTTGAAGATCCTTGATGACAAAGAAATGGAGACTGGATATATAATAAGATAAAGTGGAAGCTGAACACTTTTCCGGACCTCTCAATTGAATGAATTAAAGCCAGAAAAAAGACACAATCCCTTCCATCTCTCTCCGTCTTGCCACCAAGACCCTATTTTTAATGCTTCTGCTCTCTGGTGAGGCTGTTGTCAATTTTCAGGTCACTAGAAACCCCTTCCCCTTTGTTCTGGCATCTGGTGCTGCTACTCTCTTATTTCAAGGCCGTGGGACAGTGCCACGCTTCCTGGAGGTTCAAGGACCACATAAGAAATGCTGTTTACACGGACATGACCTTGAGTGGCTCCCGTGTGAAGACCGGACGTTTCATCAGCGAGGTGAAAATACTACGGCAGGGTACTAGCTGGGCCACAGTGGTTTTCTAGGGAAGAACTTTCTCAGGAGGCTTTGTGATGTCAGCCCACACTGGAGTAGCTCCTCTGTGCTGTTGAGGCTCCTGTTTGGAGGACTCACGCGGACGAAAGCTCTCCTTGCGCTTTTCTGAAGTCCCATCAGCGCTCGATTTGCATGCCCGCCATGCCTTCCCACCCAACCTCACGGTTCGTGTTCTAATAGTCGTTGCCATCTTTTGCTTCAAAGTTGTTGGAATGGCAGACGTGCAACAGTTAGGTGTGCATTGTGGAGAGAGAGTGAGACCGGGGTGGAGACGGACGGCATCGGCTTGGAGAAGGACTCTCGCACTTTTCAAACGGTCCTGGGTTGAAACACTGGTTGTATTGCTTGCCATGTATGTAACACAAAACCTCAAAGGCAGGTGGTAATACATCCATACCCGCTTGACAGGAGGATTAAAGATACTGTGTGGCACTAAGCCAAGAGTCTAGCACAGAGAGGGTGAACCCAATCCCTCGATTTACTGGGCACATCAACTCCTGGGCCCTTGACCGCTCGCTGGAACGTCTGGGCGGCCACAACTATTGTGTCCATCGTGCCCACCGCAGGGGGGAGCCTCAGGTACCCAGGCCTGACCCAGTCACACCCTGGAGAGCTGGGCCCCCTGCTCCACCCCTGAATTCTGAGGAAGAACACACCATGCGGTGCAGGATCTGCACCTTCTTTTCAGAAGGGTGGTGACAGCCCACGGGCAGGGGAGTGAGGGTCCTGAGGGTCCTCGAGCTCCAGCTTGGGTCAGTGCAGGAGGGGGAGAGCGCTAGCAGGAAAATGGGAGTTCTGGGGTGGCCTGTCCAGAGAGACCCCCTTTGTTTTTGTAAGCAGAGGCCAACCCTGTAACACACCACCTTATATTTGCTGTCCTTCCTTCCCTGATTGCATTTCCACTTGCCCTCAGTTCCGTTGCCGTGTAATTTTATCCCACAATCAAATACTAGCATATAAGCTTTGCCTCAGACTGTGTTATCTTTGGAACCCCAAATTAGCCAGTTGGTGCCAGAAGCTTTCCAGAAAACAGAGCTTCCAGATGGGATTGGGGAATCCGACTGCCACCCATCTGAAAGCCACGGGACCCTCTTGCTCTTCAGGAGCAGGTAACCAATCCCAGCAGTATGCTCAGCATCCCTAGAGCTCCTGCGTGCGGCTGACTAGGATGAACGGGAGGCAGGCAAGGCTTCTACCTTGGGCAGGGAGCCGGGACGAGGATCTCCGTGAACACCGTACGTGGGGGGCTGGCTTGGCAGCGCTGGCCTTGGAAACGGGAAGTGGCAGGCAGCCTTAGGAAAGCAAATTACCAGCTTGGGTGCATCGAAGGCAACTTTCAGAGATATTCTTGTCTAAATCAGCCACAGGGAAGACTCGCTGAAAAATCAGGCCCAGGATCTGATGAGGAGGATGGTGGAGCTGCAGAAGATGTGAAGCGTGAGACCTCGACAGGCTTCCTTCTGCAATGTCAGATGGCGATTTTTCCTCATAGTGACAGAGTGAGCCTCTGAAATGTGGGATGGGGTCACAGAGTACATAAGCCAAGAACCTTCCATAGCCCTGTCTCCTCCTGGCTGGCTGGCCTTCCCCTCGCCTGAGGACAGGATGCAAAATGACCACGTTCTCACGATGTGTATCACGATTTCCCTGCCCCGTCGTTGCTTCCACGATAACGGGACAGGTCTCAGGATGGCCCACACTGGGAATTATCACCCCTGATCCTGGAAGGACAGTCCACACACGGCAGGAATTACAGGATGCGGCTAATATGCTGGCAGGAGCCGGGGAGCTTATGTGGGAGCCGATGAGGACGTTAGACCTAGCCCTGGACACGAGACTGGATGTGGGGCATTTGCCTGGGACTTGGGATTTAATCTTCTTATAAGGACAATTTGGAGCCAGTCTTAATGATTCCTGGGTAGGGTTCCCAGAGGTTTTCCTACAGTAAACAAGATGGAAATTCCAGAACGTCCTCTTCATTGTACTGAGGAAGAAGCCCGAAGGCTGGAAATAGGATGGGTAGACTCTGTAAACCCGGGCTCAGCTGATGCTCCTGCTTTTTTAGAATAGAGTTTGCAGGGGCGCCTGGGTGGGTGGCTCAGTCGTTAAGCGTCTGCCTTCAGCTCGGGTCATGATCCCAGAGTCCTGGGATCGAGCCCCGCATCAGGCTCCCTGCTCGGCAGGAAGCCTGCTTCTCCCTCTCCCACTCCCCCTGCTTGTGTTCCTTCTCTCTCTGTCAAATTAAAAAAAAAAAACAAATTAAAAAAATCCCATCTGCAGGGACATTGAACCTACACTTTCCATCTTGGGAAAAGATGAGGGCATCTTATTCTGAGCATATGAGAGCTGGTTGTCATGGGAGAGTGCAGATGATGGCGCAACAGATGCGTTGTTGGGGGTTGGGCCCAGGCATGCACCTCCCGGGATGTGCTTGGCGTCCACGGCCTCCCGGGCCTGCACCTCCTTCATGGACGGCCCAGCCGCTGCACCTGGTGCTCCAGCCCCACACCACCTGCCATCTTGCCTGCTCCTCTGTCCCTGGAGGGCCGGCCCGGCACACTCTCCCAAACCACCATGCGGGCAGCCACACACATTCTGGCCCCCCCGAGCCCAGGGTGCCAGACCCATCAAAGCTTCCACTCCTTCGGTCTCTGCACCCAGGTGAAGCACTGGGCACTGTGGTCTGTGGCTTCTACCCATGGTGGTAGAACCGGAATCCGGAACTTGGAGCTGGAAAATGCTGGGGGTTCGTGTCGCGTGGGCAGACCTCGATCAATGAAAGGCAGCAGGTAAATTCCTCTGCTGTCCTCCCCCAGATCACCTTTCCCCACTGTGGCGGTCTGTACGTCTGTCCAGAGACATCCCGCACGTCTGAACGACCACTCGTGCTTTCTCGTGAAATCACGGCCAGCGATCTAATGCACTACTCTTCGAGTTTGCGTCTTGTCCCCCCTTCCACGCCTTCCTTCCCTCAGCTGGGAACCTGCTGGTAAAGCTGTGGCTTCTAAGCTCATCTCCAGGATCTGCTTTCTGAGGATCGAGCCCGAGACAGGAGGCAGCTATCGTTATGCAGATGCATTGTACAAATAATAATGGTTAAATATCCTGGCATGATCCAGCCATCATCTGGAGCCCGAGAAACTTATGAGCCTCCTGTCACTGAGCCTGATCGCCGTGATATGAAGCCTTTCTGAATTGCTTTAAGACATGGGTTGGAAGTTCACATTAAAACTGTTCTTCCTGGTTATTAAAGTAATGGGTGTGCATTATAGAAAATTTGGAAAGGGCCGTCATCCAAGCTCCTGTTCTCTAACCAGGTCCAATTACCACTCTCCCATATTTCCGTGTATATTTATAACGCGATGTTGAAATCCAGTTTATGCCATTTAAAAATTGTCCACAATTTATTTTGTAATTGCGTTCTCTGGGGTGGAGGTAATATTTTTAGCTATCTAATATTTTTTTAATGTTCCAATACATTTTTAAGGAATTCAGTGTAACAGATGTTTGTGTACCACCCACCCAGCTTCCAGAAGTATTATTGTTTTGCCGTATTTGCTTCAGATTTATGTGTCTTACAGACTCTTACAGGTAGAGTCAAAACCCCTTTTATCTCCACCCCAATTGTTTCCCTCCCTCCTATCCCAGAAGTAACCACAATTCCAACTTTTCCAATTGTAGGCAGGATTTTTACAGTAATACTTCATTTGTATATAAGCATGATAATGTACACCTCTGCTTTATGGGGTTTCAATATTTTCGTGAGTGTTATGCTCCTCGTGTCATAATGCAATTTACTCTTTTTCCTCAATATTATGTCTGTGAGATTTATGCATGTTAATATTTTTCTAATTCATTTATTTTCACTGCTGCGTAAATTCCATTGAATGTATGATTTCCTTCTCCATTCTCCTACTCTTGGACCTTTATGTTCTGCTTTTCTGCCATTTCGAAGAATGCTGCCATGAACATTTTCGTACGGTTCTTACTGTGCACACGGGCAGTGCTGTCCCCAAAGGCTGTCTCCACAGGTGGAATTGCTGGTCGTGGACCATGCCTCCTTGCATCTATGCTGGGTATTGCCAGTGGTGTCCCAAGGGGTGTGTCCAGTTTGCACCCCTGCCAGGAGTGTGGGAGCTGTCTCTCCTCCACACCCTTGCCCGTCCTTGGCAGAGTTTTTCATTATTGCTGATCCGAGGAGTGGAGAAGCGGCAACTCCAGATCATTTCAATGCACATTTCTGTAATTCCTGGCGAAGTTTAGTGTCTTTGCATGTGCTCACTGGCCATTTGTGTTTTCCCTCTTGTGAATCGCCCGCTCACAGCCTGTACACATTCTCATTCTCCCTCCCTCCCTCCCCCACTTCTTTCTCTCTGATTTATGAGTCTTTTCTAAAATAACTTCTTTTTTTTTTTTTTAAAGATTTTATTTATTTATTTGACAGAGAAAGACACAGCGAGAGAGGGAACACAAACGGGGAGTGGGAGAGGGAGAAGCAAGAGCAGGGAGCCCGATGCGGGACTCGATCCCGGGACTCCAGGATCATGACCTGAGCCGAAGGCAGTCGCTTAACCAACTGAGCCACCCAGGCGCCCTAAAATAACTTCTTGACATGAATCCCCTATCAATTGCCTGCATTGTAAATCCATTTCTCCACTTTGTTTTGGTCCTGTCAACTTTACTCTGTCCTTTGTAGTTCAGAGGTTACTTGTTTTAATGTACTTCAACGTACCATTCTTTTCCTTTCCGATTCTTGCTTTTATCCTCTTGTTTAAGAAACGTTTTTCTACTCCGAAGACATTCAGATGGTCTCTTTTATTTTCTTTTAGATGTTAGTAAGTTTTACTTTTTCCAACCCCCTCCAGAATATTTTGGGGGGGGTTTGGTACTCCCCGTGTTATCCAAAGTGGTGATCCCAGTTCACACTCCTGCCATATGAGCGTCATGCCTGTTCACACCCTCACCAGGACTTGGCGGCGTTTATAATTATTGCCGGTCTGAGGAGTGTGGAAGCCATCTGGTCAGGGAGGGAGGAAGACAGGTAAATTGCCTTGCTCTAACTGCCGGGGAATTTCTCCTTTTTCCACTGACTCGCCATTCCACCTGCATCACGTTCTGAGCTTACGTATATGTGTGGGTCTGTGTGTGGCCCCAGCATTCTGTTTCATTGGTCTGTTTGTCTGTCCCTATGTCATTACCACACAAGTATTATGGCTTTATAATAATCCTCAATACTCAGGGAAACCTCTTCTTATTGAAAGCTGTCTTGGCCAGTTTTAGTCGTGTTCTTCATCATGAATCTCAGACTCAACTTGATGAATTCCATAGAATACTTTGGGATATTGGGTGTAATTATATTAAATTTATGGGAACATTTGGAGAGCATCTACTTCTTTTATCCTGTTGAATCTTTCTGTCCAGAAGATGGTACAATTATTCATTTACTCATGTCTTTTTTAAGTCTTTCAGTAAGGTCATGGTGTCATTCTCCATAAAACCGTCGTGACTACAAGTCTCTTCATTATTTAAAAAAAAAAAATCTTCAAAGCAGCGGGTACCATGAGAGCATGTTCTGAGGATGAAACTGAATTTTGCATTATTCGAGCTATTTAGAAATGAGATTTTTGCCCATATGAAAATTCATATGAACATGGGGTTCACTGAAGTTACAACTCCCAAAATGCTCAGCTAGTTGACATTTCTAAATGTCTCTTTTGCATAGTTTAAGTCTTAGTCAAACCTCAGTTCTACAAACGGTTTGAAAAAACTGCTTTGCATGTTATCCCGTCCGACTTGTCAGAAACCCCTGTAGCCAAGAGGCGTGACATTGGAGTGTTAGAAAGGTGAGAATGGTCTGTCTTGTTCTACACCCCACACTGATAATGCTTACCTACCACAATTTGAGCAAAGTGGTCCATTCTCTCCCCTCTGTTGGCATGAACGATTAACTGTTGACACTTGAAATATAGACTTTTGTGCTGTGTGCCATTTACTCACTGACCCACCTGAAATAGGGCAGCCTTAATATGTAAATGAGCTGATTGATGCTGTTACCAATAATCCCTATGAATGAACTACAGTGGAGACATTTGATGAGACGCTTAGGCTTATGTGAAGCTAATCATTCTGATAAGAAACCTAAGAGGACATTAACGCATAGAATAAAAATGCTTCAGACCGATGAAGCAGATGCACGGTGCCAAGTGCATTAGGGAACAGAATAGCACTGTGCTGGCTGCTCGTAAACAGCCAGAAGCCACCTAGGAAGGAGATAAAGCATTCGCAGGAATCACTGTCGAGAACAGAGCAGATGTGTGTACAAGCGGGTTTGGGCTGAAACTTAGAAGAGAGGTGATGTTTACGTTGCTTTTCAGATCCCTGGACAAAATCCCAGCCCTGGTTACTGGCCTTAAAGTGCAATGGGAAGCTCAGATGCCTCCAGGGCTCAGCCAGGAACCAGAAATGGGTGCAGGGAGCCGGTGGGCGCTGTGGGAAGCTGGAGGGGACACACCTGTCTACGAAGAGGCCTGTCAGTAAGTCTGTGGCCAACTGTTACCTTGTCTTCTCATTTTCCAAGGGCAACTAGAAGAAATCCAGATATTTATGTGAAATTTCCAAACTGTCTGATGCTGGCAAGAAATTCTAACACTTTAAGGATGATGATGGCTAAAGAAAGTGTCCCCAGTTAGATCGCAAGCCCCCAGAGCAGGATCTCTGCCTTGCCCAAGCCTGCAAAGTCCTTAACCCAGACGTAGCCACCTGGGAGCTACATTCCGTAGTAAATATGAGGCATTTACCTAGGAGATTGATTATCACTTTTTTCAAGCGACTGAAATTTTGATCTCTTCTGACAGTAGTTAAAACACATCAGAATTCATCCTTGCTCAGTTAAAGGCTTACTTATAACTGTCAAAGTCAAAATGAGAGTCCTCTTAGCATCATTTTACTGTGCAAGGATGTCTGTGTGTATGCGTTTTTGCTTTGGGGGCAGGGGTCCTGGCTCAGGTGGGGTCCATTCCAATCCAAGAGAAAGAAGAGGCTGGCCCTCCAGAGTTGTTCTGCTCCAGTTGGATGACCCAAATCAGGTAAATTAACCTGTAGACTTTTCCGTTGCTTCACCTGTAAGATGGGAATGGGGATGCCGTGATGATTCACACCTCTGGTGTGCTAGACTCTGTGCTTAGAGCTACGTAAATTACTCGACTTATGCCTTACAGTTCAATGAAGACTCAGGCATTAGTAGATGCCATTTATATACAAGAAAAGTAAGGCTCAAAGATTAAATCATTCACTTTCGGAGGACAGACCTGGGATTTGGATCCTCTACAAGATGAATGTGTGAATTCACTTGGAACAAAATCTAAGGTGCACTTCAAAATTATATTATGGGCCAGCTTCTTCAAAGGGGCCAATAGGTACATGGCTGTAAGTTAGAGATGGGATTCACTTATTAATTGAGCATCTACTATGTATTAGGTGTCCTGCGAGAAATGGAATAGAGTAATACTTGGGTCTCCTGTTCAAGGGATAGACAATCAGAGGAAGTTGGAGTACATAATGAGCTTTAGAGATCCTTGCTTTGGGTCAGATCCTTGGAGAATTCTGATAGAAACTTGAAGGCTCCAGCATTCCTTGGGTAGTGTAATTGCATAAGTTGTTTATTCTCTTACCTCCTGAATGTTTTCCTTGTGTTTTGAAATGTTGGCCTGGCAGCCTGGATGACAGCATCTGGTAATAAGTTGTAAAAACATGGCATTGTTGTGGCTCTAAGTTTTAAAATAGCAAATAATGTAGTTCTGAATGGTTCCTATTCCAAAGGAAAAAATGTGCATATTTTAAGGCCAAAGGACAAGAAAAAGTTTATATTACATTTTCCTATAAAGTATATAGAGCCACATTCACTCATTCAATTAGCATATGTATCGTACTGTGGCAGCACCATAAGTAACAAGATGCCTACAATACACACACTCAGATTCTGAGACTGTCTAGTGGGAGGTGAACATGGCGGGGGGCGGGGGGCGCTACAGAGCTGTGGTTAAGAGTGTCTCAGGAGTCAGGCTGTCTCGATGTGAATCCCTATTCTGTAATTTGGGTAACTTTACATCTGTGTGCCCTTGCTTCATTATCTGCAAACTTGGGACAATAGCGTCTAGATCATTCGGTTGTTGTAAAGAGTAAACGGGATAACCCACCATTAGAAATAGGCCCTCAGAAATGCACTGTTATGGACGTCGGTATATACCAAATGTTCGTAGAAGCATTGTTTGTAATAGCCCTCATTAACCCAAACGCCCACCATTAGTAAAATGGATAAATCAGTTGACCACAGAACAATAAAAATGGATAGTCTCTGGCTGTATGCAAAAGCATGAATAAATATTTAAAAAGCAGTATCTAGTGAAAGAAGCCACATTCAACAAAGCAGGTGCTTGATGAGTCTGCTCCTATAAATATTCAAAAACAGGCACAATTATGAAAATTCAACCAAATATTTTTATGGATACATAATTAAGGGCACAACTACAAGGTAGAGCAAGGGAGTCGATACTGTAAATCAGTCTATGTTGATCAGAAAGGAGCAGAAGTTACCCGGATGTGGAGAATGGAGTAGCCAAGAGCTGCTGGGGAGGTTTCTAGGCATTTGGATGGGATGGGTGTCTGCATTCCCCTGAGAGAAGGAAGAGCCTCACCAAGGTGTGGAGAAGAGCAAGGACATGGGGAACTTGCAGAGGGATGGCTGTAGGGGGAAGATGGGTTACAGATTAGAAGTGACACAGACTTCTGGAAGGTAGAGGAGGGGTCTTATGCTCCCAGATGCTTTCCTCCAGCCCAGGACACACTTCTTTGTCTTTTTGAGGCTGGTTGGTGAGCTCTTTCAGGGTGAGTTAGGACTCTGTGACAACATTGGCCTCACTTCCAAGGTGTGGCCTGCTCTGTGGTCCCCACTGAATGCTCCACGTTTGTGAAGAGGCCTCTCCACTCTGGTTGCTAGAAGCTTGAACAGATCCACACACAGGCAGAGAATGGAATCAGTCAAAGACTCCAGGGGATTCTCTGCAGATTTCTGGAAGCTTCTCTGCATGGCTCCCTGCTCTGTTATGCTGCTCCATAAATCCTAGCCTTCTAGGTCTCCCTGGCCTCTGACCTCTGGACTCTCCATGTAGGTCATTGTTTGAGTATGAGTCCTTTCTTTGGGGGAAGGAACAACCATCCCAGTTTGCCTGGGAGGGAGGGGTATCTGGAGGCACAAGGTTTTCAGGTGCTAGAACCAAGGAGGTCCTGGGCAGACCGGGACCCCTGGCTACTGGGAGTCAGTCTGGAAGGTGCTTCCGATGGAAAGTGCATGTGATCACAGGGATGGCTTCATTTTCTGTGATTCCTACTTCTGAAAATAATTGTTTCCTGTGTGTTATGTTCTAATGGCTGATGGTGGGAGGCTGAGTCAATATCCTGTTCCTCCCTCATCGCTGGAAGGGGAAGTTAATTTTTTTTTCCATTGTGAATCTAATTTTTTCTTCTACAAATAAGGGTACTGAACTGAATCCCGAACCATTGGGAAGATTAAGAGATCATATGTACAGATGTTTAAAACGAATAAAATGTTATCTAAACGCCTATGTTTTTATTTACTGGGATACTACATCCATTTTCATACTTACAACACCTTTACTTATCCCTATATAGATATTAAGCCAAAGTAAATCCAAGAAGAATTAAAGATTGGAACATTAAAGTAATTAAAGTCACCAAAATGGGAGAATATTGTCATGAAAGGTAGTGTTTAGAGAACACCAAAAGAGAATAAAATAACAAGTGTGATTTTGACAGACACAATAAGCAAAGTTTTAGAAAAGCATTTGTAGTATCATGACAAAAGGTTAATATTATTGATAATTAAATAGTTCCTAAGAAATAAATTCAAAGTGTGGACTCTCCAAAGAGAAAGAAATTGGAGAACACTGTGGCCAACACGTCTTGGAGAAAACCGACTTGAGATGAAGACTTGGAGTAGTCACACCTGCTGGTGTGATTAGAGTTCATTGTCATTTGCATTAATTAATGAACATGTTTGTGTTTGCTGCTGGGATTTTTTTCCCTGCCCCTTTCCTTATGCAGATCTGATCATCAATATGCAAGTTTCTTTTCTCAATACAAGCAATCCCTCTGGGGCCATCTTGCCAAGAGAGGACGGACCAAAGCATTTGCTTTTGCATCTTCCATCAGGAACTGTCCCCGTGAAAGGACTACTTTGTTTTCCACGACTGTTTCTCCTCCGATGCTTGATGACACAAGAGGGTATAATGTTCAAGGTGGAACACGGGAGCCCTTGCTCAAATGTGGTTACTATCGCTAAAGGGATTTGCACAGCCTGCTTTGAGGGGAGACTTAGCCTGGATGGTGGAAGATCACATTCTAAATGACAACAGATTCTAGAGAGGGGTATTCGGGGTCGGCATAGTTGGTGGCTGAGTTAACACTACACCACGATCTAGGGGCTGGGGCTCTGTTGAGGCAGTTGTCCGCAGGGGCCAAGGAGATGAGGAGAGGAAGGATTCTCTTCCATCTCTTTCAGTCAAACAGAATCCTGGCATTCCCCTGGCGGGGAAGCACTTGATCTGGCCCTTCCTTTTGCATCCTCTTCTCTGTTTTAAAGAAACGCTTCCCAAGCTTGTGTTCACGTCCTTGCCAGCTTTAGTCAACAACTAACTGCTAGATGTCCCCAGTATGGGTCCACCACACCGGCCTCTGCGGGGGAGCCATCTGCACGGTCTTGGGCGTGTTCTGAACCCCGCAAGTTCTAGCCTTGCTAGCTGCGGTGAGACAGGAGGGAGGGCTTCTAGCCTGAAGGAATATGGACAATTTGTTCTATGTTTCTCAGTTTTTTTATGCAAACATCAATATAGATTACATATTTACATATATATATATTTCTTACATATCTTCCCATGAGCTTTTGTACATAGTAATATCTCAATTATTTTTTAAAAAAACTGCTTTTTCCTTTTTAACAATGTTTTTATATACAGCTATACTGCAATTTATTTTAGCAATCTCTTATGATAGATATTTTGGTTGTTTCTAATTTTCTGTATTGTAAATAGTGATTCAGTGAACATCCTAACACTTACTCTTCTCCATACTTTCATTATTTTTGACGTTCCAATCTTTACTTCTTCCTGAATTCATTCTGGCTTCAGGTCTACAGATATAGTAGAGCTATTATAATCATGAAAATGTAGGAAATATTTTGTCCTTTTATATTTTAGTTCCTTAGGATGTCTTTCTAGGTGAAACAGTTACATCAGAAGGTACGCATATTGATGAGGCTAATGCCTTCCAGCAGGTTGTCCCAACTGATATGCTGATGGGCTGTACACGAGTGTCATTCTTTTTGTATACTCTCGCGGGCAGTGCTTAGAGACTTCCTTTCATTTTTGTCAGAGAGGAGAAAAGAAATTGCAGTTCCTGCTTCTCCAGTTTGCATTCTTTGAATATTAAAAGTACTTTAGCTTTTCGTATGTTTGCTGGCTGTTTACATTTCTTCTCGGAATCACCTGGATTCCAGTTCCAGAGAAGCGGAACAAAAATGTGCACCAAGAAAACGGTTGGAATGGACCACGTGTTTGCCTGAGGCAGGCACGCCCCCCTCAGCGCGGAGAGCTGCCCTACCTGACTTTCAGCTCCAGTCCTCCTCCTGCTTCATTTCCTTTTCCTTCCTGGTTCTTTTCACTCTCCAGCATACTCCAGATTGTATATGCTAAGCCTGTTCATCTTGTCTCCCCCACTAAAACGCCAGCTCCATGAGGACAGGTCATTTTGATTGCTTTTTGGGACGCCTGGGTGGCTCTGTTAAGCACCTGCCTTTAGCTCGGGTCATGATCTCAGGGTCCTGGGATCGAGCCCCGTGTGGGGCTCCCTGCTCAGCGGGGAGCCTGCTTCTCCTTCTCCCTCTACGTGCCGCTCCCCCTGCTTATGCTCTCCCTCTCTCTCTCTCTCTCTGACAAATAAATAAATAAAATCTTAAAAAAATTTTTTTGACTGCTTTTTCTCTCCTGCTGCTTTTTCTCTCCTGCTGTATCTTTAGAATCCAGTACAGAGTACGTGCTCAGTTAATATCTGCTGAATAAGTAAGTGATCTGAGATCTCTACATTTACATTAACGGTAAGAATTACCTTAAGAATCATCACAGCAGTTCTTTGAGGTGGTATTCTCCCCCGCTTCCCCACTCCCTGCCATTTACAGCTGAGAAGGTTTGAGGAAGGAATTTGACCACAACCAGAAAGGTGAAGTGTCAGAGTGTCAGAATTAGAACTCGAATCTCTCCAAGTCCAGAAGGCTCTTACCAACTCTTCCAGGAGTCCAGAGCTAAAGGAGCAAGAGCTGATGTTAGGATCAATACCCAGACCCTTTCGTAAAGAGATGTTTCTGCTTCATCTCCAGAGTGATCAGATCGTGTTGAGAGACACACAACGAAGTTCATACAATACGGATTATTTCTAGGCTAAACAGACTACCATGGTCACATCTACCAGGGCTCTTATAATTAGCATCTCTAAAGAAAACAGTTTCATTTATGTTCTAGCAGTAGAGTTATCTGCAGGAAAGATTGGTGAAAAGGGAGGTGAACCGTATGTGAATTAGCATTTGCAGAGCAGGCACCGTGTGCGTTATGTTTATTCTATCATCCAGTCCAGACAACAAGCCTAGGAAGCACCAGTGGAAAGATCATCGTGGGTTGAGATTAGTCATGAGAAGATTCATTTCTTTATCCATGTGCTCAAAATATTATAAATGCTCGCAATATATTGTAAACTCTCTTGGGCGTAAACATTAAACAGCATAATCCTTGACCTCAAGGCATGTACGTTCTAACAGAAAAAAATCAAATATAGGAAGATCTGGGGCTAGAACAGAGTCTTCTAATCTCTAGTCCAATATAATTTTAATAAAAACATAGGGCACCATTTTCACTTTACAAAGATCAATACTGATCATTTTTTAAAATAATTTTTAGGGCCCCCTGGGTGGTGCAGTTGGTTAAGTGGTGCGACTCTTGATTTCAGCTCAGGTCATGATCTCAGGGTCGTGGGAGCGAGCCCCATGTGGGGCTCCATGCTCAGTGGAGTCTGCTTCTCTCTCTCTCCCTCTGCCCTTCCCTTCTCTTTCTCTCTCAAATAAAGAAATAAATCTTAAAAAAAAGATAATTTTTAACTTCGCTCACATCAACTCCAGCAAAATTGAATATACTTAAATCTTCCAAGTGTGTTTGAATTCCACACATCGTACAGATGGCAGCTCAATCCCCTAGCTCAGAACTAAGATATTAGTACCCAGAGTTCCAACAACATTATTGTCATCACCACCATCATCATCAATAACATCATCAAAACTTCTGCTGAGCCTTTAGTGTGGGCCAGGCTCTGTGCTGACTTCTCGTTGGCTAACAGGTGTTGGGCACACACCACCAGCATGCTGGGGT
Organism: Leptonychotes weddellii; assembly: GCF_054177405.1. Taxonomy (NCBI): domain Eukaryota; kingdom Metazoa; phylum Chordata; class Mammalia; order Carnivora; family Phocidae; genus Leptonychotes; species Leptonychotes weddellii. The sequence goes on along the minus strand of NC_138373.1, from coordinate 41,631,118 downwards.
GTAAATATAAACTAGAGTTTATGGACAGGGGGTGACCTATAAGTAAAGAGGAATTAGAGCTCACACCATCTCCTGACTTCTTAACCTCAATGTGGACCAGGCATAAATGGACAGTATACTCTGGTCGATGTTTAAGGAGCAAAGGAAGCTCTACCTGAACACGATCCACATACTCATATGTAGTTCTGGGATCCAGCAGATCTGTGCGACTCTGTGACAAGTAGAAGCTTCCTGGATTGGGGGAGAATGGCCTTTGTTAGAAAGGGGAGCCTTCAGAGGTGAACAACTAAATCAGCTCTTCTTCCCAGAGCCAGCCCTCTCTGCCCAACCACCCAAATAAGCCTCTAGGACATCCGGATTTGCTGTCACCCCCATGCATTAGAGGTTATTATTTCATTTAATCCTCCAACAGCCGTATGAGACATTCTCTGTTATTATGTTCATGTTACAGATGAGCAAACAGAGACATAGAGAAATTAAAGAAACTAGTTCATGGTCCTCAACCAGTATCGAGAGATCAGGGACTTGAGTCTGGCATTCATGATCTTCCACTTGACCTCTGTGATATATATCACCTCCTAAAGCACTGGATTTCAGTAATTCATGCCACTGGCATATAGATTCTATCTAATGGATTGTTTCTAAATGTGTATATGCCTATAGTTTTTACCCTGGGCTGCAGATGTGGCGTGCCTAAGCATCGTGTTGAACACATACCTCTAACGGGTATGAAAACTGAAGTGAGCCAAAGCCCTAGCCATCTCTGCCCTCTGGTCTGAAGAGCTGAGCCTTTAAAGAACAAGCCGGAAAGAATCCTTAAATGCTCCACCAAGCCAGCCCCACAGCACATTGCCCAAGAAAAGTATTTTCAGCAGCCGACTCCAACTAGGCATTCAATAAATACTTGCTGACGGGGTGGAATTAAACAGATTTTCATGACTGACACAACGTGGGAACTAATTGCAAAACCTATTTGAGGAACAACTTGATGAAGCAAAGCAAACCTGAATGGGCCGATGTGGCAGCAGTATCGTGGTCTTAGAACATCTTGGTTTCGGGGCTGAAAGGCAGCTGAGGAGAACATTGTTAAGTGTGGCCAACGTGCAGGCAAGGGCCAAATAGAATTTCTTCGACTTAATAATTCTCGGAACTGTTTATGCAGCTGGGATAGTAAACGCTGTGGAAATTGTTTTGGAGTCTTTGCAAGAGAGTTGGTGCTCTTCATCTCCACATAAATCTGTGCACATGGGTAATGCAATTGCAACATCCAGCAAACCTATAATGACTGGGTCTCCCGGATCTCTTACTGCAGCATGAAAATCATATTGAAGATTATATTCTTGGAAATTGTATTGTTGCAAGATGAAATCAAACAGTTAAGCTTCAGGGGAGGTGGGGGAACCATGGCCTGGGGAGGGGTTTAACGAACGGTAACGCTGAGCGCATGTTCCTGGGAAGGGACTGTAATCTTCTCGATTTTGAATTGAAATGCAGCCCTCTGAGATTCTCCTGATGTTGGGGAAGTCGGATTGTCTTATTAAATTGTGCAGAAATTGACAGATTCCAAACAAATGGAGAGCGTAATCCTCGGAGAGTGCACAATAATCTGGCAATATGGAAATTACAAATTATAATATTTTCCCTTTGAGCAAATGAAATATGTAAAAGAACAACTACCTAATACAATAGAGTTTGTGTAATCCCTGGGTAGCTACCGTTAGCAAGCTATTTTATCACAGTTGCGTATTTCTTGGTTAATCGTGAATGCACACAATTAGGTTTAAAGCAAATTATAAAAATTTTTAAAGTTCAGTTTTTACATAAAGCGCCGTCAGGAAATATCAAAATGCTCTGGCAACCAATGGCATAAATCTTTTTAAATGTCTGTGCGCTTTACTGAACACTGCTTTTTTACTGTAATGCTAAGTCTTCTTTATGTCAGGGAATTTTTCTCATCTGTCTTCAGCCTATTACGGTGCACAGTCATCTTGGTCCTAAAGAAATAGGAACATTGAGCTCTACCGTAAGTATTTTTTACAATCTTGATGTTCTCTTTGGAAGACTGTGTCTCCTTGTGCTTATCTGTGGCATATGACGTGGAAATCCAACTCTGGTAGCGATAATATTAATTCATTTTATTCAACAACACTTTGGTGAGTGCTCTCTTCTTAAGAGTGGGGAGCTTGGTGTTAGGAGGGTTGTAGTAAGCCCAGCACACAGATCTGCCCTTCAGGGGCTTACACCTATTTAAAGAGCACCTGGGATCAGAGTTTTTAACATTCATCTCGTTCTCATTCTTTTTTTTTTTTTTTAAAGGTTTTATTTATTTGACAGAGAGAAACACAGCTAGAGAGGGAACACAAGCAGGGGGAGTGGGAGAGGGAGAAGCAGGCTCCCCGCGGAGCAGGGAGCCTGATGCGGGGCTCTATCCCAGGACCCTGGGACCAGGACCTGAGCCGAAGGCAGACGCTTAACAACTGAGCCACCCAGGAGCCCCTCGTTCTCGTTCTTAAAACAACATTGACCACAAGATCAATGTCTTCAGTCAACTCCTGATTATTCAAAAAGCTTACTCATTGTCCCATCTCCCGAGACCTTGCCTTATTAATTTCACTGCCCATCAGCTTCTCTCATATAGTGAAAGGACATAAAGAAGGGAAAACTCACACCAAGAAGGATGTGAGAAATCTGATCAAAGATCTGTAGGGCAATGTCTGAGTCTTGTGGGTGTTGATGACTTCCTTTCTAGGTTATTCACAAGTAACCTGGAATCGCCGTGTTCAATGCATGGGTGCACATCTCCGGCTGACCAGGTATTTGGTGTGTGTACGTTTTCTTTGTTTCTTTTTATCTTGCAACTGCCAATTCCATCTTATTACTGTTTCCTGTAAAGCTTGGTGTAAGTCTTAATCTCTCTCCATATGAAGTTAGAACGTTTTGCTTTTCAGCTATCCATTTTCTAGTGAAAATGAATCACATAGTATTTATAGAGATGGAACGTCAGCCTTAAGGAAGTTTCTGAAGGATGGAGACGGGCAAGACGCCGAGACCAGAATAGTGTACCAGAGGCAATGCTTAAAGGGCCGGGGTGAGCCAAGGGACCCTGTTCTTGTGGGCAAACAAGTCTTTAATTCCCTGGGTGGGAGGGGAGGAGCAAGGATAAATGTGCCTTAGGATAGGTATGATCCTCAAACATTTCCTCCAAGAGCAGTTACAAAGGCACCAGAATCAGGGAGATCCCAGATATTAAATCAACACTTGACTTATAATCAAAGAGACTCCATGCGCCTTCTGAATGATGCAGAGCCGGTTACCAGCAAAGACTAATGGAGAAGGAAGATGACGGAGTTTTACAGGAACTTAGCACGCTTAGGGCACATTCCATCAGGATATTCCATAGATGTCTTCTCTACTCAATCTTTGTAATGCTTAAAATGCATGAAAACAGGAAACTGCCTTCAAATGGATGCAAGGCATATGAAAGTGAACGTTCAGGTAATCGGAAAATGAGTCTTTGGTAAAATTTTGGCAGACTGTTCAGAATTAATCTTATGCAAATGGATGGAAGGAGTAAATTGAAATGTAGTAAAGCATGCATTTCTGAAATATGCTAGAGAATGCAATTCAGAAATCACTTACCAGGGACTCATTGTTTCATTTCAACATGGTAAACATCTATCGCATGACGCTCTCACATTGTACGCTGCATGAAAAATGAAAGATACCGATTCTCAAAGACCGACATGTTCCAATGACAAAATGACAAGTGGATAAGCAGAACAACTGACCCAGGCTAGGAGAGCTGATTATGGCCTGCTTTGGGGCATATGGGAGGCTGCTGGTCCAGGAAGGTCATCTGGAAGAGGTAGACTCTGGTGGGAGGTTGGAATGCGAAGGATGGGTGGCTCCCAGATGCAGGCCAGCCCATCCCTTCGGCCTCCGCAGGACTAGTGGAAGATGGTGCGTGCACTCACAGAGTAACACTACCGGCCAGGTGCATCCAAGACATCCTCCCATGGGTGTAGGTAGAACTGCATGGGGATGCAGTTGGGCTGACGGTGGGAACTGATTGATTACAAACAAAATATTTTCCGTGTGACATGAGGACGGTTTTACACTCTCAGCTATGTTCACCTCTCCTGGCCACGATGGAGGGGAATGTGATTGGAATCTCCTCGAAGAGCCCCTGAGATAAGCCTTGGACTCAGCACTGGACCATTTCTGGGGTCTCTCTTGGCTATCAAAATGTCACCGTTTCCAATTTTCTCTAGTTCAAACCACTTACGGCTAAGCATCCAGTATCATTCCTATGGCATCTTTTTTGTTCACATATCTTTGTTTGTTGACTTGGTTTCCCTACTAACCACGTTAAACTCCACGTCCGTTCTCCCCGTCTGCATGTCCAACCAGGTGTCAGAGCTGCGTGTTACCGAGTTGGTGCACCTGCCTCCTTGCCCCGTCTGTGAGCTGATTTGGGAGGCTCTCAATGCTCACGCATTTTTGGAGCATCACAGAAGAAATAGCAAGTCTCCAGTCTTCCGTGACTCCATTAGCGAACTCGTACCCACAGTACCACCCCCGCATTGCTCAATAAGAACACAGCTCTGACATCTCCGTTCCTCGAGTTCAAAGTCTTTGATACAGTTTAAATGGAGGGGCCCAGTCCCGCTGATTTAATTACCCTGCCATTTTAACTGAATGCTCTTTGACTTAATTTTATCTCAATGAGTACAAAGCGTCGAGAGACTCTCCCATAAACATGGAGTTGCCTCTGACAGCTTCTGGGAAGGAGCCCCATGGGGAGAACATGGTGATTTATAGTACTCTAACAGAACTGCAGAACAGTTTTGGCACCAGAAGGTTCTAGCGCTTAATTACTGCCTTTAAAATTTAAGCCAGAGTTAGGCACTGAGCAGTACCCAGCAGGAGGGGAAGAAAGGGCATGATTGCATAGCAAACAAAAGGCTTGTGAGATGATGTTGGTGTTATTCTTTCTCATGTATTCTGGAAAGAAACAATCTAAGTAATCCATCACTCTTTCTATGGCCTGTACTGTTCACACGGAGAGAACTGACCCCTTTGAATCCGACTGAAGTATGCAATCCAGAAGGTATTACCAGACTTCTACTTACTCCTAAAAAAAAATCTGGATTTTTAAAATTCTTTTTAGACAGTGCCTGGCCAAGATCTAAAAACTCCAGTAGTATCAGAAAAATGTTCATATACTTTTAATTCTGTAGACCACCCATTCCTTGCTCTCTCCCCCATTTAAAATATAGCATATTTTGCTATGGCTGACTTGCTAGCTGTTTTTAGAAATAACAATTTAATAATTTGGCTCTTGTAGATAATGCTGCTATAAATAATGGAAGCAGCCCAAGTGGTGTCCATCACTGATGAATGGATAAAGAAGAGGTACACACACACACACACACACAAAAATATTACTCAGCCATAAGAAAGAATGAAATCTCGCCATTTGCAGTGACATGGATGGAGCTAGAGAGTATTATGCTAAGTGAAATAAGCCAGGCAGAGAAAGACAAGTATCATATGATCTCACTGATATGAAGAATTTAAGAAACAAAACAAATAAGCAAAGGGGCTAAAAAAGAAAGAGAGAAGCAAACCAAGAAACAGACTCTTAATTCTAGAGAACACACTGTTGGTGACCAGAGGGGAGGGGATGTGGGACGGGGGGACACAGGGGGATGAAGGAGTGCACCTGTCGTGATGAGCACCGGGTCACGTACGGAAATGTTGACTCACTATACTGTGTACCTGAAACTAATACTACACTGTATGTTAACTAACTGGAATTTAAATTAAAACTTAAAAAAAGAAGTAACAATTTAAAAGATAAAGCTTTTCTCACTTTCCCCTTTTCTTCGAAATGGGAAGCCACTTTTCACTAAGAGGAGCTGGAGAATACCCCCCAAAGTTCTACATTGAATGGGGAAAGCATGTCTCTCATGTTCCCTCCTGTGCTCAGCAGGTTGAGCAGCTTTGAGCCCGAGGGCAGTGTTCAGAAAACCAGCCACAGATTGCCCATGATCCTTAGGAGGGGCATAAAAACGATGTCAATGGGAGCTGAATTTCGAAGAGCTCTAGAAATTCTGAAATGTACTTTCAGCAACTGAACTCAACATGTGGGGTCATCTGTGGGATTTGGGAGCTAGCCCTGTGGAAAGAGGAACTACAGAGGAGGAAGGGGGCGATTCTCCCCTTTTTACCTGCCATACCCCGATTCCTGGGAATGCCAGTCCTTGTTTCGGCCTCGGGCACCCTCAGAGCTGGTCGTAATCAGAGCGCCCTCCGTATCTTTGCACATGGTGTTGGTGTTGCCACCGCCCTCCATCTGCGTGGCTGTTGGATACCAGCTCAAACATCACCTTCCCGGGTTGGCCGCAGACACCCTCCCTCCCTTGCTTCTTCGCTACCTCGGCATCTCCCTCCTCCCGTGATGCTCTGTTCTGCCCCCCTCCCCACGGAGAGTGAATTCTAGAGCTCATGAAAGATGCCGTGGCTTCACAACCTAGCACACATAAGGTGCCCAGTGAGTATTTCCTGACAAATAGATATCCCAGCCACGGGAGCTCTTTTATTATTGACCGAATTTCACACGCCATCATTGTGCGGGTATGACATCAGCTTTCTTCATTACACAGATACACCCGTCAGAAAACACGTAAGTCACTCTCAAGTGTATGACTTGCGGGGAGATAGCTGGTGACCTGAAACATCCCATCTTCCCAGAAGACAAAAATAAGAAGAACTTGGGTGTGACTAGGAAAGACCCATCCCCACCCCCCCACCCCCCAGTTATCATAACGTGACACGAAATGGATCATAGTGAAATAATAATGTGGTTGGGAAAGTCACTGCCAAGAAGGACCATCACTGAGAGGAGCTTTGAAAGAGGAGACGAAATGTCTTTAACGGAACGGGCTGCGCTATGCGACCAGCCTCCTCGGCAGATTGAATGTATGAGTCACATGGCCCTTAGGGGGCCGGTTGTCCGTTATCCCACCGAGTTCTCTGATCCCTGCCACCCGCCGTCAATGACGTGCTCCCGGATTTATGTCAAACGTGCCAGGAGCCAGAAATCGTTCTGTGAGATTGTGGAATAGAAGAATAAACTCCTGAGTATAAATAGCAGGAATGATATTTGCTTTCTATACTCGTGTGTGTGTGTGTGTGTGTGTGTGAGTCTGACAAAATAGTTTTTCTAAAGCCTTGGTATCATTGGTTGTTTTTTTCTTTTCTTTCCTTTTCTTTTTTTTCTTTTTTTAAGCATTCACTTTGTGAGAGGAAGACTCAGGGAAATCACTTAGGTCCCTTAAGTATATGTTTCTAGCCTCTCCGAAGCATGGTGGCGAGAGGAGCAGGGCACACGCAGTCGGGTTGGGCCCCTGCTTGGTGCCATCCCTACCAGCTGACCTTGGGCATGACTCGTCAGCTCTCTGGAAGAGTTCTGTCATCTCCAGAATGAGGAGCTTAAACGAGATGATCTCCTTCCAGCTCTAATATCCTTTAGGACTATGTCTCTTTGTAATAGCATTTGTAACACTCTTAGAGAGCATTTGGGTCTCACACTCTATGTATCGCAAAAGCGTAGGTGGTTAACCAAACAGGAAATTACTGCCTTTTAACTGTAGATTTTCGGAAGTGAGATTTGTACCCTAGATGTATTTACATGTAATCCAACGGATGAAGGAATCAGGAAGGAGACTGGACGCGGAATAAGGTGTGCTGCATCCTTTGTAGCTTTTAAGACATGCCTGGTTTAGCGCACTGAATCATCTTGACCCTGAGAAAAATCTTTGCTGGGGGATTTTCGGGAAGTGCCATCTCTGGGGTACTGGAACCACTATTTTCCCCCCTCATTACTTTCAAAACCAAAATACTATCGAGAGGCAAATAGTTCTTGTTTCCGTGGGGCAATCAGCAAGTGAATGATGTAAAGCACCCTGTGATTTTGTTCTGTCTTTTATGGGTTTGAACATATCTGTGGCCACAGATTGGAAATCACTGAAGGAGTGGGCCCCGTCAGTAGGAAGCACAGAGGCTTATTTGTCAGTATCAAAGGGATGAGCAGTGAAAGGGAAGGGCAACATGCAGCACACCTATGTTTCATAGGTGAGCAAGCAGATAAAAAAGGACTTGTATTTTACTATAAGGTGAATTTATAGAGGGGTGGGGGGAGGATCAGGATTTCTGACTATCTGATCCGATCTTCAGCCCTAAAACGTAAAACCCCTCATCGGACCTGGGCTCGTGCCGCTCCGTGAGTTGCATGTGCTCTGCCGAAAAGCTCTGTGCTGCACGTCCCAGGCTTTATTGGAGGGGATTTTAGTTCAGTGGGAAAACGGAGTGTTTGGAAATAGGTTTTTACAAACTTTTATTGTTCTAGAATAAACAGAGATAATCGGTCTTAAAAGCTCTTTTTGCAAGCCCCGAGTTCAATTATAGTGTAGCTATAGTTCCAGAACTCTCTGAACTGCACCTACAAATTGTTCTCTGCACACACCTTTAACTTTAACATCTATTAACATCTATTCATTAGTCACAGGAGTAATTATCCTTGAATTCTAGAGAGGTCTCAGAGTGTGTTGGGTACAGATGTGATGACCCGAGGATAGGTGAGATCCATGTTGACCGGGGTCCTCGGGGCCTGGGGAGACTTTCACTGGCATCAAAGGTTGAGTAGGGAAAGAGCAGAAGATGGAGAGGTTAATAGGTAGCACTGCGTCTTTCCTGCAGGGTTACCTAGGGACCAGTAGTCCTCAGAGCATTCCCCTCTAAAGACATCTTTACATGCCACTCCTTTAGGCTCCTTAACTTAGATGCACATCTGGAATTTCAGAGATGGGCAGCGGCTGCCCACGGGCTTCAAGCTGATGGTTATGCAGGCAGATGAAGAGGAAGCCTCTCCCAAGGCTGTGGGCATGTACAGAGGGGGAGCCTACGAAAGTCATTACCATATGGGACAAATATTTTTAATGCTGTTATCCCAAAAAGATAGGAAATAAATTAATCATTGGGTACGATGTAATACAAGCTTACTTTTGATGTCAGATGGTCATGTGGCATGACAGTCTCTGAGTCAGCGCTGCTGAATTTTCAGCAGGGGTTCCACCTGGCACAGTCCCATCTTGGCTTGATTTCCACATATTGGGGAATAATCAGCTGATCTGTGCCTGGGGAAGCGGTTTTGATGGATTTCATCGTTTTAAATAGTAGCATATTTAGCATACTTTTTGCGAAGATAAGGAGTGACCATGAATATCTTTTCTACCACCCAGAGGTTTGCTACTTACTTTGTGGCCAAGGGTTAAAACAGGTGTGAACAGAAAGATGAATTGCCTATTTTTTTTTCTTTTGCAAAAAGGCAAGAGCTTCAAATTGTTGACCTTTCCTTTGATGAAAAATGGCTGTCAGAGTGTGCCATCTAGCAGTAATAAAAGCACTTAATCTGTCCTTTTGTGGTAAATGCAACTTAACGGTGGGGAAAAAAAAAAAAACCCAGCTTTTTGAAAGAATCTTATGCTATGGAGAGAGCATTTCGAAAATGGATCTTGGGAAGTGTTTCTATCATTATGTGACTTTTTTGAGGAAAGTAGTTTAAATGAATGGCTTATAGAGACTTTCATATTTCATACTTTAAAAAATTTGGGAACAATTTTCTAGCCAGCTCCAAAATTTTAAACAAAAGAGTTTCAGGGCACTTTGAACCCATATGTTAAAAATATAAAAATGCAGCACCTTCTGATTATGAAATGGAAACATCTGGAATCAGAGGAGTTTATTAGCTGAATTTCAGCCAACATTTGGATGCTTGACGGAAGGGACAAAAACCAAAGATTCTGGGCAGAACCAGTGACTTTCTCCACCTGGGTTACAACGGCCATTAAAACCACATTGAGGAATCGGCTGAATTCAGATGCAGACCTGTAAATTGCTAAGTCATGAAATGTTTAACCAAAATCTTTTAGAAATAATGGCATAGATTCAATCATATTTTGCTGCCAAAGATACTAGTAATAATTGCTGTTAGTAAGAGCACAATTTTGTGCCTTCAACAAATAACCCATTATTAAAAATTTTAGTTCATTTCTTTCAAATTTCTCTTTTTTAAATATTTTATTTATTTATTTGAGAGAGAGAGAGATGGAGAGCGTGGGAGAGAGAGAGCAAGCATGAGCGGGGGGAAGGGCAGAGGGAGAGGGAGACAAGTAGACTCCTCACTGAGTGGGAAGCCTGACGTGGGGCTCGATCCTAGGACCCTGGAATCCTGACCTGAGCCGAAAGCACTTAACTGACTGAGCCACCCAAGCGTCCCTCAAATTTCTATCTGTATGTATTTTATAACATGGATATTTACATGTCAATACATGTATTTACATGGGACAATATACATGTACTATATACATGAGCATAGTACTGCATGTATAGATATACGTATTTTGTAAGTAACTTGTGTATGTGTGTGTAGGTATGACTTAAAAGTAAAATATATATATTACTTAGAGAATACTTGCTCAAAACCATTTTTTCCCTAAGTTTCAAGACCAGGGGAAAGAGAAAATAATATTTATGCCAGAGTAAGGAGACCCAAGTCCTAGTCAAGGTTCTGCGTTAAGACAGGTACCTTGTTCAGATCCGAGCTGCAGGGTGGGAGAGTTTGGGGAAATACTGTTATGTGTGTCCATTGCCTGGCATATGGCAGAATAGACCCGCAGTAACCCATGGTGGCCATTAGCAGGCACACTAGAGACCCCCTGGCCCATTGTTTAATTATCTGGGTGAGGACATAGGGGGAATAGGGAGATGAGTGATGGGGAGCCCCTGCTGAGCCCCACCTGGGAGCTCTTTGGGGTCTTGTATTAGTTTTCATGATAACTTCTGATGATTAATTTCTTATAACAACATTCCTTCTAAGGGTCACTGAGTGTATCACAGAGGAGGGCTACAAAATCTGTATACAAACTTACTACCCATGTCAGGAACATTCCAGAAGGACCAAAAGGACAAAGAGTAGGACCCCAAAAGTTCTGTGAGCCTCCAGAGCCTATCAGAAGCTGGGAAGAGAAGAATACATGTGTTAGTGATTGGAAAGAGGTGGGATTAAAGGTTAAGATCGATCTAAATCAGTAATTCTGAACTTTTGGGGGGTCTTTAGTCCCTCTGAGAATCTGATAAAATATATGGATCATGTCTGTAGAAAATGCATGTATGAGTGTGAATATATGTTTATGTAGGATTCCAGGAAGTCATGCAGTCTCCAGAGTCTGCCCACTGACTCTTTAAGTTCTAGCTGTAATACTCTGTACATTTATAAATACCCAGAGCAGGAAATTCCTTTCATAAGGTTTGGCTATTCACAACCTCATCCCAGCATTGCCCATTTATACCTGTTCCCCTTTTAATTTGGTTTGGTAGCATTGGTGATGAAATCAAATGTGTTGGAAATATGTCCTTGTTTCCTAACTTGGACCAGCGAATCCCACTACCACCTGACCAAGAGTTTCCGAAAGTATATAGTGCTCCCATAAACATTGTCACTGCTTTATTTCTCCTTTTGCAATTTTTAAACATGTTTTAAAGGATCTCACGATGCTGTAAGAATGTTTTCTCCTTGAAATCTCACAGAGCTTCCTTCTTGAGTTTTTCCATCAGTAAGTTGGACATAGCAGCCTGCCACCAACTTTTGTGACTCTTGTATGTTTATCCAGATGTGTGATCTGAGAGCGGACGTTCTGACGTGGTGATCCCATCTGTTACCCGACACAGATCTCATTTTACTTATTAGCAAAATTTGTTTTCCAGTCCCTCACCCTCTGATTGAGGTTTCAGGTGTGATACACTTGATAGGAGTGAATGTAGCCCCAAGGAAGTCTAATTTGAACCAGCTCTTAAAGCAAGTTATGGAAAAGTCATTCTAATTCCAAATCCAAAGAAGAAATAAACATGAAAAATCCATTTAGAGAAAGGTCCGCCAGTTTATTTGGAAACTTTAGATGGCCATAGTCTGTCTGGGGTACTGTCAGCGACCAGCATAAAACTCTCAAAATTGCTCTGTCATCAGCCAGCAGAGCTAGGTGAAGACATGATGCTTTGAGCAGGCAACAAGTCTTGATTGTAGACTTATGTGAGCCGTAATTAGTCGTTTCGTTATTAATTGTAGACATTATGTGTGTATATGCATTTGTTTCTCTGCTCATGGAGAAACTGGAGCTTGGAGCAGAGACGAGGTGAATGTCAATTCCCTGGTCTTCTCTCCAAGATGAGGATAATGGGCTGATGGATGTGGTGTTGGTAATGATACCACCAGTGCTCGGAAAGGATGGTGCTCATTTACAAGCATGTGACAGGGGAGGAGCCTGCTGCAAGGTGGCATCAAGCAGAATAAAATCTGACCCAGTGAATAAATACAAGTGTGTGTCAATGTCAAATGGTACCATTTTGAGACACAGAAATGACAGAACAGGGGCCCCTGGGTGGCTCAGTCGATTAAGCGTCCGACTCTTGGTTTCGGCTCAGGTCATGATCTCAGGGTCGTGAGATCCAGCCCTGTGTCAGGCTCCACAGTCAGTGCAGAGTCTGTTTGAGATTCTCTGTCCCTCTCCCTCTGCCCCTCCCACTGTGCACACTCTCTCTCAAATAAATAAATAAATCTTTAGAAAAAGGACAGAAAAATTAATGTCTGGAATAGCTGCTCTGAAAGATTAAGGAAAGGGATTACCTGACCCTACCAATTGATACACCCAAGGAAGGGTCCCGCTGTTGATATTTAGGAAAAAGAATGAAATTATCTTCCTGTATAACTTTCCAGTCTTTGTCAGTTTGAATCATGGATCATAGCGGAGGTGTGTTTGGAGGGAGGCAGAATTTGAAGCCTAAATTTAGATTTACTTCCCAGAATTTCCAATATGAAATTAGTAGCAGACATCTTTTTTTCCCCTCTATTTTCATGGAGCCAAAAGCAGATCTAGAAAGAAGAGCAGGTGTTTGATTCAGTTACAAAAATTACCTCTTCACAGGGGCACTGTTTCATACAGTGTGACCCAACGATGAAACGAAAGGATTAGAGTTCCATCGAAGTCACCCCCTCATTCAAAAAGATTGCTTAAATCCTTGCTTGTTTATAAAAAACGTGAGGACTAGAGGCTTACCTCAACAATTTATTACCTCAGGATGCCTGTGTTGAGAAAGCATCAATGCTACCCAATCAAATATCTCCATCAGACATCATCGTAACAGCCCACTTTTGATAATAAATTTATTACTTCTTACAAAGTTGGCTGACCTACAAGGTGATACTTTTCTCCATCTAGGAAATTAAATATTGGTAAATGACTTCCTGCCCTGCTTAAAATCTTTCAATAGCTTCCTCTGTATGTAGGAAGAGATCAAGAGCCTCGGCCAGTAAGCCTCCCCAGCTCCATTTCCCACTATGTTTATTTTTCTTCTCTGAAGGTACCACGTTCCTGCCACAGGGACTTTGCACATACTATTCTGTCTGGAACATTTACCCTCAGCTTTCTTTACATATTTAGTCTCTGTGCTTCCTTCAGATCTTAGCTCACAGGGCACTTTTCCAGATTAGCTTAGCAACTTGATTATTTGCACCAGACTAAGTTATTTAAGAGGAGGGCTTCTGAATAGCACACATGCTTGCCTAATAAATATTTGTTGAAAGAGTGAATGAATGAATCAGTGAATGAGTGACTTGACCAAGCACACATTTTCGTAAGGAAGCTGAGTGACATGGATTAAAGAGAAGATGTGATGTCAATGATCCCATAAACAAATAATTTAGAGCACAGAGCTATTGGACACAACTTCCCTTACTGGAAACCGCTGATCTCCTGACCCTCAAATGCCTATTTATTATTCATAATTGTGGTTCAGGAAGACACCTCCTCCAGCATATGTGTGTGGCTTTTGTTTCTCCTCATCCAGATCAGCCCCACTACTTCCAAGGCCTACATCATTTGTCCTTTTTGTGCTTCACTTCAGTCTTTGGGACCCTCATTCTTCATGAATGAGGCACCTCATGTCTTCAGATCTTTTCCCACCCACGTAACTGAGACTACAATGGTCGATTGCGAAGAGCATAGTCTTGAGGCAAGAAGACCTAGGTTTGGATGCTGAGCTTTGGTACTTGGGCGCATGGTTCTCTCCTCTGTATTTGCTTTCTCTGTTTATAAAACAGAGCTTTAATAAGTAGCTATTGGTGCACTGATGCTATGTAACAACCCCCAAGCAAATACTTTCCTTCCTTATGGGTTGGTGGGTTGGCCAGGGTTAGGAGTTTCTCTGCTGGGCTTGGCCCGGGGCTGCATTTTGAGCCCGGAACTTTTGCATGTGTCTCACATTGGCAGCTCAGTTGAGGGGCAGGAGATATTCGGCACCCTTTCCTCTTGATGGACAACAGGACTATGGGAGAGCAGAGGAAGTACACACTGCTCCTTATGGCCTCAGCTTGGAAATGGCACACAGTCGTGACCAGCGCTAAATGGGGAGCATGTATAGGGATCAGCAGAGCCTCAAGGAGGAATGGCTGATATGACCTAGGGGGGAATCCAAGGAAGCAGTGGCTAAGCTGAGACAGGAATGTCTAGCAGTGGGGCTCATAGCCTGTGCAGTCCCTCCTGTTACAATGGAGAGGTCTGGAAGGACTGAGACCTGGGAATTAAGGAAGAAAGAAGGAACCAGCAAAGGACTCAAAAGGAGCAGCTGGTGAGGTAGGAGGAAAACCCAGGCAGTACAGTGTGCAGAAACTAGGTGAAGAAAGCATTTCCTGGAGGAGGGAGTGAGTGACAGCTGTGTCACATGCTTCTGACAAGTCACATAAGACAATGGACCAATGGATTCAGCAACATGGAAGTCACTGGTGACTTGACAAAGAGTTATGTTTGGTCAACCGAAAAACTTAGCTCGTGGCACAAAGTAATTTGGAATGCAGTAAGTTAATTTTGAGGCCCATTTTGTCTGATAATTAACAACAAACACTGTTTATGAGCTATCAAAAAAAAAAAAAGGAATGACACACAGTCAATTATGCCCACATTGCCTCAGTCAAAGCGAGTCTCAGAGCCAAGGCGAACCTCAAATAGGAGGGAAATTCACACCTCCCAGAATGGAAGCTGCTACAGAGTCACATGGAAAAGATTATATATATATATGTATATACATATATATATGTATATATATATAATTTTATAACAGGGAGCAAGTGAGCCATTGAAAGCAATCTAATCTACCACAGAACTCTGCATGAATGTAGGAGAATCAAATAGGAAGCCTGCAAATGGGTTAATAAAACATGTTTTATTGCTATCCTCAATAATGCCTACATTTATATTTCCTCTAATGAAGCACTGAAATACTCTTTAATCCCTTTATTTATTGATCTGTGTAATTCATTATATATTCTTGATGCTAATCCTTACCAGTTACTTATTTTGCAAGTATTTTCTCGTAGTCCATAGTTTGTCTTTTTAATTTTGTTTATGGTGTCTTATCTTTTTTTCCCTTTGAATGTAATGTATCTTTTCTCTCTGGTACTTTAAGATTTTCTTGTTTACCACTGGATTTGATTAAGTTGGTTATGATGTACTTTAATTCACTTTTCTTCATTTTTTTTTCTTTTTGCTTAGGATTCCTTGAGCTTCTTGGACTTGTGTATTCATAATTTTCATCAGATTTGGAAAAAATTTAACCATTTCTTCAAATACTTTTTTCCTATTCCCTCTTTCTTTCGTCCCCTTTGGGAATTCCAATTACATGGATAGTATCTACTTGAAGTTGTTTCACAACTCACTGAAGCTCTTTTTATTTATTTTTTCTTATTTCTTTCTGTGTTTCACTTTGGATAATTTCTATTACTATGTCTTCAAGTTCACTAATCTTTTCTTTTGGAATATCTAGTCTGATATTAATTCCCACTTAGATTTTCATTTCAGATGTTACAGTTTACTCTCCTGTGGTTTCATTTGAGTCTTTTTTTATATCTTGTGTGTCTCCAGTTACATTTTTGAACAAATGGAATACAATTATATGATTATTTTAATGTCCTTGTCTTCTGATTCTATATTTTGTGTCAGTTCTGGATTGGTTTTCACTGATTTATTCCCACTCCTATCATGTGGGTTGTATTTTTCTCCTTTCTTTCATGCCAGCAATTTTTGTTTAGATGCCAGTCATTGGATGTTACTTTGTTGGGTGCTGGATATTTTTATATTTTTATAAATATTCTTTGAACTTTGTTCTAGGATACAATGAAGCTACTAGGAAACAGTTTAATCATCTTGGTTTCTAAGATTTGTTTACTTTTAAGATTTATCAGCTAGGATCAGAGAGCAGTGTTTAATCTATGGCTAATTATTCTTCACTATTCTCCACTATTGAGATATGACTCTTCTGAGTACTCTTCCCAATTATGAATTTTTCCAGTCTGGCCAGTAGGCACAAGAATTATTCCCAGCTCTGAGCACCAGAGAGTGTTCTTTCCTAACCTTCTACATGGTTCATTCTCTAGAAATTTCTTCACATGCATATTTTATTACTTTTCTAGTTTTCTAGTTTAGCACAACAAATTACCATAAATATAGAAGCTTAAAACAGCACACATTTATTATCTTACAAGTTCTATAGGTCAGGAGTCCAGATATAAGTCAATGTGTCAACTAAACCTATAATCTTCATTTGAGGTGTGGGTTCTCTTTCAAGCACAGTGGTTGTTGGTAGAATTCATTTCTTTGTGGCTGTAGGGCCAAGGTCCCTGATTTCTTGCTGGCTGTCCATTAGGGGTCACTTGGAAGTTCTCCAGGCCACCTTTCTCTCCTGTCAGTTTACAATACAGCTATTTACTTTCTTCTTTGAGGCCAGCAGGAGCACATCTCTTTGACTCCCTCTTCTTCTAACAGTTGGAGAAACTTTGCTTTTAACAGGCTCATGTGACTAGATCAGGCCCACCTGCAAGATATTCTTCATCTCTAAGAGTCAGCTGATTTGGAACTTTAATTTCATCTGCAAAACCCCTCCATAGCAGTACCTAAATTAATGTTTGATTGGATATCCAGGAGATGGGAATCTTGTAGGGGACATCTTTAGAATTCTGCCAGCTATATATGTGCTGATTGGGACCTGATGAATATTCAAGGTATCCATCTGTAGATCTCCAAAGTTCTTTCTCAGTGTCTCTCTCTCTCTCTCTCTTCTCTAGTACCTTCTCCAGTACTCCTCTAGTACCCAAAAGGCTTGGGATTCCTTGAACTTCTCAGATCTGTGGGCATACAATTTTCATCAAATTTTGAACTCTAGCTGCATTGGTCTCCCTGGATTCTCAGCTCTGTCTCTTCAACTCAGAGAGTCTGCTAACCATGGCTTGAAGGCTCTGTCATTGTCAAAAACTGGAGTAATCATGAGGCTCACTTTGTTTCCTGTCTTTCAGGAATTACTCTCCTTCACTGCCTGAAGGACACTAGGTTCAGACTATTGTTTCATATATTTTGACCTTTAAAGATGGTTTCGGGGGGTGAGGGTGGGAAGGCAATTCCAATTACTCCATCATGGCTGAAAATGGAATCACAAATTACTTTAAAAAGTATTTCAAAGGGGGCAGGAGGAAATTCACAAGAAATGTGTTTATGGCCTTGATGGTGTTGGTTTCATGGGTGTACATCATTGAAAGTGGACCTTTTCCCTTATTTTTGAATGATAGTTGAGCAAAATTTCAAAGTTGAAATTATTTTCTCTCAGTTCTTGGAAAGGCTTCTGGCTTCTAATTTATGCAGATGAGAAATATGGATTAGTTAGGATAGTGATATAAGAAAACCTAATGTTTCACTGATTTAACACAATAGAAGTTTAATTCTTGGTCTTTGTTCAACATATAATCCCAGCTATTTGGTAGGTTTTTTCTTCCATACAGTAATTTGGGGACCTTGGTTCTTTCCACCTTTTGGTTCCAACTAAGAGTCAAAATCTGCATTCATGTCACAGAGGTGAAAGAGTGTTTGGAAAACCCTCTGCTACTCCTTAAAATTCTTAGTATTCAATGGATCCATAATGATCCTATTTATATTCTATCAGTGAGAAACAATCACATGGACACATGCACACACATCATCATCACCAACAACTCTAGTATAAAATTTTGTGCATGAATTTTTGTGGATAGCTAGTCGTCTGGGCTATATAGTCTAATTTTAATGCTTTTGTTAATAACTTCACTTTTTTTTAGTAGATTTTAAGATGTTCTTTTCATCATTGATATGCTTTTTTCCTACTTTGTGTTCTTTGTAGTTAGAATATATTATTTATTTATTGTACTCTTCTCTTACTTCCATTCTGGGAAGTGGTCAGTAATTATCTCTTCAAACATTTCTTCTTTGCTATTCTATTGAGTTCTCCTGGAACACCTGTTTGATATATGTTGGAGCCTGTCAAATGATCTTCATCATTTTTTAGCTGAATTTTCCAAATTTTTGTATTGTTTTTGAGTTATTTCTTTAGTTTATTAGCTTCCAAATTATAATTTTCTCTTTGACCGTATCCATGCTAGAATTTATCTCATATATTTCTTTTATAAGAAAAATCGATTGCATATTTTATTTACAGAATTTCTACTTTACTTTTTTTCCATGGTTACTTAATTATATTTCATTTCTGCCTGTTCTTGTTTAGTTATTCTTGCTATATTAAGAGGCTATTATTTCCTCCTAGACCTGCTTACTTTACAATTCCACAAAATTAAATCCATTTGAAGAAAATTTAGGCTGTGGTTGTCAATTTTTGCTGGATGCCATTCTTTAGCATGGGATTTCTTCCTTTATTATAGAATTTGGGGTGGCATGCTCATTGTGAGAGGCTGTTCTTGCTTTGTTTTGATCTGTGTTTCCATTTGTTTCAGATTCTGCCTGGCAGTTGCATAGTTTTTCAGATTTGTGGCTTCCTCCATACATCTGCCATCATCTCAGTTAGAAGCTGTATTTTATGATGCTATTTAAGGACATTGATATTAGAGATATTTCAGGTCCAGGCATGAAGGGAGCAAAGGTAGCAGCTTCTTGCCTGAGGAGGTGCCTTTATCTTTTTCTTCCCTACAATCCCAGTTTCTGGCCAAGCCATTGTTCCAGGTAGCAGGGCAACCATTGACTCCTCAGCTCCTGGGGTGGGGAGTTTCCTCCTTTCATAAAATGAGGACAGTTTCACCTAAGCCTTGAGTGGCAGGTAGTTCCTCTGGCTCCAGGTCTCCCTCCAAGTCAAGGTGGGTATTGTTTGGTACCCTTGACTCCAATGGGGCAGAGGTCCCCGCTTGGGGCTTGGGCCAGAAGAACCTTCGCTTCTCCGTGCTTCCATTCCTCTTCTAATTCATAGAGAAGGTCAGGTTTTTCTAAGCCTATTTATGCCTTTTTAAATGTGCAGCGTTTCTGTGTTACCTGTCAGCCCTGTGTTTGGAGGCATGGAAGTGTGTCCAAGAGGGACCTTGCTGTGCCTTTGTAATCTGAGGGTGCCCTTTGTTTTGAAGCCCTGCTCGGCGTTTCTTGCTGCCTGTTGAGCAAAGTGCACCCTCCTTGGCTAAGCGTTTGGAGCCCTTTACAATATAAGTCTAGCAAAACTTTTCGAACTTTTTCTAACTCCAGTATGTACCTTCTAAACCTGACAGACTGGACTGAACTCATTGTTCCTGACACACTGCACCATCCTGAGGTGAAGACACCTTGTGGTATATTAAAGTTGACCCTTGAGCAACACGGGTTTGAACTGCACAGCTCTCTCTCTCTATATATATATATATTTATACATACAGTACAGTGATGTAAATGTATTTTCTTTTCCTTATGATTTTCTTAATAACATTTTCTTTACTGTAAGAATATAGTATAAATGCACATAACATACAAAATATGTGTTAATCAATTGCTTATGTTCTTGATAAGGCTTCTGGTCAACAGTTGGCTAATAGTAATTAAGTTTGGGGGGTCAAACATTATATGTGGATTTCCCACTGCATAGGGATTGGCACCTCTACCCCCTGCATTGTTCAAGGGTCAACTGGATATTGTTTGTTTAAAATACTACTCTCGGGGCTCCTGGGTAGCTCAGTCGGTTAAGCATCTGCCTTCGGCTCCGGTCATGATCCCAGGGTCCTGGGATAGAACCCCACATGGGACTCCCTGCTCAGTGGGGAATCTTCTTCTCCCTCTGCCTCTGCCCCTCCTCCCTGCTCATGCTCTCTCTCTCTCAAATAAATAAAATCTTAAAAAATAAATACTACTGTCTCTGCCAGATCGATCCCTACAAGGCCTTCCTTGATATTTCTCTCATCCATTGCTATCTGTGTTGGCCACATGACTTGCTTTGGCTGATGAAATGGGAGCGTGGTAGAGCAGAAGCTTCAAGAGCCATTAATAGAGCATTGGTCTTTCCTCTCTGCCACGAGAGTAGCGTGTCTCAGATAGTTGCTACTCTCCCAACTGGGTCTTGGACCAAAGAAGACATAGAGCAGAGCCAGAGCCAACCCACTGCTGACCACATAAAACGAGTGAGAAATACGCCATGGTGACTGCACGCCACTGAGCCCCTGGGGTTGTTTGTTGCTGCAGTGCAATTTACATAAGATAACTGATAAACCCTCCACCAATGTCTTAGAACAGAAGGAACATGGCTTGAAAATGAGTCAGACCTGCACTCAAATCTTGTTTGCATCCACAACATCCTTATAAAAGAAAATTCCTTCACCTCTATGTATCTGTTTGCACGTGTGTAAAATGAGGATGGGCATGTTGATTTTGCAAGACTATTGTGGGGATTAGTGGTAGCACAGGTATGATTTCTGTTGTAGGGAAGGGGCTGTCACGGAGAAGCCCTTCAATGATGGTAGTTCTAAGTCTTATTATTGTTAATATTAATACTTTTTGTTGAAATACCACCTAGTTCCCCAAGAATTTGACACTAATTGTGTCACAAATATTGGTTCCTCTAGAAATCTTAGACAGAACAAATCAAAACTCCCAGAAAAGTTCCTAGGGAATTGCTTCCTGAAGAGCATTATGGAAGTCAGAGCCCATGAGGGATCGGCACAGGGCACTGCATGCCACTGCCCTCTAGAGGTGTTGAGCGAGAAGACCCACCATAGAGTTCAGAGAAGCAATGGCTTTCTTCCAGAAACAGCTGTTGCACCGTGAAAAAGGGAAACTATTATAAATATAAAGGTAATAAAAGCTACTATTTATTGAGTGCTCATCATGTATCAGGTGCTCCGCATAACTCCTTGACTCTTACCCACAGCGTGATGTGATCAGGCTCCACTGCCTACTAATTTCACAGTTCAGACAAGGCAGGCACGGAGGGGTTAAGCCCTTGCCAGGGAGATGCAGCTGGTATGAAGCAGAGCCTTCACTTACACTTGTGCCTGACTGACTCTCTGAAACCCCTATCTTAATCACTACACCATATCAGCTCTCACAGGCATACCCCAGTGCTTGCAAAATCGGCTAGAAAGACACTGCCCACCCAAAATGAAAAACAAAACGGTTATTTGCTCCAACCCTGTCCTTTCTCTTTGTGAGCATATAATTCTCCTAAAAGCCAACGGTGGGACTTTATGTTACAGAAACAAGGAAAAGCCATATTCTTTCATTCTAATAGAAAAAAGTAACAATAAAACCAGACTCTTCCCTGGCGTAGGTTAAAGACCATGTTTATTAGATATCATCTTCCCTCGTGGCCAACGTGGCTGCTCTGGTGATTATTCTGGAAGGCAAATAGTCATACATAATAGCAGCTTCGGGAACCCAGAACAGCATGGCATCAGGACGCCCCTTGGCCATTCTGTTACTGTGATGATTTCAGCATTTATGAAAAAGGCTAATGGCTGAAATTGCTCTCCACAGTTGCAGCTCAAAGACCAGAAGTTGGAAACCGGATTTTCCTTTCTTCTTGCTAACGAGCTCTTTGCTCAAGGTGCTGATGCGTCGAGTAGAAAGGGAGACTGGTCATTCTTCTGTGTTTTATGTCCACTAATACCTGTCCTGAATTTCCAGCAACAGCTCGGTGACCGGGGAAAGTCCTGTGAAACCATAAAAATATTGGCAGAGAAAGTGGCTGAGCTGAGGGCACCTTACCAACTTAGGAAGAAGAACCTGTAATTGTACAAATTATGAAGTACTGGGGCGCCTGGGTGGCTCAGTTGGTTAAGCGACTGCCTTCGGCTCAGGTCATGATCTCAGGGTCCTGGGATCGAGCCCCGCATCGGGCTCCTTGCTCAGTGGGGAGTCTGCTTCTCCCTCTCCCACTCCCCCTGCTTGTGTTCCCTCTCTTGCTGTCTCTCTCTCTCTCTGTCAATTAAATAAATAAATAAAATCTTTAAAAAAATTATGAAGTATTTCAGCTGCATGTACACATGTAAAGTCCTCCTCAGCAGCGGTAAAGACCAAGAAAAAAAGAATTCTTCTTTTTTGTTTTTTTTTTTCATGGTCTTAATGGTGTTCTCAGGACAGAGAGCTGAACAGTTGGGGTCAGGTGGTTCCAGAAGAGACATTTCCAACGGTACCACTGCTGCTGTATCTTCTCCAGGTCTCTGTGGCTAGGCTGTTTTGGCCTATTTGCATGTGGGAACTTGGCGGGCAGGGATCCTTCTTGCTCGGTTACAAAGGCAAATCCTCAGTGGGGAAAGACTTCGAGCATATGTAAATGAGAAGCAGGTGTAGCCCAAGCCAAATTCAGAATTCATAGCGGCACTCTGTGGGAGTGTTTTGGTGTGGATGGAGGTGATCAAGGTCAGCCGAGAGTCAGCGGAGCATCTCACCATGGCTACCACCTGTCACAAAGTGTGTGCTGAGAACTTGGCCAGTCCTGTTGGCCAGAGCCCCCCAGCACCCCACTCTCAGGCTCCTGGGAAGCTTCCCCACCTGAGCCTTCAGCCTCACGATTTGCTCCAGGGCGACCAGTTAGACTGGTGACTCCTTTGATAAGGTTCTAATTGAGACATTTTCCAAGTCAACTGAGATAAATGTAGGCCCGCTTTCAGAAATCATAGTGCCTGACAATCTGGGTGTTACAAATAACGGTGGGAAGCAGTGATTTTCACAGCCAGAGATCGGAAGGGTAGGGCAAGGAGCATTTCACAGCCACTTTGGAGAGGGTTCCTGGTCAGTGTCCAGCAACGTGAGTGCGGCTTCCTAACTAAAATCATGATAATTGCTCTGTTTCCTCATCAACTTGTGTGTGGCAGACACCTCCTGTGGACGAGGTTCGTACGATGCCACCTTGTAATTTATGACTGAATCTACCCCTGATTTTCCGGCGCAGTTTTTAATTTACTTAAATATGCTGGTAGAGTCGGCATCAAGTTGGCCTCCAAGAGAGAAGAGAGCCCTAGCTCTTTCACAAAATGAAATTGTGTACTCTAGGAGGGGTATAATTTATTCCATAGCTGCCAGGTGCTAAATGCTGGCTTAAACACATTACATTCCCATCAGCCTAGGTAGTATTAGTATTCTCAATTTTCTACATGAGGAAACTGAGATTCAAAAAGGCTAAATTATCTCTTCAAGGTTGGGGAGCTAGAAGTGACAAACCCAGTCCGTCTTACTGTAAAACCCACACGCTTCCTTCCGTGTACTGACTGCTGTGGGCTTTGGAAACAATTTTGGGAAAAAAAAAAAAAGTAGAAGAAAAATCACTTTTCGTCCCCATGTGCATCAGCAACATTTTGGTCTATTTCCTTCCATTCTTTTGGGGGTTTTTTTGCTCCATGCCTATTTTCTTTTGTCTTTGCTCTGATGGCTTTGCTTCAGGTACCTTACAAGTTGCACACGCCTAGAATAGGGTAGAGGGCCTGGCGGCTGCATTGATGATGAGACTCCAGAATGTTCCCCTGAAGCCCAATAAAACTTGACTCACTTAAGGACAAGAATAACAAAACAGTCCGAATAGGCAGTTAGGGGAAAAATGCAAGCTGGAGAGTGTTTAGATGATGTGCTGCTGGTTAATTCCTGGTCCTTGTATCTTATCTTTCTTTTTCTTTAAGTTTTTTTAAAGATTTTATTTATTTATTCTTGAGAGACAGTGAGAGAGAGAGGCAGAGGGAGAGGGAGAAGCAGACTCCCCACGGAGCAGGGAGCCCGATGCGGGGCTCGATCCCAGGACCCTGGGATCACGATCTGAGCCGAAGGCAGACACTTAACTGACTGAGCCTCCCAGGTGCCCCCTTTTTTTTTTTAAATTATTTTAAAGATATGTATCTTATCTTTCTGAATTGCTTTCGGCCTCCTTTCTCAATTTTATCCAATTCTGAGGTGAGTGACCCTTTGGTAACCTAGAATATAAAATTATATTCTAGAAAACATAATAATTATATAATTATATTATAGAAAACATGTTTCAGGAAGAAGTACAAATAGGCCAAAGGAGGCTTAATTCATGCATGTTTGAGAACCCGCACACCTCGGTCTTCTCCGAGCCTGCCCGTGTGGGATTCTGTCCCATGAGATGGTAGTTCCCGAGTGTGGGGCGGTGGGGCTCTTGTCCCCTTGACCAAAACAGAAAGCAATCAATCCCACGACAGTATTACAGATGTGAACTTCTACTCTTTGCTGACATTCTCAAGTCTGGGGACCCGCGGCCGCGGCTCTGGTGAGCTATCTGCGGATACAAGGCCTGGTGGGATTGCCAACAACCACGAGGGTGGTGGCCAGAGCCTCGGTCACCCAACCACAGCCCGCACGGTGGAGAGTGCTTACTGCGTGTCAAGTAATGTTCTGAATGCTTCCCATACATCTGCTCACGGAATCCCAACAAAAATCCTCTGAGGTGGGTGCTAAGAAGCATTCCCATTTTCCAAAGGAAGAAACCAAAGCATGGAGTTCTAGAACCCTGAGGTTCTGTGCTCTAGTAACAGCTCTAGGACCTACGTTAGGTTTGAATAGAATTCTGCAGCTGGTGACCTAAATTCCATCTATGGGATAAAGCATGATAAAAAATGTTCTCTATTTTCTATCCACCACCTGGCTGTCCTCCAAGAAGCCTTCAATGGCTAGTCCTTGTTATTATGTACTAAGTATGCTTTTTATTCCGATTTTATTCCACTTGATTTAGGCTACAGGGGCTGTACCTATTCTTTGGAAATAGCTCGTCTGTCATCTTGGTGCTAACAACCAAGCAACACAGTCCACACAGAGATTCATCTGGCAAGCTCGAGGATTTGTATGCGTCGTGCTCAAGTTGAGAAATGGGACTCTTTCATTTCCTTCCCCATCCCGGTTACTTATTGCAAGTAGATTTCCCTATGTGGAAATTAGTTTCCATATTTATTTCGAACTTGACACTGTATTATTGTGTTCAGAAATCTACAAAGTGTACTTTTCCCTTTTTTCCCCCTGCATGCAGGTATGTGGCAAAGCCTCCCTACACATCAATGAGAGGAAACTTGCCCAAACATACATTTAAAAAAACAAAATATTTTTAGAATAATATTGAACCTCAATGGAAACTTTGTCTATAAACTTGCACGGCATGGATTTTTTTTCCCTCCTAATGCACTGTTGAATGAGAATCAGAGGCTGCTGTCTTCAAGAGGTCGTGGGTACTTCTTACCATCTAGGGTTCAGCGAGGGTCTGCCTCTTCTGTGGACAGTAGCCGTAGCCTTGAATTCTGGAAATTGCCTTATGGTGGGTCACACACTCTGGAGTGATTGCAGAAGCCATTTTGTTACTGTTTTTTTTTCAAAATAAATCCGGGGCTCAAGTTGCATCCCTGGGATCTTTGCCCTGTATTGAACAGGTAACACAAATAAAATGCAAATCTGTTCAGAAGAGGTTGACCCCACTGGTTAAATTTAAGGCGTTCATGGCATTCAACATAAGACAGTCTCTAGTCTATAGATTTTCATGTGATTGTGAATAATTCATTTACTGTTAAATCCTTAGTGCTCCATGTTCTTTACAGGGACAGTTCAACAAGAATAAACATTATGGCACCATATGTTCTGAATTTTTAAAAATAATCTGTTCCATTGTCCCCAAAGTGCTCTGAACTTCAGAAACCACTTTTACTGATATTGGGTTCTGCAAATATAAAAGCCAGAGTCAAAAACCAAGAAAAGTATCTATAGTTTTTCATTAAAAAAGGGATTCAGGTTAAGGATGATTCTGTACTTGCCTCCCCCTTGATTGATTATATAAAGTATAATCCCTTACATTGATTGAGGATTTATGGGTGTCGATAATTGTGTTAAGCACTTTGACCATCTTTATCTCCTTTGATCCTGTTATATCCCCGTGAGACCGGCACTGTTATTCCCCCCTGCTTTACAGATGAGAAAATGCACTCAGGAGAAGTGCAGTCCCTCATCCAAGGTCACACAGCTCAATGGTGGTTGAAACTGGATATGAATATCAGAGCTCTTGATCCTAACCACTTCACTGAACTGCATTTCTACAAGAACTTGGATGGTTTAAAATCTCTTTTTTTGTTTTGTTTTGTTTTCAATTCCTGAATTTAAGAGACTCTTTTCTCCTACCTTACAAATCAGATCCTTTTCCTTCTAGAAACTACCATCTTGCTAATAGGGCAACAGCCTTAACTTGCAGCCCCTCTCCAGTACCCTCTAGAATCTCCTGCCTGTTGCTTGTGTCTCCATGTTTTGCTGATGAAGAGGAGAGGTTTCTGTAGGAGTATGCTCTGAAAAACACCTTCACTGCAAACCCCGTGCAGAATTTTCTCTCTCAGCATGCTACAGCTGTGCAGTTCCCAAGAAAGAGTCACTCTGGTGAGGTACGGTGTCATCCCCTGAGCAGACATTTCAGATCCCTTCAGGAAGAGCAGGTGTGAACACAAAGCATACACAGTGTTTTCATTTTTATCATTCGTGGTGGTTGACTCTTTTCTTTTGTCAGCCTGAGGTTGAGATTTGCATTGCCTGGGGAGGGGGTCTTTATACAGCTTTGCCTACAGAGGCAGATTCCTCGAAGTATCTTGTGAGAGTGGAGGTCATCCTATGCATTTATGGGACACCCAAACTACGTTTGAGAATGCCAGTATCCTGAGAGACTCCCAAGTGCTCTAGAGAAGAGCTCTTTCTATTGTCCTGAAGGTAACTGAGGACCAACATCATTCTACAAGGAAGGGAGAAGATGGGATGCTGAAGCTCAAAGGCATATCATCAACCCCGCCAAGCCCTGTATTTTCCCAAACAAGAAACTGGGCCCAGATATCATAAATGACTTGCCCATAGTTAGAAAATGTACTGTGTGTGTCAGAGAGAGTTCTGGAATCCAGATATTGGAACTCCTAGGCCAATAACAACACTTAACCATCACTACCATACCAACCCACCATAGGAGTGAGCCTTACTAGGAGGATTCCTTCCTTCCTTCCTTCCTTCCTTCCTTCCTTCCTTCCTTCCTTCCTTCAATCATGTTATCCACAGGTTAAGCCAAGTCAGAAAGCTTAGAAAGACTGTTCTCCATTACTCCACATGTCCTGTCATGAAATATTGACAACTGAATATTCTAAACATTTCTCAAATTGATCCCTGGCTATCATCTCTGCCACTATCTTATTTCAGACCCTAATTACCTTCTAACCAGACCAGCAACAGCCTACTCTAAAGATAACATTTCTTTATTTATGCAGCAAAACGCATGGGGAGGCTTCTCTGAGCTAGGCAAGTGCCAGGCACTGGGGACCCATGGTGAGCAACTTTCATGTCCTATGATGTAGGACATTCATGTCCAAGATGCTGATGATCTGGTGGTGCAGAAAGATGCCTTCAATACAGTGAGTTGAGAAGCAGTTTGGAACCAAACATGGAGTGGAGATCTGAGGGAGATCTGAGTCTTGGGTGGTCACAGGAGGCTTCCTGGAGAAGAGAGTGGCTAACTAAGATGAGAATGACAAGCTGTCCTTAGCAAGATGGGGGCAGGGAGGGTGGAAAGGGTGCTCCGGAAGAGAGAGAAACAGCCTGTGAAAAGGCAAGGGAGTCGGAGAGAAAATGGTACATATGACTGTTGGGGGGCAGGGTGGGGTGCGGACAGAAAGAGGTGAGGAAGAGCAGGAGAAGGAGATGGGTGTCACCACCTAAAGGTTCCTCAAGGCCATGTGCTAAGGAGAAGGGGATCTGTCCGAGTTCCTTAGTGGGGAACTCTTGACTAGTCTTTTTAAGACAGAAGAAGCTGGTCTCTGAACCAGAGCTTTAGGAGAATCCGTTGGGGAAAGTGGGAGCTGGGGACCATTGAGAGCACATGCTACCACTGCCCAGTGGTTTCCTGATACATGCATGGAAGTGAACCACGGTGGTTCTGCCTCTTGGGAACCTGACCCCACTGTTCAGGGATGTGTTCTGCTGTCTGATTCTGGCGATACCTGATAAAGGCATACAACTGAGCACACTTGAATACTTGTTCTTTTTATTAAACACTAAAACTCAACATTTTGGTTTGCATTACTTTCTTCATGGCCCAGCTCAGGAGATGCTACTGTAATACATAGTGCTGCTATATTTCCGACCGTTGGTCCTGTTGGCTAGGGCTGCGGACTTCCTCCTTTAAATGGAAACTCACTTCCTCCTTCCTCCTGCGGACTGCCTCCTTTAAATGGAAACACACTTCTCCAGGAAGCTCCCTGTGACCACCCAAGACTCAGATCTCCCTTAAATCTCCACCCTGTGCTTGGTTCCAAAGAGCTTCTCAATTCACTATATTACAAAGTTCCACACAGTGGGTGTCTTAAACAATAGAAACATACCGCCTCCCAGTTGTGGAGGCTGGAAATCAGAGAGGTGTGGGCAAGGCTGGTCCCTCCCAAGGCTATGGGAGGGAATCTGCCCCATGTCTCTCTCCTGCTTCCAGTGCTTTGCTGGCCATTTTGGTGTTCTCCAGCTCGTAGATGCATCAGCTATGCCTTCATCTTAACATGGCGTTTCTCCCTGTGTTTGCGGCTCTGTCCAAATTTCCCCTTTTTATGAGGACACCAGTCACGTTGGATGACTCATTTTAACTTGGTTACCCCTGTAAAGACTCTATTTCCAAACAAGCCTTCATTCTGAGGGGGTTTGGACTTCAACATATCTTTTATCGGGGATGCAATTCAACCCCAATATCGTCCGATTCTGCCTTTGAGTCCTTCCCCAAATTAATGGCATCAGAACAAGTTGGAAGTTGAGGAACAGTGATTAGAGATAGTAGAGTCTAGTGGCTTTCAAGCTTTTCTTTTGGCAGTTTAGACTCAAAGGGAAAGGTATCTGAAACCCCAGTGTGTATAACGGTGTCATGCTTCTGCATGAAGCTCCGTGTGGCCTTGGCAGGAAGAGAAGGCAAGCAGAGCTTTTTTACCTGCCCAGTATCCCCCCAATGCCAAGGGAGCCCTCAGAGTTCCTCTGTGGAAGGCAGTATCATTGGAGAGATTCCCAAGACTTGTTCTTCAAGTTCAAAATCAGGACAGCCCTTAAATGGCCTGCCCACTGGAGGGCCAGTTACCAACAATCCCAGGAGGGCTGTCTTAGGGTAAACCCTATGAGACACAAGTCATCTGGTCAAAAAATCAGAGAGCAGGGAGAAACAAAGAAGAAGAAAAGACATTGGAAATGATGCAAGATTTTTCTCCTTATTTGTCCTTTATTTCAGGGTGCACACAGATGAACCTCTTTGAAATGGAATTTCCTTGCACCCTGAAAAATTTATCCAAGACCCAGTTCAGTTTCTATGACCTTTTGAGAAGTGGGTGATGAAGTCAGGCCAGAAAACACTCGAAAATGGTCCATTTCTTAAATTTAATTTCAATACCCACAGAATGAAGG
Organism: Leptonychotes weddellii; assembly: GCF_054177405.1. Taxonomy (NCBI): domain Eukaryota; kingdom Metazoa; phylum Chordata; class Mammalia; order Carnivora; family Phocidae; genus Leptonychotes; species Leptonychotes weddellii. The sequence continues at coordinate 41,601,305 of NC_138373.1, read as the reverse complement.
TCAACGACATGCTGAGTCAAAAAAGAGGGATGTCCTTTCCAAAGCGTCTCACACTTTTTTGGATAGCGAGCGCTGATTGAAATTTCCCTAGGATCCCCCTGCAGCTTGAAGTTCCGTGGACACTCCTTAGGGCCTTGATGAGTTATGACAAGCCTGTTCTCAGCTACCCATGCGGAGATGGGCAAACGTCTGGTGCAGCTTTTCCCCCACCCTGCCTGGTGATATGATCTTGCTGATGAAAGGAAGGAGCATGAAAGAGAAATGTACCCACACACCTGAGGGTCCCAGCACTGCAGATATGAGAAAACATGGCCATGAAATGACTCTTGAACAGTATTATGCCCTTATCAGTATAACCTTCATCTGGGCATCAGTCTTTACTGTTAATAGAGCAATTTTATTTCTTTCATTTTTTTATTTAAATTCAATTAGCCAACTTATAGAACCTCATTAGTTTCAGGTGTAGCATTCAATAATTTATCAATTGTGTACAACACCCAGTGCTTGTCACGTCACGTGAAATGGGATATTGCCTGACGTTCATTATCTAACTTCTCTGGAACCTTGCCTTTTTTGGCCCTTTGTGCTTATACAACTTTATTATGACAGCTGGCTACAAAATAAAAACAGAGCCCACAGGAGTCCGCTGACTTGGAATCCTACAGAAATATGATTTAGACACAGAGACTAATCTCGGGGAAACTGTGGTTACAGAAACCATTAGTCGTGATGTTCATATTGAAGCCTGCGCTTTCTCTCTTCCATTTATTTTACCTGTTGAATACAAACTGGGATCGCTGTCTGAAGATGGGAGAGAGCAGGGGGTCATTGCCATCCTTCCAGAAGAGCATGGAAGGAGGTCCTCTGAAGACAGGCATCTCTCTGGTACTAAACAGATGACACTTGGAGTTAATTCCCATCAAGCTCTAAGTTACTGAGCTCTGCTTTTTTCCTGGGCACAAGTTTTGATGCTGGAAGGTAGAAAAAAAAATCCACTGGCTTGGGAGAAGCTGCCCTGAGGGTGAGAAAGACGGGATTTGAACAAGTATTTGCTCACTTTGCATTTTCTCTCTGAGGTGAGCTTACGTCCCACGTGCTCACCTCGTGCAAAGGGTAAGACACCTTAGAGAAGTGCGAAGGGTGGGAGTTAGCCTGTAGGCACAACCTGTCTCATCTCTTTATGCTCTAGAATTATCGGAGCAGCTGTGGAGAAGGCAGTCTGTGCCATCGGCAAGTTGGAGCCCCGGGAAAGCTGGTGGTGTCACTCAGTCCAAGTCTGAAGCCTGGAAAACCAGGGGAGCCCATGGTGTGAGGACCCGTCCAAATCCGAAGGCTCGAGAACCAGGAGCAAAGATGTCCAGGGGGCCGGAGGTGGAGGCCCCAGCTCAAGCAGAGAGAACAAATTCACCCTTCCTCCACTTTTTGTTCTATTCAGGCCCTCAGCGGATTGGACGGGGCTCACCCACACTGGGGAGGTGGTCTTTACTCAGCCTACAGATCAATGATAATGTCTTCTGGAAACGTCTTCCCAGACACACCCAGAAATAATGTTTTCCCAGCTCCATGGGCATCCTGTGGCCCTGTCAAGGTGACACCTACAGTGAACTGTCACAGCCCTGGAGCAGGAGAACCCTGAGACTGAAGAGGGAATGTGTGCAGGAGCAAAAAGAGACAGAGGGGAAGGCACAAGGGTGGGGGAAGAAGCCCAGATGCCCCAGGCAAAGGCATGGCCTGGGCAACCCCCGGCCAGGGGCTCTGGTTTGGTAGGACTGGAAGGGACTGAGCATCTGTGCTTGAAAGGTTCCCTGGGTAATGTTCTGGCATACCAAACACTGAGAGCCATCCATTCGGAGGCTGATAAATGACCCTTCTAACTAAGGGAAAGAAAGAATGTGTACGGTTCCGCTGGGTGCTGACTCCAGCCTCAGTCCACGGGGCCACAAAGCCCATGCGTCTCCACTCACCCAAGGCCAAGTAGAGGCTACCTTTCATCATCCGGAACTCTATTAATCTTTACTGTTAAACACCAGCTCTTGTGTCTGAGTCCAGACCCTCACTTCATATTAAATGTAATGATTTCCTTGTATTTAAACTCCCTCAAATAGAATCACAAACACATTTTTTTTTTAATTTTCAAGTCTCATTGAAAGCAATTACTTTATTTATTTATTTATTTTTATTCTTATGTTAATCCCCATACATTACATCATTAGTTTTAGGTGAAGTGTTCCATGATTCATTGTTTGTGCATAACACCCAGTGCTCCATGCAGAATGTGCCCTCCTCAATACCCACCACCAGGCTAACCCATCCTCCCACCCCCCTCCCCTCTAGAACCCTCAGTTTGTTTTTCAGAGTCCATCCTCTCTCATGGTTCGTCTACCCCTCCGATTTCCCCCGCTTCATTCTTCCCCTCCCGCTACCTTCTTCTTCTTCTTCTTTTTTTTTTTTCCTTAACATATATTGCATTATTTGCCATTTGCAACGACCTGGATGG
>NC_138373.1:41553784-41598708 GCF_054177405.1 Leptonychotes weddellii | reverse complement strand
CATTCATCCTTGTTTTCTAGAGAAATAGAACCAATAGAACCTAGACTATATATGTGTGTGTGTGTGTGTGTAATACATATACAAAGAGTTTTATAGTTTTTTTTTTTCTTTTAGTTTAAGAAACTGGTTCATGCAGTTGTGGAGGCTTGGCAAATCTGAAATCTGATGTAGAGGCTGGCAGACTGTAGATGCAGGAAGGAGTTGTCGTTTGAGCCCGGAGGCCCTCTGCTGGGGAACCAGGAAGAGCCACTGCTGTAGATGAAGCCCAAAGGCTTTGAGCTGGAGAATTCCTTTTTGCTTAGGGAAGGTCTGTCTTTGGTCTGTTGGGGCCTTCAACTGATTAGATGAGGCCCACCAGCATTAGGGAAGGCAATCTGCTTTACTCAGAGTCCACCAATTTTAACATAAATCTTTTCCAAAAATACTCACAGAGATGTCCAAGATAATGTTTTGCCAAATATGTCAACATTGCAGCCCTACCAAGTTGACATAAAATTCACCATCCCAGGTAGGCGGAGTGTTGGAAGGATGTTTTTATACACTCGGTTTGGTCAGTGTGTTTCTTTCCAGAATTCACATTAGATCTGATCTTCCATGGGGGTGTGAATAAGTGCCTCAGTATTTGGCTGCACGAAGATTTGCTGGAACACGGGGGCTGCCTGTGACAACTGGGAAATGTCGTTGGTAAGAAGATATGGTGAAGTGAAAGAGGCCAAGGCTGAGCCATTCATTTCCCTCCTTAGAGGCAGTGTTTAAGTTGCTGGGAATGTGAGCTATCGTATTGGGTTTGGAAAATCCCAAGCTACCCTTTCTAATGCAGACAGAAACAGAGAGGATCCCTGGTCTTCCAAGTAGAAGCCATATTGGCTCTTAGCTGTGTAGCTTCCAGGAAATGCACATAATAATCTATTCTGGGGATTCCATTAAGAATCTGCATTTACTGTCTTATTATAACTACAGAAGGCTTTATATATGACAAATCAATAGGCAGATGAATGCACCTTCCCCTCCTCCATCCCTCTATTTAGAGCCTGTGGAAACCTCTCCAACACCCTCCTGTCCTCAACTGGCATCCCTAGAGAAAACCTATTTGTGGGCAGCCTCCATGCTCATGGTCACTGGGACCAATGTCACCGTGTACCACATCATGTGACCAGACATGGTGTACAAGTGAACAGCTGGGTGGCATCAACAGGCAGTTTGGGGATTGGGAATGAAAGATCATTTCAGGTAGTTGGAAATCCAAAGGGAATTTGCATAGAGGGGGAATGAATTGCAATTTTGCAACCTGTCGTTGGCCTGGCTTGGAAGAGGTCTGACATTGGTCATGCAATATTTTTGCAAACAAGTGGCTAAATTAGTTTCACATGCCTCTTGTGACCCACTTATTTTCATTTTGAGCAGACACACTCTCACACATGAATGTGTATGCATACGGGCATATATATGTCTGTGGATGTATGGATTTATATGGTTAATTTTTCAATATGACCTGCCTGTCCTGCCTCACTTCTCCTATACCGCACACCTGTGAGGTTTCATGGGCAAAAGAAAAATAAGAGTCAGCACTTTTCCCTGGATCTTGGCAGTATTAATAAACACTGGCATTTGCTGAGGGCTTCCTGTGTCCTGCACTAAGCTTCACACAGAATCTCTCACTTTATCTCACAAATAGAACTATAGAGTAGGTACTATGATCACACACCCTCTATTAGTAATTCTTCAGAGAGTATCTCAACCTCCTAATTTTGACCTTGGGTCCACTGACTGACTTACTATTTTCTTTTACTTAATTATGAAACAGAATCTATTTCTCCTTCTGATAGTTTTCTCCTTCATTCTTTAGTCCTTGTATCTTTTTAGTTTGTTCTATATTTCAAATAATCATAGGTTGCAAACAGAAAGTGAGACTCGTGTTCCATATTTTTTTTTCCTAAAAATTAGAGGGTCAGCATTCACTGAAACATTTAGGTTGTAGACATTTTGAGGTACAGTTCAATTCAAAAATATCCATCCAGCCTCATCAAATTAAAATGTGTTTGCAAATAATGTTTTGACTCTGCCTGGTTGATTGCTTGTTAATTCTTGGGAGATAGTGAAAATTATTGGTTTTGCCTGAAAATGAGCATTTAATTCTAACTCCTAGTGGCATCTTCTAGGGTAGATTTTTTTGAGGCTTTGAAATTTGTTGCTCATCCTTAACTGTCAAGGTCAGCTAATGATTTAAAGCCCCTGAGCTATTAGGGGAAGACCAAAAAGAACTAAAGACTCAGAGATTCCCACCACTTTATAGGGTGAATCTATTTATAAAGGACAGTGTGGAAGCCTTGGACTGATACCAGGCAGATTAAGTAAGAAAATCTCTGAGAAGCTTCCTCTCAGATAGAACCCACACCAGTGAACTCAGACAGGATTGAAATATTTGTTTGTAATTGTCTGGGAGCATGGGGATGGGCTGTCTCTGGCAAGGAGTGCAATACACTTTCTAGACATTATCTCATTCTGTCATGGATGCTGTTGGATATTATTTTCATTTATCAAGGGGATGAACAAAGTAGATGTAGGTGAAATGATTTATGCTAGGACATTGGTGTCTAGTCTCCAGTAAACAAAACTAAGCCCCCAAATTGGGGGGATTCTTCCAGTAATTCAGGTAAGGCTGTGGCCCTGTATATATTATTTTGGGGAAAATTCACTTCTTGCTTTTCTTTGTTAACAGATATAAACTATGAGTCAGTGGTGGATCTTTGAATATGGTCTCCTCGAATATGAAGGAGATTTAAGAGAGCTTGAGGGCCTCCGATTATGATCGCACTGTGAAATAAACAAGCAAATCCATAGCAGTCTTTAAGTATTTCTATGCCTACAGCTACTAATAGCCATCATTTATTGGGTGTTGTCTATACTAACATTGATTGAGGCCTTTATTCATTTATACTAAGAAAATATATTAATATAGGCTCATAAAAATAAAGTAATAGCAATTGTGATGGCAATAATCTTTTGTGCCTTCTGCACACTGGTTATTTTGCCCTGTAGACCCTCTCCTCATTTCCACATGTTGAAATCCTACCCTTCTTTCAACGCCCATCCCTGAAACCATTTGCTCCAGTGAAAAGTTTTCAAATGGCCTCGTTCTTCCCCAAATTCCCACAGTATTTATACCTCTCAGATCGCATTGTGCTGTGTACTATCATTGTTTGTATTTATCTTGCTTTCTCTTCTATTTTTTAAAAGATTTTATTTATTCATTTGAGAGAGAGACAGAGAGAGCATAAGCAGGTGGAGAGGCAGAGGGAGAGTGAGAAGCAGACTCCCCACTGAGCTGGGAGCCTGACATGGGGCTCAATCCCAGGACCTGAAGATCATGACCTGAGCTGAAGGCAGATGCTTAACCATCTGAGCCACCCATGAACCCCTTGCTTTCTCTTCTAGAATGTAAGCTTCTAGGTGATAGTTCCTATGTATATTTGGTTTATTTTGTAGTCCTTGACACGATGAGCCCTGGATAGAGTAAGTACTTGTGACACAGTAAGAAATATGTATTTGGTCTCTGGCCCCCAGTTCCTGAAATAGAGCTCCTAAATCCCTTGTGATTTCCTGGGTGATGGGAATCTTTTGTTCTGGGATGATTCTTGGCAGGATCCTGGATAGTGTCAGAATAGGGGTCACCAGAAAGACCAAGCCATGATTAGAAGCTTGCAACTTTCAGACCCATCCCCATCCTCCAGGGAAGGGAGAGGGGCTGGAGATTGAATCAATAATCAATCATGCCTATGGGATGAAGCTTTCATAAAAATCCATAAACTGTGGGATCTGAGAGCTTCCAGGTGGGTGAACAGATGGAGGTGCTGGGAGGGTGGTGCACCTGGAGAAAGCACGGGAGTGCCACACCCCTCCCTTGTACCTTCCCTACACGTCTCTTCCATCTGGATGTTCCTGAATTGTATCCTTTATTTAAAAAAACAAACAAACAAACAAACAAAAAACCCAGTAGATAATGTTTTCCTGAGTTTGGTGAGCCCTTCTAGCAAATGATCAAATGGAAGCAGGGGGTCTTAGGAACCCCTGATTTATTTGATCCTAAGTACAGGAGGCCAGAACTTCCAAGTGGCTTCAGAAGAGGAGGGCAGTCTTGTGGGACTGAGCCTTTAACCTGTAGGAACTGTGCTAACTCCAGGTAGATGGTGTCAGAACTGAATGGTGGGACACCCAGTTGGTGTCTGGAGAGTTGGAGAATTGGTACATTTGGGATAAAAAGGCACACATTTGGCATCAGAAAGTGTTCTGTGGTAGAGAAAAATAGTGTTGGAAGGGAACATAGAGCTCAGGTAGCCTGGCTTACTACTCAATGTGGAAATGACGTTAGGCTTCTCAGAGGAGCCAGAGACAGTGGGATGTTCACCTCTTCCTTAGGGAGTTGGCCCTGGCAGGAGGCTGAGGGGCCCCTGTGTTTCCCATGTGGTCGTTCTTGGGTCCACACATGGTCATGTCCGTGTTTCTTGCTAGGGGATGTGCGCAGAATTAATGTGGGCCAGGATCTTTTAAAAATGCTTGCTTTCCTCCACTTTTTGCTTCCTCTCCACTGGATGGAAGCAAAGGACTCCAAAGTGCTGGTGGCCAGTGCAGCAAGACACAGAGCCTGGGATCCTGAGTCATGACATGGAAGAAAGGACTAGCTGATCAATAACACCCAGCATCAGGCCATTTTGTGAGCAAGAAAGATACTTTGTGTGTGTGAAGCCATTGAAGTTTGAGGGGTTATTAAAGCAAAAGCATTATCCTAACTTTATTGATTACTTTCTTTGGCACAGCCTTTACTGTTCCAGCTCGAATTGCTATGAAAACCTTATTCACTGTGTCATTTCCTGTTGTTGTAACAAATACCATGGACCAGGTGGCTTAAACAGCAAACATTTATTTCTCACAGCACTGGAGACTAGACATCCGAGACCAGAGTGCTAGCATGGTCGGGCTCTTGGCGAACACTCCCTTCCTGGTTTGCAGATGGAAGCCTGTCTTTGTGTTGTGTTCTTTGAGGGCAGAGAGCACAGCAAGAAGCAAGCTGTCTTGAGTCTCTTGTAAGGGCACTATCCCATCATGAAGGCTTCGCCCTCATGACCTCATCACCTCCCAAAGGCCCCACTTCCTAATGCCATCACTTTGGGGATTGGGGTTTCAACATGTGAACTTTGCCAGGCGGGGGGTTGGGGATACAAACATGCAGTCTGTGATGGTTAAGTTTCTGTGTCAACCTGACTGGGCTAAGGGATGCCCCTAGAGCTGATAATACATTATTTCTGGAAAAGATTAGCATTTGAATTGGTAGACTGAGTAAAGAAGATCCACCACCACCAGTGTGGGTGGGTCTCATCGAATTTCTTGAGGGCCTGAATACCTCAAAAAGGTCGAGGAAGGGTGAACTGTCTCTGTCTTATAGGGCTGGGATGTCCACCTTCTCCTGCCCTCAGACTCATTGGAGTGCCTGGTTCTGGGGCCTTCCCACTCCACTTAACCTGGTTTTCCAGCTTGTAGACAGCAGATTGTAGGACCTCTCAGCCTCCATAACCTCGTGAGCCAATTCCTGGAATAAATCTCCTCTTATCTCCATATCTGTCTATCCCCTATTAGTTCTGTTTCTCTGGAGAACCCTGACTAATGCACAGCCCTAATGCTCAACTCACACTGAGCCCAAAGCAGCCTTCCCGTCACTCTTGTTGATGGGTTATCATTTTACCTTTCCAACCTCTGCAAACTTAGTTCCTCCCACCGAGACACCTTTTCCAATATTTAACGACAGATATCATATCAGCCAGACGACGCTATTCTTCATTTCTCTGTTTATTGCTGGATCAGGAAACAGACTCTTCTAGAAACTCAGCAGTCATTTTAAAGTTATTACACTAAGAATTGCAATGATCTTTGACTGGAACTGTAGGCTTTATGAGCCAGGCCTTCTTTGTCCAAAGAGTAACTTACAGCAAAGATCTGCTCAGAAAAAGCCACCCAGGCACTTTCAAAGGAAAACTGAAGAGTAGAAGGTGCAGAATGTCTCACAGGCTTCCTAATACAGCACACTACCATTCATTCACTCAGCTATCGCTAACAGAGAGCCTGTGTTCTTTAGGAGAGAGGAAGACAAAGCTGGACACACCCCATTAGAGGGACTCGGGGATGGTAGTGAGGTCACTTTTAAGCTGAAACACAATTTCATGAAGATGGTTACTTTCAGGCTGAAATAGTCACCGGCCCCGAATTCAGAGACTGAACTCTCTGTGAGGTGCTGGCCTGATGCAGTGTGCCCTGCAGACATTTTGCCAAGTCCAGATGGTAGTACTTGCTAGCAAAGCCCAAATACAAAGAGTTTGCCTTTTCTCCTTGCACAGTGGTCCTTCATCCTGGTAGAGGATCTGCCCACAATCAGGCAGGGTAGCCGATGCCGGGCAGGGTGCTGGTTGCTTTATTCAGCTCAGGTTGAATGATGGTCTTGAGTCTAGTAATCTGCATGTCCCTTTGTAATATTGTTCTGTCTATGTGCATTTCCTTGGCAGCTATAGAATGCTTTTTAAATCATCGTCCTCATCAATGCAGGTGACTCAAAAATACCTTGACAAGGCAAATACCATTGATCATCATCGTACTCACTGTTCCTAGCAGCTGTCTTTCTCGGGTCAGCTGGGTGTCTTATGGTTTTTAATACAACATCTGCTTAATATGAACTCAAAGCACGTTTACGTCAAAGCACATTTTGTTCTGAGTCTCTTGCATTTTAAATTATGAGGATTTACTGTTCAATTTAGTGAACTACAGAAATAAACAATAATACTCATGCACCAGTCCTCTGGAAACTTTCCATGGAAACAAAGGTTAGGGTGTGAGGACCGATGATAGTTGATCAGCCCACATGTGCTAGAAGCAATGGGTAACTTGACAAGATGAATCCACTTACTACATGTGGGGATGCTTTTTAAAAAAATCCTCTTCTGTTTGGCTGTTTCTGCATCTTCTCTCAGTCCTGGAGATGCAGGAGGAATAACAGCTTTAATTATCGCCATAATTTGTAATTTCCAAGGTTTCAAGGGAGTTTAAAACTCTGTAGAATATGTTTGTTTCTGTTGTATTTTGGTTTTGTCAAGGACAGTCAAAAACCATGAGTTGGACAAAGGATGAAATTCTATTTCTTTTAAGATTTCCTTCCTAGCTGTGCTCCACCCTGAGCCACTGGGCAGGAGGGAGCTCGGTTATTTTATGTACTGTGGGTGAGAGCGTAAATTGGTGTGGAGGTCTGTGGACAATATCTTGTAAAATTTAAAACATGCAGGCCCTTGACCCAGGAATGTAGGAAGGTAGGAATTCAACCCCAGAAAAAAATTAGATGAGTATGCTAAGATATGTATCAAAAAAAAGCTCACAAAAAACAAATAGACTCTTAAATGCAGAGAACAAAGTGGTGGTTGCTAGAGGGGAGGTGGGTGGGAAAATGGGTAAAATAGGGAAGGAAGGAAGGAAGGCAGGCAGGAAGGAAGGAAGGGAGGAAGGGAAAAAAGAAAAGAAAAAAAAAAACCACAAAATTTGGAAAACTTTAAGCCCTTCCCAGGGTGGTGGGGAGCAGACCGAGTGGAAAGTTGCTGTGGGCAACCCTAAAATACTGGGAAGATGCATGTGGGAAGTCAGGTGGAGGGAGAGATGGAATTTAAAAGAAGCAAGTTTGGTTTTTTTTTAAATATAACCGCTTCATATTTTTGCTCATACCAGGTGCCATTTTGTCCTAATTTCTTTTGTGTGTGTGTGTTTTTCTCTTAAAACCCTTGCTTTTTGTACTTAGCTTGGAATCTACAATCATATAGCTCCATATTTGACGCTTTAACAAACATTGCACACATTCTCGGGAAGATTTTATGACCATCCACCGTTTCACCTACATGCTGAGGTTTAGCAAAACACAATATGAGGCAAGATATTTCCATTTGCAGCTTATGGACTGTGTGCCACCCTTCATTGCCTCAGTGCTTGACAAGGCAGAGATAAAGGTCATCCCTTCTCAGTGAGGCTAAGCTGCTCTCCTCATTGCAGTGTACACATGATCCTGTTGGTCAAGCCCTGTGAAACTAGGTTTTGAGGACAAAACAGTGAAAAAGTTTTTGACTTATTTTCCCTTCGAAGACCAAAAGTCAGTTTGGCAAGTCTACATACCACATCAGTGCGAGTGTGACTCTGTGTGTGTGTGTGTGTGTTAGTTTGGGGAAGCATGATAGAGAGTGTAGATCCTCTCTCTACAGCATGGGGGGAACTTTCTGAAAAGCAAATGAGCCAGGTATCTAGGCCAAAATCATATCATCTGTATTTGTGTCTGAAAGGAGAGTGTGAGAAATTGCACTTCAAGGAGAGGGATTCATTGAGACACCTTTAGTGGGGTTCCCTCATCCCCTCATCTTCTTTTTGGGAAGATGGAAATCACCTTCATTTCAACATCTTTCAGATGACCCCAGTCCCTTTGCTTGCTCAAGTTTGGTTTTTCCTGTGGGAACATCTAAACCCTCCTTTCTTTCCTGCATCTCTGCCCCATTTTCTTGAGGCTTGTCTACAATCTGGCCCTTACATCATATGAAATTGCTTTGGACTCATTAAGGGGAAATAAGTAGCTTTGAAAGGATCACACAGTGGATTGCAGAAGCTCGCCAATTAGCAAAGACCTGTGACATTCAGGGCAGGGCCGATGAAGTTGTCACGGACCACCTGGTGTAACTCCTTTATCTTTCGAGGAACCTGAGACAGGACAGAATTGCATCTTCCCTAAAGGGTCACGGAGAGGCAGAACTTAGATCATCTGATGCCCTGTGCAGAGGTGTTTCTGTTACAAGAAAGTGCTGATTGAATGTCCAAGGGACTATGTTTAGGACTATGGACATCTACTAGGTTTCCACAAGATTAGCCAGTTAGTCAACTAGTAAATGTTTATAGAGCATTTTCCACCCATGCTGGGTCCTGGGAATGGAACAGTGACTACAAATTCCATGGTGGATTTCACGTCCACTGCAGAGTATGAGCATGAAGGCAATATTTCCCCGCGTGTTGAGCATGGAAGAGAGAAAGCACAGAGTCTCAAGGGGGCATATAACACGGGGTGGTGGGGGGAGCCCAAGTGTTCCATCCCTCTCATTTCATGACTCAGGTCTCCAAGTTGGGGCAAGGAGCTGTGTTTCTTTTTCAGGAGGATGGAGCTCTTGGAGGCGGTATGCAAGGGGAGTGCGTGAATTCTCTCGTGTGGGGTCTTCTGTGGTAGTTTGGTTATGTTCATTTGATAGAAGAAGAAATAGGGTAAGACATTTGCAGTGAGTTGTCTCAGTTGGCGCAGACTTGGGGTGCACGAAGAGCTGTCTTGTGTGAGTGGCTGGGTCTGCGGTGGCTGCAGGGACAGTGGAGCCTGAGACCACCTCTTCTTCTTCCTCCTCCTCGGAGACGAAGGGTAGGCCAGCCCCAGGCACCATGGTGGGGTGCCTCACCCCTGCCTTCCCGGGTTCCCCGCACAGCAGGTGCTGGTGCTGAATGCTGCAACTCTCCTCTGTGAGCGAGCGGCATGTCCTTCCCTACTGTCCCTCCTGAGGGGCGGGGTCTCTGGGGCCAGGAGTTGGGGAATGCGGGATGAGGCAGTACTATCACTTTCCCAGCACTGGCCTTGGTTTTAGGTAACTTTAAAACAAATTATTAGGGCGCCTGGGTGGCTCAGTTGGTTGGGCGTCTGCCTTCGGCTCAGGTCATGATCCTGCAGTCCCGGGATCGAGTCCCGCATCGGGCTCCCTGCTCGGCGAGGAGCCTGCTTCTCCCTCTGACCCTGCCCCCTCTCATGTACTCTCTCTCATTCTCACTCTCTCAAATGAATAAATAAATTAAAAAATAAATTATTAGGATTTTTTTTGAACTTTATTAATAGCTGGCAATTAAAATGCATATATATTTGTGGTGTACCACTTGATGTTTTGATATCCATGTCTATTATAAAACCTTCACCACAGTCAAGCTAGGGAAGGTATCCGTCACCTCCCACGGTTACCATTTTGTGTGCAGTGTGATGACACCACCTCAGATCTCCCTGCACGCATTTCAAGCATGCGATACTGTATTGTTAAGTAGAACCAGAGCATTACTCGTTAGATCTCCGGCACTTCTTTATCTTGCGTAGCGGAAACTTTGGATGGTAGAGTTTTCTTCCCAGTTTTTTATGTTCACATAATGTTACTCTCTTAAGCATTTTGAAGTGTACCGTTCAGTGGTATGAAATACGTTTGTCTGCCCCGCACAGACATCACCACTGTTCATCTCCGGAACTCTCTTCATCTCGTTAGACTGCAAGACTGCACCCTTTAAACAATAACTCTCTTTTTTTTTCAAGATTTTATTTATTTATTTGAGAGAGAATGAGATAGAGAGAGCATGAGAGCGGGGAGGGTCAGAGGGAGAAGCAGACTCCCCGCTGAGCAGGGAGCCCGATGCGGGACTCGATCCCGGGACTCCAGGATCATGACCTGAGCCGAAGGCAGTTGCTTAACCAACTGAGCCACCCAGGCACCCCTAAACAATAACTCTTGAGAGCAGTTTTGAACATGAACAGAGAGATCTTTACCAACACGTGATGGTTTATTTGCATCTTTGCAAAGAGGGTTTGCATCTTTAAAAGAAACTCACATGAAGAAGCAAAAATCTCACCTTGTCTCGTATCTGTTGCAAGAGCCAAGTCAAAGTTTCTGCTCTTGTTTTTCTTTCACGATTATTCTTGACTGGTGAGGTTTATTCCAGAGTGTGACATTTATTGGAGACCCACCATGTGACGTCCTCAGTGCTTTTAATATGAATTATCCCCAAGAAAAAATTGGGAGAGAAGATGTTAGTGGCATATTTTGTTCCCCATTGGTACGTGATGCAGCACTGTAGAAATGATAAAATCAATCCATGAGAAGAATCTGATCCCCTGTTGGGTAATTCTTACTCCACAAAGGAAAGAGGTAAAACCCTGCACTGTTTTTGAGGCATGGTGTTCTCATGCAGCAGATGAAGGAACAGGGCCTGGAAGACAGAATCCAAACTCGGGTCTTCTGAACTCCAAAACTAGTGATCTCCCTGATGCCACAGCTCCATTGCAAGAGCTGAGTTACGAGCTGTTGGATCCTAGACAAGGATGCCCTCCAGGGGTTGGAACCGCCAGAGGAATGGGGAAAGGAGCAGCGAGAGGAGGAGACCCCTGGCGCTCTGCTCTCCCAGAGGGCATAACACACGTTAAGCAGGAGACCAAGGAGTGCATATGCTCATGAAACAGGGAATGAGTTGATTTTGCATTGTTAAGTCCTATCTTAAAACATTACATGGAATCCGATACAAGAGCAAAGGGCAAGTGGCCACAGGCTGAGGTGTTGATTCTGAAATAGGAGAAGGTCAGAGACCCCAGTGAAGACGGTGTGTCGTTGGCTGGATACTCAAAAGGCCCCGGGTTTCAATCTCCACCGTGGCTTGGTAAGGCAGCTTGGAAGCACAGGTGTCCCATCTTTTAGAGCATCCAACAGTTTGGGTCCTGCACCTGGGAAATGAGAAGAGGAGCGAGGACCTTTTTGCAGTCTGCTCCTGCTCACCTGTCCCAAGGGTAAACTGGGGACCATGACTTATTTCAGCTCTCCGAAAAACGCGAGTCTCACCAAACCTTATGCTGCACTGGTCTTAAGAGTTGGGCTTGGGCGCCTGGTGGCTCAGTTGTTAAGCGTCTGCCTTCGGCTCAGGTCATGATCCCGGGGTCCTGGGATTGAGTCCCTCATCGGGCTCCCTGCTCCCTGGGGAGCCTGCTTCTCCCTCTGCCTTTCTCTCTCTTTCTGTTGCTCCTGAATAAATAAATAAAATATTAGGAAAAAAAAGAGTTGGGTTTGATGTCCCCAAGTCTACACCCTGGGTCATTCTTGACAAGAAGCCTCCAGATTCAGGAACACTGGGCTAAAGGCCATACATACCTTTTGGTCTGATTCTGTGATTATTCAAGAAACAATCAACTGAAATCCCCATTGATATTCTTGCTTCTTTGGTGAAATACTTTGGTTTAGAGAATATGAATATGGTAAAAGCTCTGACTTTGGTGTGTAAGGTCTAAAGTAAGGAAAAGACTCAAAAAGAAAAAAAAAAGAATGTCTTAACTAAAGTCCTAGATCCACCATTTATCAGCTCTAGGATTTTTGGCCACTTACTTAAATTTCCTGGGCCTCGGTTTCCTACCCTGTAAAGTGCCCATTACTAGACATACCTTCTCTGCTTACTATAAAGGATTTTTCTTTGAGAACAGGATGTTGAGAGCAGCTTTGCAAACTGCAACATGCAATAGGCTGTGGGTTCTACCATTCATTCATTCGCTCCTGCTATGATCTGAACATTTGTGTCTTCCCCAAATTCATCTTTTTTTTTTTTTTTAGGTTTTTATTTATTTATTTGTCAGAGAGAGAGAGAGCACAAGCATGGGGAGCAGCAGAGGGAGAGGGAGAAGCAGACTCCCTGCCGAGCAGGGAGCCCGATGAGGGACTCAATCCCAGGGAGAGCCTGCATGATGGGATTAGTGCCCTTGTAAAGGAGACCCCAGGGAGCCCCTTTGCCCCTTTCACATGTGAGGACACAGCGAGAAGTCACCATCTAGGAAATAGGCTCTCACCAGACACCAAATCTGCCCACGGTCTTGGACTTCCAGCCTCCAGAACCGCGAGAAATAAATGTTTATAAGCAGTGCCGATGGACCAAGGCAACTCCCGAATGAAGACTGAGTTCATCATCAATGAAGACCCATCCGCTCTGGGGGTTCCCTGGGGAAGCAAGCGGCAGCCTCCTTGCCCATGGGGGCTAGAAGTCTAGAGGGCACGCACACTGTCAACAGCCCTACACATACAAGGGTAGAGTTAGGTCATGTGGTCACTGCTGTTGAACGGGATCAGATGATCCTCCGAGAAGCTTTTCAGGGAGCCTGGACGCTTCTGAGGCTGAGTTCTAAGTGCCACGCCTCGCCCCCTCTCAAGTGTTAGAGACCCCAAGCCTGTTTAAAGTTCAAAGGGTGGACAGGTGCTAACTTCCATTTCCTCAGCGTGGGAAGTGACTTCCAGGAGGTGTTTTAAAAAATAAGGCTCTGTTCAAGAAAGCAACAGATTAGTATGCCGATTAAATTTATATTCAACGTCCTATTGTCATGCTGTTCTGTTGGTATTGTTATAATGCTAAATCCAGTCTCCCAGTTGTACGAATTGATACTCCGGTGCCTTTTGAGGCATGGGAGTCTAAAAGGCAAGTTCTAGATGGACGGACACCCTGTCTAAGGCAAAGGGCCGAGAGAGCGGACTGCGGACCGTGGTCAAGGCTCTTGACTGTGTTCAGTTTCTTGTCCAAAACATCTGCAAATTAAGTTAATAGTGGTTGCTTCAAGAGATTCTCGAGGAGCTAGAATTCATGACAATATGGATCCTTGGACATAGAAGACACTCAGTAAATGCCTGCAGAGCCTCGTGGAGTGCCTTGATTATAGTAGATGCTCCAGGAAATGGTGCGTGGCCACCCAGCGTCTTAAACGCATGTGTAACGAGGAAGTCAAGGAGGAGCACGTTTCAGAGCAGACTCACGGCCCGAGGGGAGCAGAAACATGCCCATGATTGTTATTGTTACTGGCAATAACCATTTCCCTTGTGCCTTACGCGTACTGCCCAATAAACAAATTAAACCAGGCTGATAGCAGCATTCCTTTGCTGAAGGATTCATTCCATCTCCCTGTGTCCAAGATCCTTTCTCGGGAGCCTAATCTCTCATGTTTTGACATTGCTGATTGTAACGCATGAAGCATTTCCATAATAACAAGCCACTTTACAGGCGGCTAGCTTACGGAGCAGAGCATTGATTTGTATTGTTTCTAAGGGGCACTTAGGTGAAAGGAGACAAATGATACTCCTAGCCAGCCTTGTTGCCCACTCTTGACTGTAGCTGGGGTCGGAGCCCAAGCAGCAGTCTCTTCCAGGCACAAGGAGGGGCTCGAGTTTCCCTTGATTGGCTTCCAGGGACGAGGCTGAAATTGTTTCCAGCATTTTGGGGTTCCAGCTAAGGAGTGTTGTTAGGCCCTTTCTAAAACAAAGTAGCCCTGCCCTTTGTAGGGAGCAGAAAGGCAACGACTGTGTGAGCTGGAGACTGGACTTGCCGTCAGAGCAGCTGGGTCCTGAGCAATCTGAGCCCTGGGTTTTCATCTCTACACTGGCAAAAGTCTTATTTCTTGCTTGCATTGCAGGAGAGTTCCGAGTAGACAATTAAAAAAAAAAAATGTCTAGATATGTTTTTTGTAGCTCAGATGGATTGCATCAATATTGCGATTACTTGAATTATTCCTGTGGTTCCCAGCCTGTGACTCCTTTCGACTCACGTAGCAGAGAAGTAAGCTAAATAACTTTTCGTATGTATGTCGTGGACAGGCTAGCAAAAAAGGACATTGGTGTTATTTTTCTTATTTCCCCAATTCCCTCAGGAGCTTGAAGAATGACCTGAATTATAGATGTAGATGTTTCTAGGAAATGCCCGTGTGCGCATGCGCACGTGCACCCACTCGGAGGGGAGGAAAGGAAGGAAAGAACATCCCCAAATGGTCCCTGTGGCGTCCTGCTCAGTGACATTTAGCAAATCATGGGGTTCTGTCCCACCTCGCGTGGCTCGGCAGCTGCAGTCAGCCTGGGGTAGCAGGGACAGCTCGCAGCGTTACTTCACCCCCTAAACTTCCCCAGGGCCTGGGGGAGCGAGACAGGGTGCAAGCACTAGAATTAGTAAGTCATGTATCCCCCCATCCTCAGTGTTCTCGGGTGTAAAACGAACCGATGGTCATTCAGCTCCAATGATTCTGTAATTTCCAGCTCCAGTTAGCGAAACCGCCACACGATTTACCCCAGTCTATGATCCTGAGTCTTGTGTGTTAGGATGTTTTCAGCGGTGGCTTCTGAAAGTGGCTTGAACAATTAGGGTATTTATTTTGTAAGAGGACTTAAATTCCACAAGGGTTTTTCCCAGGTTGGTTCAGTGACTTGCAAATGCCTGCCAGCCCCCAGGCTCATCCCATCTATCTGGGGTGCTGAAAGGAATTTACTATGAGGACTTGGTTCATAGGGTACGGACGGTGAGAATTCCCACTGTCTGCAAGCTGGAGAGCCAGCCTCAGCCCAAGGCTACCTCTCCCAGTGATGAGAACATGACATGGGGATGCTCCAGCTCAAACAGCCACATGGGGGGGGGGAAAAAAAGACTCATTCCTTCTTCCTCTGATGTTCTGTTCAGGCCCTCCTCAGATTGGGGGATGCTCCCCACGCCGAAGAGAGCAGTCATGCTGAGTCCCCTGATCCAAATGTGAGTCTCATCTGGACACACCCAGAATACGGTTTATCTGCACACCTGTGACCCAGCGGAGTTGACATTGAAATTGACCATCACTAGACCTGTCCGGCTTGTCATCATTGTCATTTCTCCTTCACTCAACCCTCTGTCCTTCTGTCTGCACTTTCAAATCTGCCAGAGGGAATCTCCCCGGAGGAAACCCTTTTATCTTATGGACTCAAAGGAGTGGAGCAGATCTGCGTGAGGAGAGAAGAGAAAGGGACCTATCCGTATCGTACCTTTCCTGACCACTGGAATGACCCCCTAAACTCCCGACTTCTTCACTCCTTTGGAGGCATCCGCTTTTCGTGAATGATAGTGTGCTTGAGTGTCCATAAACACATTTGGACGTTACACCTTTGAGGCTCGGAGGATGTTTTAATATGCTGACAGCTATAATCAAAGCATGGGGGCTACTTAAGCTAACAAGTGAGGATCCATCACAATAGAAATACAAACAGAACTTTAATTCATCATTCTGCTAATGGCTCTTCCTTGGTAGATTCATCAGCCTCCGCTTCATCTTTGCCCTAATAAATACACTGCACTGTTTTATGACCTCTCTTCTGCGTGTTAGCATAAGGAGAGAGTTACTGTGACCCCTAGTAGGTGGAGACGTGGTGGAGTGAAGGGTTTGCCGGGGGTGTCTTTTCCTGTCGTTTGTACATCCTCTAGCTGGATGAACGCTGGTTCTTTCTCCCTTCCTGTGACACTCTGTGTCCTTTTCGGTTCAGAATGTATCCCATGTTTATATGTTTATGCCCTGGACTGACAAACCAGTGTCCCCTTCCAACAGGGGCGCCCTGGATGTCAACACAAGAGGTATGAGACAAAATGGCACAGCCAGGTCCTTCACTCATACCACATGGTGGCCAAGGTAGAAACTAAAGACTGTTAGCTTGGTCTTGACACTAATCATCTAAGCACAGATCTTTGTCCACAGGTGACATTTCCCCCAAAGCACGGTGAGGTTTAGGCCAACACCTGATTTAATGTTTTTATTTCTCTTTCCCTGCGACCTGTTATTGCTGTACGCATGAATGCATCAGTCAGCTTGGGCTGTCCTACAGGCCCACAGACTGGGGGGCTTCAACAACACACATTTATCTTCTCCCAGTCTGGAGGCTGGAAGTCTGAGAGTAAGGTTTCCAAAGGGTTGCTCGCTTTCGAAACCCCTGTCCTTGGCTTGTACGTGGCCACCTCCATGTGGCCTTCCCTCTCTACGCGTCTGTGTCCTACCTTCCTCTTCTCATCAGGACGCCGGTCACACTGGATAAGGGCCCACTCCTTGTCCTCATTTTAACTTAGTTACCTCTTTCAAGACCCTTTCTCCAAATCCTGTCATCTTCTGAGGCACAAAGGGTTAGACTTTCGACTCAGGCATGTTGAAGGGGACGCCATTCAGCCCATAACAGCGGAGCTGGTGCTCATTATCCCAGAAGGTCACAAAGTTTGGGGACATTTTTGAAAGGAGGGGAGAATCCCAGAAACTGAGTAGCACAGGTAGAGGATTAGAAGCTTTGCAGTTTCTATAAAGTGAGTGCCCGTGGCTGCCACAGTCTTCGAAATGAAGGTAGGTTTCAGAGAGATGAACTGAACGTAGATTTTGCAACGTCCTAGCGAGCTAAACCAGGAGGTGTGTCAGATTTGCAAAGCCAGAAGTTTAGAGTTCGGGAGACTCGGGATCACGCGTTTATACCTCCTTCAGTGGTACCTCCAGCTGGTAGTGCTTAGGTACTGTGGAAGGGCAGCGGGGTCCCAGTGGGTGGTGGGCGTCCACTCCAGGGAAGGCCCTTTCTCCCCCTCTCCTTCCCACCACAAGATGCTTTCATATGGATTCGGCGGGCTAGTTAGGGGCAGAGGCGGTCATTGAAGCCAGGTCCCACCAAACAGTCACATCTGTCCCTAGGAGCTTAACTCAGGCACATCTGACCTCATACAAGCAGAGGTCAAAGCCAGAAATGGCTGAGCTCATGAACCCTAGATTTCTGGTTCTCAGTACGGGGAGAAAACGGAGCTGGGCACATTCCCAGTTCGTGTGTTCTCCTGCAAATGCACCAGGCTGCCAAGCCACAACCGCAAGAAAGAGCAGAATGAAGAGAGGTTGCAGTTCAGATGAAGTCACCAGAGTGCTGCCTTGAGATCGTTTGCTTTTGTTTAATTTCAACTCTTCAGATTCTGCAGGCTCGGGGCTCTGACAGAGTGACTTTAAACTGCAGGAGGTGAAAAAAACTTCCCCGAGTGAGTAGAAAAACAATGCATCTATTTAGGGGCCAAGTTTCTGTCCCCTCCCCCCATGCAGACGCAGTAATGTGCGCGGGTAACCAGTTTTTCCAGGAAATATTTTTTTTTCTTTTTTCTTTAGGGGGAGTGACAAATATAAAGAAAAAAAAAAGGAGCCTGTGTCCTCACCACAAAATAACAACACCGTAGATCACACTAACTGAAGGCTCCACATCTTATAAACACAGCACACTGCATTACTCAGCGCTGAGTTATTATGTTTCATTGCAGAGAGCAGCCGACTCTGAATATATTAATGATTCATGCTTGCCTTGGCAGAACATAATGTATACTAATCACACGGAACCAGGGTACAAGAGCACTTTAAATGCATTTGTCCAGTTAATAGTTTGACTTAATCTGATATTTCATTGGGTCACCGACCTTTTCATTGTAGGTAATGTACAGAGGAAAATGTATGGTCGACACCCTGGTGAATCAACAGAGGGCTTTCTGGTTACCAGGCAACGTGCCACTTAAGCTTTACCTCTGCATAATTCTGCCCATACTTTTGCTTCTCTCAGCTGATGAACTTAAGTGTGGCTCTGTGAGCTCGCGTGTGTATGTGTGTGCGTGTGTGCGTGTGTGTGCATGTGGGTGCGTGTGTGTGTGTGTGGGAGGGGAGACACCACAGGCACAGAGTAGCTCATTTATGCTGCTTTTTATAGGCATTAAGCCATAAGCTCCCATTATAAACGACCATGCCAGAGTTAATACTCAATAAACAGTATGGTTTATAAGCAATTAGGGACCCAAATCTCAAAATAAGACCGACCGTTCAGCAGAATGAGAACATCTACCCTCACAATGCTTAGTAAGATATGTAGCTTGTTAAAAGTGTCATAAGTCTCCTTTAAAAAGCAATTAACAGTTTGGTATATTTTGGTCTGCCTGGCACAGTTCCTTAATCAAACGTGAGCACAATCAAAGAGGCACTTCTCGGCTTTATGTGATGGACAGTCGTTTACCCAGAAAGCACAGTTGAAAAATAAAAGGATGAATTGATGTTCTCTCCTGTTTGTTTATCAGACTGAGAGTCTGTTGAAGACATCAAGATGAGTCTGATAAATGCATTTTGTCAGGTTTTCAAAGAAAGCTAGCCCGCTACTCTATTTTGCCGATGTCTTTGTATTTCTTAGGAACTTTGTAGGCTAAAAAAAAAATCTGTTTTCCAACTCTGTCTTGAAATCATGGTGGGTGACTGTAAAAACAACACACATTTGTCGTGGTCGTCTTTTATGACAGTGGACGCAAATCCATCGTTCTTATCCTCTGCAGCGACTGGGATTGTTTTGTGGTATTTTATAATTGGATTCAAAACTAAGGTAGAGATTTCCTTTACCTGCCATATCTGAGGCTAATGAACCGTATTTTTAAATACACTTATAAATGATGGGAGCTTCCAGCACCATGCCGAGATGCTGGGAAACTGGGCAGAGACGGATGTGTCTCCTTCTTCCCGGGGACTCACCATCCAGGATAGATTTATAATCAACTACACATTTCCTTTTAAAGCACCATGAAATGAGTGTATCCTAGATCAATACTATTGGCATTCTAAAATCACTTCTTTGACTCTTTTACCTAAAAACTGAATATTTATTTTTAATCAAGGATGGAGGGAAATGTGCACAGAGAGAAGAGGGAAAATGTAGTGTGCAAAGATCGTTGGCGGAAACGTCAAATTAAACACCAAATTTAAGACTTGATTCATCTCTCATCTCTTCTTGCCAGCTTTAGGCATTTTAGAATGTTGCTCTGGGAGGCGATCGGTTGAAATTCCTCCATTTTATGACTTGATTCCTTCTTATCTAGTGAAGGTGTGGGTAATAGAACATGAGCGTGTTCATACTTGTCAGCTGTGGAGACTCCAGTCTGGTCTGAGAGATGACAAAACTGAATGGATAATTTCTAGTGGTCACTCTCTAGTGATCTGTGATTTAGCAAATCACTGAACTCTGAAAATTTTTCACGATGTATATGTAGGTTTAGGGAAGAGAAATCAATATAAGGAAAAGCAATAATTGAGGGAAAACAATGAGGTCGAAGGACTGTTTGAACAGACAGGTGTAAATATGCAGACTGAAAACCAAACTTCGAATGAACCAAATTTGAGAAAGACTTCCAAGCCAAACTTTCAAGACACTCAGGTAATTCTCAGAGCCCAGGATGTGAGTGCTATCAAATATGAGCTGGGGAAATTCTGTTTTCCTCCTCGTGGGATATTTAGAAGGCCACTGTACCAACGTTACGCAGTCTCCAGCTGGAAAAGTGTAAGTAGTCCCCAAGCCCACCATTGTTTGTATATTTTTTTCACCCCACAGCACTTCTACGAGTCTTTTATATGTGGCAAGTCCCAGACATTATTCTCCTGGGGGGTGGGGAGAGGTTCTCATTGCCCTTTGCCTCATTGTGCCCCCCTCCTCTGTACCCGCTTCCTAATTCTGATCATGGAAAAGGAAGACCAACTGTGAGGGAGGATCGCTTAGCGTCCGAGAGAAGATGCATGTGGAATCCTAAGGAACTCTTCAGGAGTGCAAAATTTCCCCTCTCTCTAGCAGAGTTTAGAGGATGAGCTGGAGTTGGGGGAAATATCTGGTACTCTTTGGAACTCAATCCATAGAATGGAGTACCACATATGCTCCTTCTCCAGACATCTCCTTATGAATGTGCCTGTTTATGCAAAATCCCACAGTTATAAATGCATTCCTTTGGCAGTAAAGTATGTCAAAAAGATCTCCATGAAGCCACAGGCGGCCACTCATTGTAATTAGGCAGACTGGGTCCTGTCTAGTAGACGAAGCGGGAGGACTGAATGGTAGTTATGAGGGGGTGGAGCAGAGATCTAGAACAGAGATGGTTCTCCTTGGTTGGGAAGGGGATCAGGATAAAGGGACAATACATACAAGAAGCAAGGATTCACAAAAGGATATGGGGCAATGCTGAATGCAGTCCGCCCTCACCGAATATGTTTCTCTAGGACTTACCTGCTGGCCAGATGCCCCTTTCCAGAAAGTGTGGAGTAGAGTGACCAGCTCCTGCTCTGTCTTCTCCCTAATGGACTTGTTTTCCTTTGTAGCCAATGTAGTCCTAGCAGGCCCTGAATCCTCACTGGGGTGGAGAGCGGGATTTATTGAAGGGAGAAGCACAGCAGGTATTGACGATGGCAACGAGGAGGTCAATATTCACCGCCAGGGACGCTAAATCTTGAGAGCCACTGAAACGCAAAGTCAGCGTTTTGAGGGGGGTGTCAGACGCATCTTAACTGTGCTCCCCAGAAGCAGCTGGAAATACATTTCCAAAGGGTATGTTCTTTTAGCTTCGCTGTTCTGCACTTATGCTAACGGTTTACAGGTTGCAGGACTGGAGAGGTTGGGGAAATGGCCTTGCTACTTTTATTTTTATTTTTGAAGAGACGAAGACACTATGGCCCATCCGGAGCACCTGTGCCTTTTAATTCTGATTTTTGACGGCGACATCCCCCTTGTGTGCAACACGCAGGGAGCAGGTGCGAGACGCAGGAGGGACTCGTGTCTGCAACAGAGCTTTCTCCATAGCTCGGGCCGTCGAGGCCCATTTCTCTCTCAGGCAGAGATGCACATTTTCTCATTGATTTCTCATCCACCCTCTTTAAACTAAGCTCTCCTTCTGCTGATTAATTATTAAGCCACTGAATAAAAACCAGTATCAGAGAGACTTTGTTAGAAAGAAGCCTTCCCTGCTAGTCCAGCATTTCATGTACATGGAATGTTGTTGCTCTTTCTGAGAGAATAATGAGTCAATGCCCCCATGGGCTTTGGCGCTGGGACACCAACCCTTGCTGATCTGCGACCCAGCTGTGCCCAGGGCTGTTTAAGGACCAGGGACATAGACACAGCACAGACGGTGGCCACAGGAGACAAGAGCTGCCCACATTGTCCAGAGGGAGCGTTTTCAGAGTCTCTGAGAAGTGGTCGCTCCTTCCCTTGGGCGATTCCCCTTGTGCTCCCTGGGCATAGCATCATAGCCCACAACTACTGATAACGCTTTGAAAAGCAAACGCCACCCATGTGACAAATTCATATTTGGCAGAAGTGACTGGCGACTCACTTCTCTCCTGAGTGCAGATTGTGATGGGGGAGGTGGGGGGGGGGCATATGCTTTGGGCACCTGCAGGGAGATCGTGAGAAAGACCCAGGGAGGAGAAGACGAGTTTCACCAAGAGTACTTGTAAACACATTTTGAGCAATGATTGTGCTTCAGACACTGTTTTAGGACTGAGCATGGGTTCTTATGCCCATTTCACAGATGAGGGCATGGAGGCAGAAGAGGTGAGTAACTTGCCCAAAGTAAGAAGGCTAAGCTGGGGAGGTAGGCAAGCCCAGGTCACCCGCCTGAGAGCCATGCTCTTCACAGAAGGTTCTAAAACTCAGCTCTGTCTTGGCTTCTCCCTAGAGAAGGTGGACCCGTGGCCATCTGATTTCATTCTTGTTGACCCACGTGGGGTACAGCCCTGTGCTGACAACTTGAGTTCAAGCAGACGGAAGATCAGGCTGCAAACTCAGGAGAGCTGCTCGGACTCCTGGCCGTGTCACGTGTTGGTTTCCAATTTGGATCAGTTTTCCTCCTGATTTTCTTCCTCCTCTCCACCCCCACGACCCACTGCGGGGCTTTATGTTGGTCATGTGGGTGAAAGGGATCTGGACCACTTCTCTCTAGGTTTCTGTTCACTTCAGAGTAGAGTCCAACTTTTGTACTTTCTTCTGAGCTTGGGGTACCTTGGGTTTGTCCTGGAGTAAACAAACCCTATAGGGAGCAGTCTAGAATTGGCCCAGCTCCTAGCATCCTCCCGGGAAACCCCGGCCCACCAGGGGGTTTCCTTGGCAAGTTGGATTTGGGAAGCTCTTGGTGGATCATCCCCGTCTGGATGGCTGTTCGACAGGCATGGGAAGAAGGATGTGGAGCCAGCAATATAGTTCAACAGGGTTCGTTCAGTGTTGAAAAAACTCTTCACGTGCAGCTGAAAAGTCACAATTTCCATTCTAGAAGGGTCTCATGAAGTTCCCCTCCATCCTTTCATGGCTCAAGTAAGAGTCCCTTCCTTGTACCCTGGCAGGGGGTGAAGGTGGCCTCACACCTCTGTAATGATCTATAAGAGCAAAGCCATTCCAGGAATTCCAGAGCCTTCTACCAACTCAGTGTGTATCAAAAGGAAAACCGAAAGCTCAGAGTCTCGAGTGCAGAATGAGAATGTTAGTGCCCTGGGAGTGTCAGTGAGTGTTTTTCTCCCTTATTTGCAGAGCTGCTGAAGTCCGAGATTGTCCCAGAGGGAAATCCTGTGTTAAGCAGCCTACGGAATACAACTTGAGGACATGGCTGTGATGTCCCAATCACTGTTTGAAGACTGGGGCAAATTTAAAGGCACTTGTGACTGTCAGGGCTGTCCCTCTTCCCTTCGGGTCCTGCTCCCAGACACTTGTGACTCTGGTTTGCCAGCCTCCTGGGCACAAGTTCTCAGGCTCAACACATGTGACTGCAAAACAGTCCTCCAGATAGCATGCCTGTTTTATGAATCCAATGAAAACAGATATTAAAAACTTAAAAATTAAGTTGCAACCCAAATGTACATCCTGGGATGAGCGAGTAAGCAAAATGTGGTCTGTGCATATAATGCATTATTACTAAGGCTTAAGAAAGAAGGAGACGCTGCTGTACGCTAGAACATGGATGTACCTGGAGGACATCGTGCTGAGTGAAATAAGCCAGTAGGACAAATACTGTGTGATTCCACTCACGGGAGGTACCTCGAAGGGTCAATTCATAGGCACAGACAGTAACACGGTGGTTGCGAAAAGCTGGGGGAGGGGAGAATAGGGTGAGCTGTTGTTTAACGGGCACAGAGTTTCAGATATGCAAGACGATCGGGTTCTGGAGATCATTGCATCACCAGGTGCACATAGTTAATATTACTGTTACATACGCTTATAAATGGTCAAGATGGTAGATTTTATGTTGTACATTTTTTACCACAACAAAAAATAATCAAGTTTGCAAATTCACTCCTCATTTGCCAAAGAAAATACTCTCAAAATATTGAGCAAAGGAAGTGAAACACAGGTGAAGCAGAGAAAGTTCATTTAGAGAATATTTTTTGTATTACAGAGATCACACTGAGGGAGATCTGTTTGAGGATAAGGCTCTCAACTCTAGATGACTTCCCGATATGGGGATGAAGTGATGAGATGAATGAGCCCATTTTCGCGAAACCCGTAAGGATAGAACCCACGGGACAGAGATGACTTTGATGGGCACGTACTCGAGTGTCCTGGGCCTGTGTAAGCCCACGTCAGGCGCTGCCCCCATCTCTGCCGGCTCTGGGATGTTAGCATGACCATGAGCCTTCATGCACAGATTGGAACACTGAGGCTCACGCTGCGTCCGGCTGGTAACTGCAGGCCCACATCCGAATTTCAAGTTCTTTGTCAGGATTATTTACTGCACCATTAACTGCCTCTCGAAAGGTTAACTTTGATTAATCTTGCTCCGTGTGCATGCCCATTTGTTTAACAGCTTCCGGTCCATCTATCCTGCCACCAGCCATCATCCATTTCTCAACCTCATTAACAAAGATATAATAAGAGAATCCCTGTATGCCTCGAGGACATGGAGGAGCACCAGGCTTCTGACATTTCCCCGCCGTGACAGATTCCTAACACACTTGCCTCAATTAGTAATATGGCAAATCACCTGTTGGAAACTCGGTTCCAAAACTCCCTGGAGCACACCAAACCTACCAGTTTACTTCTTCCAGAATTCACCTTTGCTCCCATTTGCAACCCTGGGCTATGTTTCGTCCACCATCTGTCTTCTGTCTTCCACCCATTGCCTTCTAACTGTGCCGTCCTTCTGAGACCAAATCCGTCAGCTTCTTCCCTCACTTCAGCTCTCCATCATCAGTGCCTGGTGATCAGAATTCCCTGAATATGCCGCATTTATATCTTCTCCTCTATTAGCCTCCCCTTCCTTTTGAACAAATGCTCTTCGAACCTGAGTTCCTTCTGGCCCAGAGCCCCTTGGACACAACGCTCCGAGGCTGGTATGGCTGGTATATTGCTTGCATGGTGGTCATGTGTGAGCGGATGTGACTTCCTTTGCATTCTGAGCAGTGAAGCTGCTAGCAAGGTAGATCCAGAGTTGTTGCATGCTAGGACTGGTAAAATGGATGTGGGATGATGTTCTGATAGTTGAGGTCTCCCTGGCACTACCGAGAAGTGTCTTTGTGCTAGATTTGGAGAGCATCTCAGTTCTCCTGCTGCCTGAGTGATCAATCCCAGCTGACAAACCACCAGGTCTTGGGAGCTGTGGCGTTGGATGGCTCACCACACACTGACCAATGGAGTCCTTGGCTGGAAATAGTAAGGCTTCTGCTGATAAGATGGTAATGCAGTAATTAATCTTCATGCAAATTGATGGAAAAAGTCAAAAATATCAAACTATCAACCTTAGAGGATTTTAGAAACTAACCACAATACCATTACATAGAAAGCTGGGATTCATGTAAATCCCAATCAACTGATGGTCCTTTGGTCCTTGGTCAAACTCCCAGAACAATAACACTTTATAAGCAGTAAAATCAATATGCTGTCAAATTAGATGACACCTCTCAAAATCTATGGGGGGAAAAACAAATAAGCAAGCAAATATTAGCTCTAGCGGAGGGACAAATGTGGAAACAGAGAAATCACAGGAAAACCCATTGTTTGACACAATGGGACTGACTCAGAACCTCTAGCCGCCATGTTGGTAGCGAGCCCACCTTCCCAGATACCTGTTCAGAAGGCAGCAACGCCAAGTAATAGGTATTAGGAGATTATTTTTAATTCCACTAGGAAATTCTGCTACCTGACTTATTAACTAAACCTGTAATGTTATAATGAATCTATTGCAAGTTCACTTGGGTTATGAATCAATTAATAATATTATAATAGCTACAGTGTGGCATGATTACAGAAGATCACCCACTCTTATACAATTTCAAGGCTAAATTTCATTTTTATCCAGGTAATACAGGGACATCATTGATGGCATCAAATACCTGTAGTTCTGAAAGGCTTATACTGAAAAATGGCTTGTGTTAGGGTGCACAGGATGCAGAGCCTGACACAAAGGCTGGGTGTAGGTGGTTTTCTTGGGAGGTGATCCCTAGGAGCACTGGTCGACGAGTGGGAAGGTGGGAGAGGAAGGGAAGGGAGGGAGCCGCTCAGTGAGCTTTGATGTACAGGATGATCCTGTGTGCAGCTGGGGCTTAAGCCCACCAGGCAGCTCTGGGGTTGGGGAGGACAAGCCTTAGCTGACCCCCCGCAAAGGGCTGAAGGAGTTGGAATATTTGCCATCTGCTTCCCATCCATGGTTGGTCTGAGGGTCACTGGGAGCATGGCGCCCACCCCAGGCTGAGCCCAGCTGGAGGGAGCCCACAGGGGCAGAGTCCCCGAGCCTTCCAGCAGGTGCAGGAAAGGTGGGAGACAGCTCTGTCCTGAGAGCTCTGAGATAGCTCTTTCCGGCGGCCCTCATCTTCCTCATCCAGTCCCCATTAGGGGAAGCCGCTTCCAACATTTTCGTTTTTCTATTCACCTCTGTATTTCCTAATTATGCACATATACTACTATTCGTTAATTTATGATTTTAGATAGTATCTGTTGCCTTTTTCATGATTTGAGGGTTTAGCTGTCTTAAACCATCGCCAGCCCCGCCTTCCTCTTCCTGTATCGTCTTCTGTGTCAGACGGTGGCTGTCAATCAACTAAATAACACTATGGAAGGATTTTCGCTAATGAGTCAAGAGGCATAATTTGATTGCATTTCCTATCTTACACTCCTATTTGTTATTCTTGGAATTATGGCCTCATTTTTCCTCAACTAGGGACTAGTGGAATATGCCCTTGTGGGGGAGGCAGGCAGGACAGGTGTGTCCCCTGGAGCCATCCAGCTTCTCTGTACGTGACCATTTCCGCCTGGCTGCAGGTGTCCAGGAGCCAGATGAGTGACTCAGGCTGGAGTCCTAAATCTCAAGGTGGAGTTTTCACTTAATCTTTGTTTTCAGCCTGTGATCCTGCTGCCTCTCTGCCTCGTGTCCCCAGATGCAGACAGGAACCTTCTTACCTCCCACGGCAGATGGAGAGGGGTGGTTACCTGGCTGTATGGGTTAGGGTGAGCAGGACTGAGGGGGTGCCCAATGGTGCTGTGTGCAGACTTGAAACAGGACCTGCTGTTGTCAGCTTCTCCCCAGCGTTCCCCGTTAGTGACCCCAATCAGCACTTCTGTACTGTAGGGGAGACGCGTCCCTTCTCATCAATATCACCCCTTTGCAGACATTTCACTCTCTGCCCCTGCAGGCCCTGCACCACTCCTGTCCACTCTGCGCCTTCCAAAATGTATTGATGTTTCCTGTTCCCTGGGACACCTGTTGACACTCTTCCTTTCCTTATGAATGAATACCATTGTCACTTCGATCCTTCCATTGTGGTGGGTGGGGGTGTGTTGGGCGTGGAGGAGAGCACACGTGATCAGGCCTGTGTGTTCAAACATACTTTTCCAGGACTGCTAGGAACTGTCTGCATAAGAGATTATTGTTCTGTTTTTGCTTCGCTGCAACCATCGTTAATAGATGGTTAGAGTCATTGTGAGCTAATGGGTTAAAAAGAAAGAAAAGGTATCACTTCTTTTTAGTCCAGTTTAATAAGAAGATACAAACAGGGCTGCTGGAGTGGGGTTAGTAGGTGGCAAGTCTGCTGCGTGCCCGGGGGAAGGCACATGACCGTCCGGTCTACTTCATGCCCCCCGCCCTTGCTCCTGCTATCATGCCAACCCCTGGACGTGCTTTGGCTTGGGTTTGCTTTTACCTTGTCTCTTGCAAACTTTGTTTCATGTGGGCTCAGACCTGATCCAATTTTACCTTGATTTTTTTTTTTCCTGGCAGGGTTTTCTGGTTTGATTGGGTATATGGTACTCACAGTTGCTCTGCACTTGCATATGCAGCCCTTTCTGGTGTGTTCCCTCGACTGGGGTTCTTCGCCCATGGTTCTTTGCAGTGACTTGGGACTGGCCTGGACTGAGCTGGGACTAGCAGTGTTCTGATCTGGTACTTGATTATTGGCATGATTTCTACTAGAAATCACAGCCCCATCTGTTGCCCCTCAAGCCTCCTACCCTCCGGCCAATATGCTCGACCATTGCTTCAACTGGGATATAACTTATATACAGAGAAATGTACAGATTGTAATTATACAACTCAGTCAGTTTTGACAAATGCTCCTACCCATGGAACTGATACATTGTCCAAGAACATTTCCTAATCTGGTCAATACCCTTATTGAGAAAGGGTCCCGCTCCCCTCAACCCTGAGACTTGACTCGGCACAATGGAGTCCTTTGTACAGTTGCGAAAAGCTGAAGTAGAAAGGTGAAAGGCTCTTGAAAACTTGCATTTGTGAGCCCGCCTTTATCGAGTACTTTGGGAAAAATTCAAGCTTCAATTGAGTATACAGTCCTCCCTTCTCACAACGCACAGCAAAATCTTGTCACCGGGTCTTGCCAGCGTACAGAAACCTCATCAGAGCAGTTACATGGGTTTGCATTTTAGCAATGGAATTGCTAGATTCACATAGTAATGGGACTGGAAAAGGTGCAGTTTAACAAGACCTAAGCCTATCCTCCTGCACGTCTTCCCGTCTCTGATCCCGAGCCTCCGAGATTTCATTGAGTTGTTATTTTGGTCTGTGGGCAGGGGTTGTCATTTCCCCTTAGGGCGGTCTCCCCGAGCCCCTGCTGACCCCAGTCAGCGCAGCCATCTCCGTGTCCAGGCTCCAGTCCAAATTGCATACTTCTGCAAATCCAGTTGTTTTTGAGATACCTGACACCCCACCAAAAGACCAGCCTCCTCCCCCACCACTTTTTCACACGTCAGTAATTGCAATGCCAAACTTGCAGGCACTTGGGCTAAAAACTTTGGAGTCACATAAGATGCCTCTTGCTTTGTACATCCAACTTGTCAGTAAATCCTGTCAACCCTTCTTTCTGTATACAGCCAGGATCCGACAGTTTGTCACCAGATTCACCATATCACCTGAGTCCAGGCCACCTTCTCATGCCTGGTCTCCGACTGCATCCCAACCGGATGCTCTCATCCCGCACCTGCTACGTTCCTGTCTGTGCCCCATGCAGCAGCGAGAAGGGTCCTTCCCAAATGCCTTCCCCTCACACAGGGTAAAAGCCTGAGTCTTTGAGGTGGTCTGACAGCCCGTCAGCCCTTCTTAATCTGTCCCTACCCCCTTTACCCCCCGGTTGTGGCCCCACTGTCCATCCCGCCATTCCCCAGGCACACCTGCACTGTCTCACCTCCTGCCATTGGCGTCCACGGTTGCTGCTGCCTGGAGTATTTTAACCTCAGATATCCATCAGCCTTGCTCTTCTGCTCCACTCCAGTGTCTGCTCAGAGCTTACCTTGCCCTCCACCTATTTAAAACCCTCTTCACAGCACTCATCATCCTGGTTTGTTTTACACACACTCTCACGAACACACACACACATATATACACGCATGGGAGCGCACAATTGCTTATGTATCCTCTTTTTCCTCCACTAGAATTGCAGCCTGTGTGAAGGAGTTCATTGGTAATGTTCACTGCCGGGGCCCCCAGCGCCTAGAATAGTTGTGCACCCATGTGAGGCATGTAACATGTGCTTGAGAAATGAATTGATAACCTGCTCTTTTCAGTATATTGCTTCGCCATGCCGCCTCCCGGCATGGAGCTGCTCTGCCTCACCCAGGGCTTGCTCCGTGGGACTCACATGTTTCTGCCCATCTCCTGGGGCTTTGTGAGTTTGCTCCTTTTTACCTGCCCCACTTGCGGTCCCCTCTTAGAATCCGCTGACCTTGATTGGCCATAACCTTCCTGAATCGCGGAGCTGCCTTCCCAAAAGTTTTGCTCCTTTTCAAAGTTCCTCAAAAATATTAAAATGGAATTACCTTATGATCCAGCAGTCCCACTCTGGGAATATGCCCGAAAGAATTGAAGGCAGATCTCAAAGAGATCTTTGCACACCTATGTTCACAGCAGCATTATTCATGGAGGCCAAGAGGTGGAGATGACCTGTGTTCATTGACACAAGAACGGATAAAGAAAATGTGGTCTGTACACACACTGGAATATTGTTGTGCCTTAAAAAAGGGAGGAAATTCTTCCACACGCTGCAACAGGGAGGAGCCTCAAGGACATGATGCAAAGTGAAAAGTGCCAACCACAAAAGGATAAATACTGTATGACTCCACTTACCTGCGGATTCTAAAGTAGGCATATCCATAGAGACGAAAAGTAGAATGGTGGTCGCCAGGGGCTGGGGGGAGGGGAGAGGAGAGCCGATCACTGGGTTTAGTTGCAGTGTGGCAAGATGCGAAGTTCTAGAGATCTACCGCGCGACAAGGTGCGGGCCGTGAACACTACCGCTGCAGTGTGCACTTAAAAAGGGTTAAGATGGGAAATTATGCTTTACGTGTGTTAAAAAATAAAGATTTGCCCTTTTCCTTCCCAAATATTACCTCTCTTTACAATTTCAGCTCCAGGGCCAGCTAGGTACCTGCCAAGTTCTTTCTCTTCTCTGGACCCTTATTGCATCTTATTTTTGGACATCCAGTGCGGCACCTAACTTTGCCCCGCTTGTTTTATGAATTTAGATGACGTTCCCCAGGGAGCCCCCAGCATCAGGCCCTGTGCTCTTGCAATCTGAACCGTGTATCCACCAGCTGGATAATGCTGTTGTTACATAATCATCTTTAATGGATAATAGTCTGTGATGGATTGAATCCAGTGGCTGTGCTTAATATTTCACTGGTCCTTAATTTTAGTAGCAAGTTGTTAGAGAAACAAACCTTTGTTTTCCCCTTCTAGACATCTCTAAGTGCCCTTAGCGCTCACTACTTTATTTTTGAATCCTTACAAATATTTGGACACTTCTGTACAAACACCCATTTAGAAATCAACCCCTGGACCTTGAGGAAACTTTTGACATCGACAAAACTAAAAGATGTTTTCCTTAACTCTTGCTGTTCTTCCCGTTCTCTTTTGACAGCTCTTTTCTAAACAGAAATAATGTCACTTCAGGAAAGAGGCACTGACATTTTCCTGACCGAGGCATCTTTAATAATTTATTACCACCAAATATCCCAATATTGTTGAATGGAAAGATCAGAACATCTAGTGATATGTTTATAGCTAGCTCCTCAGTGAAATGAATCATTTATGATTTTGTGCCATTTTCGAGAGAAAGAAAAAATGGCCCAAAGTCACAGCATAGGTATATGTATATTTAATATTTTTAGCTCACATGCATTAAAAATCAGTATTTATTCCCCAGAAAAATAGGATAATGTAAGAGCAGATTGGCGGATACTAAGGAAAATGGTGTCTTCTGGAGGGGCAAAGCAACTGCAAATTGGCGAACTGTGTTATTTGGAGAGTGGCAAACAAAGGTTTTCGATGCATGTTCATTGCCACCATTTAAGTTTTATCAGACACTTTGCATTACCTACAGGATAGAAACTTTGGTTTTACAATACAAACATCCTCAGATAATGGTGGAAAATGCTACACCTGCAAGCCCTAAGTCCAGTGAACACAAATGGACAAAATATTTCATAGTTTAATTTCAAAATTGGCTCTCCTTTTCAATTCATAAAATACCTGTCTGATTTATATTTCTTTTTTTTTTTATGTTCAGTTAACCACTGCATAGTACATCATTAGTTTTCGATGTAGTGTTCAGTGATTCATTAGTTACGTATAACACCCAGTGCTCATCACAACACGTGCGCTCCTCAATACCCATCATCCTGTTACCCCCTCCCCTCCACCCTCCTCCCCTCTGAAACCCTCAGATTGCTTCCCGGGGTCCATAGTCTCTCATGGTTCTTCTCCCTCTCTAATTTCTCCCCCTTTGGATTTCCCTCCCTTCCCCTGTGGTCCTCCATGCTATTGCTTATGTTCCACATATGAGTGAAATCATATGATAATTGTCTTTCTCTGCTTGACTTACTTCACTTAGCATAATCCCCTCCATTCCATCCATGTTGATGTAAATGGTGGGTATTCATCATATCTGATGGCTGAGTAATATTCCATTGTATATATGTACTGCATCTTCTTTATCCATTCATCTGTTGAAGGGCATCTTGGCTCCTTTCACAGTTTGGTTATTGTAGACATTGCTGCTATGAACATTGGGGTGCACCTGCCCCTTCTTTTCACTACATCTGTATCTTTGGAGTAAATACCTAGTAGTGCAATTGCTGGGTCATAGCGTATCTCTATTCTTAACATCTTGAGGACCCTCCATACTGTTTTCCAGAGTGGCTGCACCAGCTTGCATTCCCACCAACAGTGTAAGAAGGTTCCCCTTTCTCCACATCCTCGCCAACATTTGTTGTTTCCTATTTTGTTAATTTTTGTCATTCTAACTGGTGTAAGGTAATATCTCAATGTGGTTTTGATTTGAATTTCCCTGATGGCTAATGATGCTGAGCATTTTTTCATGTGTCTGTTAGCCATTTGTGTGTCTTCTTTGGAGAAGTGTCTGTTCATGTCTTCTGCCCATTTTTTGACTTGTTTGTTTTTTGAGTGTTGAGTTTGATAAGTTCTTTACAGATCCTGGATACCAAACCTTTATCTGTAGTGTCATTTGCAAATATCTTCTCCCATTCCATGGGCTGCCTCTTAGTTTTGTTGAATGTATCCTTTGCTGTGCAGAAGCTTTTTATCTTGATGAAGTCCCAAAAGTTGATTTTTGCTTTTGTTTCACTTGCCTTTGGAGACGTGTCTTGAAAGAAGTTACTGTGGCAGAAGTCAAAGAGGTTACTGCCTATGTTCCTCTAGAATTTTGATGGATTCCTGTCTCACGTTGAGGTCCTTCATTCATTTTGAGTTTATCTTTGTGTATGGTGTAAGGGAATGGTCAGTTTCATTCTTCTATATGCAGCTGTCCAAGACTGAAACAGAAAGAAATAGACAACCTGAACAGACCACTAATGAAATTGATCAGTAACTAAATAGACCAGTAACAAAATTGAAGCAGTAATAAAAAACCTCCCACAAACCAAAGTCCAGGGCCAGATAGCTTCCCAGGGGAATTCTACCAAACATTTAAGAAGAAATAATACCTATTCTACTGAAGCTATTCCAAAAAATAGAAACAGAAGGAAAACTTTCAACTCCTTCAATGAGGCCAGCATTACCCTCATCCTAAAAACAGATAAATACCTCATCAAAAAGGAGATTTACAGACAAATATCCCTGATGAACATGGATGCCAAAATACTCAACAAGATCCTAGCTAATAGGATCCAATGCTGCATTAAAAGGATTATTCACCACGACCAAGTGGGTTTTATGCCTGGGATGCAAGGGTGGTTCAACATTTGCAAATCAATCAACATGATAGAGCACATCAATAAAAGAAAAGACAAGAACCATATGATCCTCTCAATTGATGCAGAAAAAGCATTTGACAAAATACAACATCTGTTCCTGATTAAAACTCTTCAGCGTATAGGGATAAAGGGAACATTCCTCAATATCATAAAAACCACCTATGAAAAGCCCACAGTGAATATCATTATCAATGGACAAGAATAAGATCAGGAACAGGACAGGGGTGCCCACTTTCACCACTATAGTTCAACATAGTGCTAGAAGTCCTAGCTTCAGCAATCAGACAACAAAAAGAAATAAAAGGCATCCAAATTGGCAAAGAAGTCAAACTCTCCCTCTTCGCAGATGACATGATACTTTATGTGGAAAACCAAAAGACTCCACCCCCAAATTACTTGAACTCATACAGCAATTTAGCAATGTGGTAGAATACACAATCAATACACAGAAATCAGTTGCTTTTCTAGATGCTAACAATGTAACTGTAGAAAGAGAAATTAAGGAATCGATTCCATTCACAATAGCAACAAAAACCATAAGATACCTAGGAATAAACCTAACTAAAAAGGTAAAGGATCTATCCTCTAGAAACTACAGAACACTTATGAAAGAAATTGAGTAAGACACAAAAATATGGAAAAACATTACATGCTTATGGATTGGAAGAATAAACATTGTTAAAATGTCTATCCTGCCCAGAGCAATTTACACTTCCAATGCCATCCCTATTAAAATACCATTAGCGTTTTTCTGATTTATATTTCTATGTAGTATGAATTGGCTCAGCTTGCATCATTCCAAGAAGACTTCAAGATTTTTGTTGGTTTTAATTGGCCTTCAGGTTGTTTTTTTTTTAAGATTTATTTATTTATTTGAGAGAGAGAGCGAGCGAGATAGAGAGTATGAGCGGGAGGAGGGGCAGAGGGAGAAGCAGACTCCCTGCTGAGCAAGAAGCCCGATGTGAGATTCCATCCCAGGACCCTGGGGTCATGACCTGAGCCGAAGGCAGATGCTTCACTGACTGAGCCACCCAGGTGCCCTGGCCTCAAGGTTTTCAATCTCTGGTTTGAGGGGATCATCCCTGGGCACTGTCACTTGTTTAGACTGCATGATGACCCATCTGAGGAAGCCAAGGTCATAGACCCACCAGCAAAGAGGCCACATAAACACGGATGAACAAGTAATGCACTGAATGAGAGACAGGACTGCCTGTCCAAGTAAGGAATGCTCAGGGATGGGATGGTATGCCTGTTAATGGGAAGTTCTGTTCATTCCAGCGGGGATTGAAGACAGTGGAAATGTCAGCTGGGGAGCTGTAATGTAGTGGTAGGAGCCGTGGATGGGCTAGGACGTAAGGATCAGGCCCTGGGGCCTCTAAGCCAGGCTCCTGGGTACGTTATCTCTGAGACAGTTTCTTTTTCTGTCAGCCCCGCATCTCTTCTCGCTGAGGCTCCGGCTTACCAGACATGTCTTGAGACCTACAAGATGCATGCTCCAAAGGGCTCCCAGCAGGAAAGGCGGAGTGCAGCCCTTGAACAGGGGCTCAGTTTTTTAAGCTCATGCTATTGTGATGCACCTAGAACCACCAGCCCCATGTCCCCCCTCCTGTTAGGACATCACCCAGCCCTCCCCACCCAGCTTCTGAGCTGAGCCTCAGCCAGCGGGCACAGCTCTTCCCTTTCAGAGATCCTGCCCCGACTGCCTCCAGTACACCGGGAGAAGGAACAAGTCCAAGTGCATGACTCCCATAAGAAAAAAAAAGACGTTCAAATATATCTATATCTTAAAATGCTACATTGTAGATAAAAATGCTGCCAGTCAGGATGGGGCACTCCAGAAAGCAAGGGCTGGTGTGAGCACCAGGAATGAAGGTGGCATCATGAGCATTCGCTGATCCTGGCAGGCTTGTGGGACTTCCAGAGCTGACATGATGAGATGCGGACAGCCGTTTCCACCTGGACCAGACATCTGGCCCCATCACCTACTGCTGGCACTCCCTGGCCAAGTCACTTAGGTCCTAGATCTAGTGTCCCTGTCTATATATGTGAATGTGGTACCCACCTCATGAGGTTTGTCTGTGTGTGTGCTGTGTGGTTTTTGTAATGCCTTTCTGTGTGTGTGTGTGTGTGTGTGAGAGAGAGAGAGAGAGGGAGTTGGTAGATTGATAAGTGAGCACTCTGGTAAAAATATAGAGAAATGGGTAAAATCAGCAATATTGATATTGATATTGAGAAACTTTCAGCATCTGAAAAAAAAAACCCCACCCTGCTATACAGTGAGCTGCTGATCTTTTAATGATTGACTTGCTCATCCTTTGAGCTCTGTATTACTTTGCCTTGACCAGTTTTAGCTGTACCAATGCAAACATTTCCTGGGATCTGTCATGCACCTGGCACCTTACAGGGTCCTGAGACTACGCTGCCTCAGGTGGCGGACTTTTTGCTCTTAAGGTGGCAGGTAAGGAAATTCACTATGCCGTGTGTTCTGTTTCCTCCTCCCAACCAAAAACCACACGAAAAATCTTTTTCTAAAGTCTGTTGTTGGAGTTTTAGTCTGTTCACGTTCCTTAGATTTTTAAAAAATTCTTAACGTCAAATTTCAGAAGCTGGTTATACAACTGATTGCTTCTCTATGTAGCTTCTTTCTTCCCTTATTTGATCAGAATATGGGATGGTTCCTCTAAATGGAGGATTTCCTTTCTGTCTGTAAGGGCTTTTCCTTAATTTGTTCTGTCCTTCCTCCCTCCCTTCCTTCCTTCCTTCCCAGTCCACTGAGGATTTCCTTCCTTCCTTCCTTCCTTCCTTCCTTCCTTCCTTCCTCCCTCTCCATGCACGCTCCCCACAGAGTTACCACATCTGGCCTCCCCTATGCTCTTGACTGTCCTGGTTGTTTTTCTTTGTTCATGATTTCATCAGTTTACCACGCTCTGCTTCTTTTCATAGGGACTCTGTTCTGTCCCTGTCCCTTCCAGTAATTGTTTTGGATTTATTCACCAATGGCGGCTACCTCATCATGAACTTGAGCTCCTCTTAGCATCCTTGATTCACTGTTTTATAGCTGGAGTAAACTCAGTTCCCAAGCCCTCAACAAGCACATAGGGGTCTTTATGCAGGTTAAATTAAACAATATTTGTGAAGCATGTTAGTCCTTTTTATCATCTTTATACTGCATGTTTCTGAATTCTAAGTCAACTTGGACCAGTGCTCAAGCAGACTTTCTCATGGGCTCTCTGAACTGGGGACAAGGGATCTGTACTCACTGAGAGGAGGGATTTTGGCATCAGGCTGTCTTCCTGGGATCTTAGTCTGGCTCTGTCACTAAATAGCTTTGTGGCCTAGAGAAAATTACTTAATCTCTCCGTGTCTCAGTTTTCCTCTCTGTAGCTTCTGAGAGGAACTGCTCTATGAGGATAATTTATGTAAACCTCTTTGTCAAGGGACTGCCACACAGTAAATCCTCTGAGTGTTTTAACTCCACATCTAATAAGCAGGGTGATGATGGTATTCTGGTTGAAAATGTTGCTTAAAAGTGAGTTGTCGTTTTTTTTTTTACTAGATGCAAATGAACTTTTATTTTTTTAAGAACATGTGCCAACCATTAAAATGATAATATCTACAAGTAAGTACTCAACTCAGTGAATTAAAAACATTTGCAAAAGGCATACATGATACACAAGAGGTAGACTCCTGGAAAAGTAAAAGTGTGTTAGTCAGTATCCCTTTCCTTAGGCAGTTTCCCATTAATTTGGGGAAATTAGCCACTGAGATGAAAATATAAGAAACAATACAAAGCAGGACAGGAAGAGGACCACATTGTTGGCCGTATTATGCTGTATTACTGTGTAAATGCGGGAGGAATAAAGCCTTCTGGATAAGGTTCCTCATGACATGGATTTTTCTATTTTCTCTCTCTTTGTGCTTTTCCAGCAAGTGATCACTTGAGGGTCCACGAATAGCCTTCTCCAAGAATCTCAAAGTTATGATGCAATGTCCAAGCTGAGAGGCATGTGATTTTGTAAGATAGTTGGGGTTTCTTTAGACTTTTTATTAAGAAAATGTTCAAAAACACAAAGTAAAGAGATTAGAAAAATAAATTCCCACAAATCCACCAGACAGAGTCTACCATCATCGGGATTATGTCCCATCTGCCTCCTCTCTCCCTCTGCTCCCCTTAGCTGGGTATTTTAAAGCAAACTACCCACAGGCATCATGCCATCTGGTTCTTACCCATCTTGTCACACAACAGGACTCCTAGTGCCACGTGATGCAGAAGTATCCTAGGCTTTCTTGTGGGAAAACTTACAAGGAGAGAAGCAGCAGGGTGCCCACTGAATTCCCAGCTCCCGATATTCTGTGACATGAGCCAGACATCAATATTGCATGCCCACCGTGGCCAAAACACAGTAGAAGAGGCCCGTCTGGACATGTAGGCTGGGAGTCCTATGGCTGGAGGAGGAGGTGGGGACACTGAGTTTCTCTAAGTAATGAGAAATACATCAAGAAAACAACAGGCCTCAGGATAATGCTAGAGTGCATGCCAGGGCTGGAAGCCAGCCTCACCTGGCAGGTGTGCCCCCGTCACCCCAGGGCCTGGCTGTCCGACTGCCAAGTGGCTTGCTCGCCCAGCCAAGCTAGTCAAGGCACCGGCGTGTGGAAGGAAATGAGTAGTCCAGATTTGTTTCTCACTGTGTCTCTAAAAAAATTAGAGCATTTTCTTGGAGAACCACAGTGCCATTATGACATCAACCCAGAGAACCATAATTCTGGGTATGATCTAATGCCCATCCCATCATCAAATTTCCCAGGTAGGCATCTTTTAAACTGAGAGTTGTGACTCATTTGTGGGGCATGAAATCAATGTAGTGTCTCAATGTCAGATTCAAAAGAGAGAAGATAAAATATCAGAGTGCCTCACAGATACTAAGGGAATTTTTCCCCCCTCAAAATACTGTTTCAGTTACATAGAGAAGTGTCCTGGGCTACAGAAACAGCAATCTAGGGAATGTACATCCCAGTCCCTCTGCCCCTACTTTTCTACATCCTGTCTTGACAACAATCTCTTAGCCTGACAGAAGGGTACTTAACCCTTACCCTAAGGTACTTGATATCTGGTATTCTTTTTTTTTAAGATTTTATTTATTTATTTGTTAGAGAGAGAGAGAGAGCACAAGCAGGGGGAGAGGCAGAGGAAGAAGCAAACTCTCCCAGCTGAGCGGAGAGCCTGACATGGGACTTGATCCCAGGACCTTAGGATCATGACATGAGCCGAAGGCAGACACTTAACCGACTGAGCCACACAGGCGCCCTTGTATTCGAAAAGAAAACAAGTTTTTCTTTCATGACATCAATAGTTGATGAAGTGGTAAAGAGTGTGCGTCATGGCGTGCTTTGTTTCAATTTTGAAGAATTATGATGTTAACATTTGCTTCTTTCTAGTTCACCTGGAAGGTAATCTGAAGTGGTGTTGGGAGAGGTAGTGTAGCCATTCAGGCTTCCAGTCTTGGAGATGGGAGTGAGGACAATACGGAAGGTCAGGGGTTCAACGCCTACCCTAATTTTGGATTCCCACAGACCGTGAGACCACAGAATAGGTCCGTATTCAGAAAGGATCCAGCCTATGTTCGCGGTATGACTTATATGTCCATTGGAGCTAAGAAATTGCCTTCCTCCATGGTATTTTCTGGAATCCAAGAATGAGGAGAGGTTTACTGTATTAGTGTCCTGGGGTTGATGTAACAGAGCACCATAAGTGGGGGGAGGTGCTTAACACGACAGAAATCTATTCGTCCACAGTTCTGGAGGCTGTCAGCCCCAAATCAAGACGTCTGCAAGGTCTTGCTCCCTCTAAAGGGAGCTTTCTCTCCTCCTCCAGCTCAGGCGGCCTCAGGTGCTCCTTGGCTTGTGGCTGCCTCACTCCAATCCCTGCACCTGATTTCAGTGTCCTTCTTCTCTGCGTGTCTGTGTCTCTCTCTGTGTCCTCTGTATTCTTATAAGGACATGAGTCATTGCATTTAGGGCCACCTTGTCCATATGAGCTCATATTCATCCTTAACTAATTGGATCTACAGAGATCCTATTTTCCAATGAGGTCACATTCTGAAGTTTTGTGTGGATACGAATTTGGGGGAGAGGGACACAGTTTGACATGCTATAGTCACAGATGGAAAATTCTAGGTGATAATAGAGGCTTTGAGCATTAATTTTGTAATTGTCTTAAATGAGCTCTCTGGGCTAATTTATCAATGAGAAAATCTAATTTAATTAGTCTGGGGTGAGGCCTAGGCATCAGTATTTTTATAGCTTTTTAGATGATTCTCACATGAGCCAGGGTTGAGAATCACTGGGTTCTTTCAGGTGCCTTTCAGTGGAGTTTGGGGGGTCTAAGATCTTTTCTTGTATGTTGGTACTGAGAACTGTACCAACTGTTAGACTTTTGTAAAGCAGAACATCTTCAGTCTCTCTCATTCATCCCTCCAGCTGTGGATGACCTGGGCCAATAGATTCAGAAACCAGTTATAACATCCAAAAATTATAAGTGAAGAAAAATAAAAATAATGGGCAAAGAATGGTTCATTTTTTTTCAGACTGGCTTTCACTATGACAGGGTTGTCAAACAGAACTGTGTTCATAAAACAGTGTTCAAATTTTCATTAAGAACTTTTTGACAAGCTGTTAATACTCACTGTGGTATTTCTGAATCAGTAGGAAATTATTCTGGAGTGACAATTTGCTCTGCATGTGAGTGTGTAAAAAAAAAAACCCTGGCAGTAAATGGAGAAAAGAATCCTCAAGCCGTTTGAAAAATACGTACAATATATTCCTTGGCAAAATGTTCCTTTCAAGGTAGAATTTATAGGTAACCTCATTGTTTAGACAAATTTCATTGTGGTTAAAGGTTATTTTCACCCAGGGGACTTCAGGATTTTTGTGGAGGTCCTTAGTTAAACTGGGTTTAATCCACTTTGATGCCAGAATGTCTAGATGAAGAGTTAAACACAGAGACAATAATCTTTTTATCGTATGCGGTGTCACAGGGGGTTGGTGCTATTTTAAATGGCTAAAGATGACCTAATTTAGCCCAGTGAAAGGAAATTCTGGATGTCATGCCTATTGAGAGGTATAGAAACAGGCTGAGACATCAGGTGAATGCTAGAACAAACCACAGAGCGAGATTGTTCTTGACGTGCACGCAACTCTGGTCTTGTTCTCCCGGCTGGAGAATATCTCACTACTCGTGGATTTCAAGGATTTGCAAATACATTGTAAACTTTCCAGATACTGCGAGAGCTGATGTTGTTAAGGAACAAAGAAAAGCCTGCCTGCACAGGGCAACATCCAGTGAGTCTGAGAAGGTCTTGATTTGGATTCAGGTACTGAAAGTTCAGTGGTTCTCCAAATTGGCTACAGGGCTTCATGAAACCTGGGAAACACAGATGTGCCTTGATGTCAGCTTTTCAGACAATCTGCTGTGCTTATGCGACTTGCTTCATTCTCTTCATTTGTCATTTGGACTCATCTTATGTTTAGACCACGATGAATTCAGCTTCTACTGATCTGATCACTGCTGTAAAATCTCATTCCTGGTCATGAAGAGTAACAAGCGAAGTGTCTTCTTTTATAATAGGTTCCATCTGGGGAATGCTTGCAGGCTGGCCTGCCTCCTTGCGGGCTCCATCCCACTGTTACCATCGGGAAGCAGTGAGGTGTTACCTACTTAATGACTCTGCTCTTGGAAGCACCTGAAGCTTCTCCAAGCAGAGGATTCTAATTTTAATGTAGGAACTTGGCTCTTTTCATCTGTCAGTGGTGAAATAAGGAGCTGTCGTGCGGGTTCATCTTTCTGGGGGGGAAAAGAGCATTGCTGACTTGGTCCTGTTGGAGCAGGGGGGCAATAGGGACATCCCAGGGCAGGTACTCACATAGCTTCATTTACCCTGCATCCTTCCATTAGACGTCACGAAACACCTGAAAATAAGAAGCATTTCATGTGACCCCATGTCCAGATGTGCAGGCGAAGGGAAGGCCAGATGAATATATGATTTGTTGCACGTTGTGTTACAGCTAACAGGCGCAGGCACTGGGAAAATGGCTGCTTTCATCCATGGAGCAAGCAGAAAATACACCTGTCTTATGACGCAGTCTCGCTCCTAAAACAAATCCAAGGACTTGATTCTCCTCAGCACCAGCAGCTAAATTTGGAGAAATTACTTTACCTTAGAAACAGGATATCAAGAACTAAAGGAAATATTGGATTCATAACTCAGGTTGTGAACAAGAAAAATGCCTTTCGTGTCATCTTCACCATGTTCCTTGGTATTGATGGTTGCTGTATAAATTCTGCTCACAGCTGAGCATATTGAAGCTGTTAGTCCTGGCTTGCTCCTTTTTCTTAAACGCCGAGGACAGTGCCACACCTATGTTAATATGGGGTTTGGGACAAAACCGCCATTTTAGTTAAGCAACTAAAGAAGGATTTTAGATTCTTTGACTCCAGTGAAAAGAGCAAGGAAAAAGCAGGGACCCGTGCATCCTCTGGGAATTGTGTGGGAGGGAAATGGGAATCCCACTGGTCTGACCAGCTCTGTGTAGTGATCCCCACCCCAGCAGGTGCTTCAAAATGAACACTACTGATTTGTAGCAGAATCGGCAGAATCACCAGGATATCTTTCATGGCTTAGTAGCTAAAGCCAACCATCCAACTAACCAACCAACCTACCAATCGATCCAAGTTCTTCTGTTCTCTGTCATTGGCAGTCGCCACGGATGATGATCGCCATTAGCAGCATCATTTGAGACCCAAGCACAATCACATAAAAAGTAGAGGACAGACTGCCTGGTGACTGTTTTGACCCTGTGAGCCCAACATGGGAACCGGTTACATGCAGATCAACATGAGTCTCAAGGATTAGTGGAACCATTAAGGAAGGGAGATGGGGAAATGCGTGAATTTATAGCTTTCCTTTTGTTAATACGTTCATATAATGCACTTCATTCTATTTACATTTTTGTCTAAGGATGGAGGTGTCAGTGGAAGTGGGATTAAGTGGGATTGCTTAGGTGAGGCCAGGTGAGGATTTCCGGAAACCATACAGAAGATGGGGAGTTGGAAAGTAGGCTAAGAAGGAGGAAGGTGAGCATCAGGAGACCAATTAAGCTGCAAAAGTGCTTCACACCTGAAGACCAAAGTATAATGAGAACAGCGGTTTGTAAGTCATGGAAAGCAATGGGTAGATGGTGTAGGTTTCCTTTAGTAAAGAGATGCCAGAAAGGGGAGTATA
Source organism: Leptonychotes weddellii (assembly GCF_054177405.1). NCBI lineage: Eukaryota > Metazoa > Chordata > Mammalia > Carnivora > Phocidae > Leptonychotes > Leptonychotes weddellii. The sequence goes on along the minus strand of NC_138373.1, from coordinate 41,556,284 downwards.
TCAACTTGAGAGAGTAGATACGTAGGGAGAGGGGGTGTCTGGATACCTGGATTGATTTTACATGGATTAGGAAAGAGTGAAAAGTTCCAGAATTGGAGGACTGTCCAGTGAAAACCACACCCAAGGTCAACACCCAAGTGCATGAATGACTTAGCTCCAGGATGCGTGGCTGGTCACCCTACTTCTCCAAGAATGAGTGAGGGGTGAGCACAGGACCAGAGCATTGCATGAATGGTGCCCCTCTGCAAGGAAGGAACAGGGAAGGACTGGTGAAAAGCAATCCCTCCATCAACAGAAATCTGCTAGCTTTTGCAATTGAGAAAAAAATGTAATGTACTTCTTGGTTATCTAGAGTCAGTTCACTGAAAGCTTACCCCAAAAGCCTCTTTATCTCCCTTGAAGAATGGTAAGGAGCAAATAGACTATACTGGATTATGTGAATCTGCAAACTCTGGAATATCAGTAGATGGGAGTTGAGGTCTTTAGACCAAGGTATAAGGGTGAGTTGCGTGATGTCCGCAGAATAACCCCGTTATGCCAATGTGCATTGTTGATATTTTATTTGTATAATGCCACCTATAGAATTGTTACTCTGGGCCAAAGACCCTAGAAGAATATATGGAAGTGTGTCGGAGGGTCTATGAATTTCATGAAATGATTTGCAAAGTGTTGCACGTGTTATTCTGGGGGGAAACATCCAGTGCTTTCATCTGATTCTTAAGTGACCCAATGTGTCCCTACAGAACAGAAACATCATTGAGAAGAGGACAAAACACAACCCCCATGACTGAGGTGATGAGGTGATATCTGCTGGGAAGGATGCTTGAGACTAAGGCGATGGGCAAGCCCCACGGTCCTCTGGACACTGCATGCTGAGTCCAGGGGGCTATTTCTACAAGGTTCTGACCGTATGTAGATACGTGTTCATCATGTTTGGCAGGCTGTGTGCATCTTTTTTTGTGAGATTTTAATGTGAGATTCCACTGCCTGCCTCCTTCATTTGCCCTAGGAATTTCTATAATGGATTTTCCAGGATTGTGGCGCCCGGGTGGTTATTTAGAAGCTAGCAGTTGTGACTTTCTGGGATACGTGCTGTGGCCGTGGCTGTTTAAGAGGAAGTGTGATTCAAGGACCGTGGTCTGAAGCCAAGTGGACAGTCCCCCCTTCTGAGATCACAGGGCTCCATGGGGTGCGCCACCACCCAGGGGCTCTTGTGAGCATACTCTGCTCCTTGTTCAGTGGCTGCCAGCCACCGGGATCCAAGGAAACGCTCCTTTGGGGATGCTGAAAAAATGTCTTCTTGCCTTTCTCTCTCTCACTGTCTTTTTTCTCCCCCTTTCTAGGTTTCCCGAATTCTGTGTCTCTGTCTCCCCTCCCCCCACTCTCTCGCACGCAGAAGGCTCAGCTCTGTCCTTGTGGCGCATGCCTCCACGCCCCTTCCCGGGAAGTGAGGATCCTCTGGCGCTGCCATCAGCAGAGAACTCAGCAGGAGGCAAGCGAGTTATCTCCGTGTGTGTCCGTGTCCCAGTCATGACAGGGGGTGATGACCGAGCGGGATCACGCGTCCGAAGTCCGAGGACAGGGCGCACACATGGTGAGCAGTGTGCGCTGTGGCCACCAGCTCTGCCTCTCACCGTCCTGGGGGCTGGAAGCCCAAGGTCAAGGTCAAGGTGCCGGCAGATTCTGTTCCCCATGAGGACTCACTTCCTGCTTCGCGGACGGTGTTGTCTCGCCATGTCCTTACACGGGGGACGGAGATGGCTCTGGTCTCTTCTTACCAGGCCACTGATCTCATCATGGGGGCCCCACCCTCAGGACCTCCCCTAAACCTAACTAGGCTACTTACCTCCCAGAGCCCCACCTCCAACACCATCACGTTGGAGGTCAGGGCTTCAGCATCTGAATTTGGGGGGATGCAAACATTCAGTTCGTAACAATCCTAATAGCCGTGATTGTGGTGGTTGTTGTTGATGTCCCTGTTTCGTGTCGGACACTGTTCTGGGGACCAAAGAACAAGGTAGACAAACTCTCTGCCCCCTGGGGGTTTACAAACTACTGGGCACGTGTGTGTGTTGGAGGAGTTCAATTTACACTTGGATCAAGGAGTGAGTGAGCTCTGTGAGTGGTAGCACTGTGATGTCCTCCACCTGGGGACACTGATAGAAACGACCCAAGGGAAATGTTCAGCAGGCTGACCTTTGGGTCTGGGAAGCACCCGTGGGAGCTGTGGGTGGAGCTAGTTGGGACCCATGAAGTTCTCTGTTGGTGCATTGTGGACTGCGTCTGCCACAGCGCCGATGTGACCTGTCCACCCAGATGCTTGTGGAGCTCATGCCTCCACCATTTATCTACCTGACAGCTGCTGGCTTGCTACTTTGCACCTGTGCTTCCAGTTAACTCTCAGTGATGACGTGAGATAGACACCATTCTTGCCAGTTTGTAGATGGGGGACCGGGGAGCTCAAGAAGGTAACTGGCTGGCCCAAGATAACACGGCTAAC
>NC_138373.1:41536113-41553684 GCF_054177405.1 Leptonychotes weddellii | reverse complement strand
CCAGGCACCCCTTCTGCGTTTAAATTCTTAAGAATATTTTTTAAAAATCATGTCTTTTTTAGTTTTTATTTATTTATTTGAGAGAGAGCGAGAGTGAGCAGAAGGAAGAGGGAGAGAGAATCTGAAGCAGATTCCACACTGAGCTCAGGGCTGGATGTGAGGCTCGATCTCACGACCGTGAGATCATGACCTGAGCTAAAATCAAGAGTCAGCCGCTTAACCACTTAACCGACTGAGCCATCCAGGCGCCCCTAAGTTCTTAAGAATGTTTTAAACAATCAGCTCTGTGGGAAAGCTCACTCCTGAGCGGACTCACCCCTTGATACTCCACTCACGTGTGCCCAGGCTGCTTGAATGATAATCTTGTTAGAATGATAGTTGACAGGAGTGAGCTGAGAGCCTTCTGCAGGACAAGTCTAATCATCGCTGGAGAATCTTTGCTAAGACACAGCAGAGAGCAAAGCCCTACAGAGTGTGTGTGCATGTACACACACATGCACACACACGCACATCACACACATATAAATACACATGCACACACATGCTCACATGCACACACGCTCACACACACCACACCTATAAATATGCACACACATGTTCACATGCACACACGCTCACACACACGGGCACATCACACCGATAAATATGCACACACATGTTCACATGCACATCACACACATACAAATACACACACACACACACACACAGGCCCTTGCAGAGACTGAAAATACACATCGGATTACTAGATGGTTTCTGGGGATGTATCAATAGACGATTCTTGGAAGCACAAGGAAGGGGATGAGGGCCAGCAGGCCCTGGACACACCCCTGCCAGGGGGACACACCCCTGAAACCGCACAGCCGTCAGGGGAAAGGCTGCTGGGCTGGACTCTGTGCTGAGCTAGCACCTGCTACAGCCCCCCCAGTTCCTGGCGGTTACAGCTGAGTCCTGGATTCTCTGATGGCTTAAAATCCTCCCAGCACAGCCTCTGCGAACGGAGGGTCAGCAGAGTTCACAGGGGTTGTCGCAAGAATTAGACCATACGTGCTTGCTCCGTTTCCTTAAGCCACACGTTTAGAATTCTCATGGATACACATTTCTCCGGAAGGAACTTGGTATCTGGTTTGGCCAGCTTCGGGCAGTGAAGTGTCTAGCTGTGGCCTGTAAGAGACAGGGACGTGGTCTAGAAATGAAGACCTTTCCTCCTCTCTGTCCGTGGCCTTTTTTTTTTTTTTAATTTTTTTTTTTTTAAAGATTTTATTTATTTATTTGACAGAGAGAGACACAGCGAGAGGGGGAACACAAGCAGGGGGAGTGGGAGAGGGAGAAGCAGGCTTCCCGCGGAGCAGGGAGCCCGATGCGGGGCTCGATCCCAGGACCCTGGGACCATGACCTGAGCTGAAGGCAGACGCTTAACGACTGAGCCACCCAGGCGCCCCTGTCCGTGGCCTTTTGTCCGGCGGGGCGTTCGCCGGCCGTGTACCCCTCAGCACGGAAGCCCAACAGCAGTGTTGAGAAAGGGGGTCTCCTGTCTCCGTCCCCAGCATCTGCCTGGATCAAGGGTCCCTTCAGCTCTACAGAGAAAAAGCAGCAAATGTGGGCATGGTCCACTGTATTTATAGTCCTAAATGTGTATTTAGAACACGAAGCAAATGGCAGAGGTGAGCGAAGCACTCGGAGTTCAGCTGGGGTTCCTTTGAGGCAATTTCTTAAAGCACATAGATGGCTCCCCTCCTTCAGACCCATGTTTGTCTGGTTTACACAGTTAAAAAGAGCTTTCTTTTTGGCAGGTTGGACAGTGTCCCCCCAAATTCATGTCTACTCGAAGCCTCAGAATGTGACCCTAGGTGGAAATAGGGTTACTGCAGATGTAATCCGTTAAGTTCAGATGTGGTAAGATAGACACTTCGGCGCAGGTTTATTGAGGACATGGGACAGAACAGATAGTATGAAGAGAAAAGGCGTAGAAACTGGGACCTGGGGATAAAGGAAATGCTCACCTGTTCCAGAATTGTGTCCAGGGTTAGAGCTTTAATACTCCTATCATGTGATGTGCCAGCCAGACCAGGAGGAATCTGTGGTTGACCTAGGGGTAGGGAAGAACCTGGAACACCTGTAGAAAAGATGTCACAAAGGATGGTGACAGCCATGGGAACGTGGAAATACCTATGCGTTGCACTTCAGACGTGCCTGAGTAATTGTCATCTGTCCCCATCAAAGCTTGGGGAGCATGGCAGAGATGGCTGAGTCCCTCTCGGTCACCTCTTGGCACTGCCACCAAACCCAGAACTCTTCTGTAGCACCTCCTTGAACTTCAGAATCGGGGAGTGTCTTAAATCAGCATAGCAACACAGGCTGGGATGGGGCATGGATGTCGGAGAAGGACACGAAGAGAACAAGTGATTCATCCACAGATCTCAGACAATTTGTTCCCCTCGGAAAGCCTAAAAAGAAAATAGAATGACCCCAGGAGAAAATGAGAGGCGTGTGTGCACAGTGAGACTGGACCTTCCTGCCAGAAAGCTAGACTTTCAGTAAGAAATGGGGCAATGGATTGAAAATGGGGATGAATCATCTTAAATGAGAGTCCAAGGAAATTGGTTTGTAGTTTGCACAGAGGGAAACAGCCCCAGGAAGTGACTCCAGTAAAGGCTCTGATGGAAGAAATGGGTTCTTTTTATGTGTGTGCACGTGGATTTTCAGCTTCAAATGCTGATGAAGAGTTGGTGGTGGTTCTGTGATATCTGATACAGGGTGTGACATTGGAACACAAGGTCACTAGCCCTTTGGGACTCATCATGTGCAGATAATTCTTTTAGGATCCCAAAAGACAAGGATTGGTGTCTTGAACCATTCTTTCCTAAGTCCCGTCCATAACAGAGCTGATCTCTGCATGAAGTGGAGATAAAGATGCTTTTTCTAGCTCCAGACTAATTAATTACCCTCCTACTCAGGCTTTGCGCTCTCTCTCTCTCTCTCTGCATTTGCTCTCATGTCATGGCGGCATCCTGTCCTTTCACCTTTAAGATTACAGGCCATCTTATTTATTTATTTTTTTAAAGATGTTATTCATTTATTTATTTGAAAGAGAGAGAGAGAGAGCAAGCACACAGCAGGGGGAGCGAGGCAGGCGGAGTGAGAAGCAGACTCCCTGCTGAGCAGGGAGCCCGATGTGGGGCTCGATCCCAGGACCCTGAGATCATGACCTGATCCAAAGGCAGACACTTCACCGACTGAGCCACCCGGGCACTCCAATTACAGGTCATTTTAAGGTGAGTTTCCTATGTCAGGAAACATTTAAGCATCATTGAATCTAGCTTCTGAGAATTTCTAATTATCTTCAGTCACTGTTGGGGAAGACAGTACACGTTAGTTTCCGAATATCACAGACAACCACTACGAGGCATTTACCAACGTGCTTAATCAAATTAATTTATCAAATTAGCTTTCCATCAGGTTTGAAAGCAAACTTTTTATGAATACAGAAAAATGCATAAATTGTGCGTGGGCAGTTTGATGAATTTTCACAAAGTCAACAGCTTCCGGGGATAGAGTAGTGACAGCACCTTAGAGTCCCCTCTGTGCTCCCCAGGTGACATGCACTCTTGCTCCTTGTTTAAAAAAAAAAAAAAAAGTCTCCAGACCCTTATCACCAGCAAAGAGTTTTGCTGAATTTTAAACTTTATATAGACAGATTCACAAAGTGTGTGTTCTTCTCTGTCTGGTTTCTTTCTCTCAACTTTATATTTGTGGGATTTTTTTTTTCTAATTTGTTGCATTTATCTGAGTTGGTGCATTTTTCTATATTAGTCCATTTTATGACGATCCTACTATTTATTTACCTCTGTTGTTGATGAACTTGTAGGATGTTTCTATTTTAGCGCTACTGTGAATCGTGTTTCCAAGAACCTTCTCCAACAGGTCTTTGGGGGTACAAATAGACATTTGTATTCCTAGGAGAAGCGTTGCTGGATCTTAGTGTGTGCAGAGCTTTATTAATAATGACAGGTTTCCAATGTGGCTCTATTATTTTCCACTCTCATTAGTGGGGCCGGAGAGTTCTAGCGGCTCCACATTGTCAGAACCAGAATGGTTCTCTTGCTTTGCCATATTAAATGTAGCAATTTTAGGGAATGTGTATTTCATTGTGGGTTTCATTTGCTTTTCCTTGAGGACGAATTATGTCGACGACGTTTTTAATACACTTATTGGGTATCTTCTTTGTAAAAGTTCTATTCAAGTCTTTTGCCCCCTCCCTTTAAAAAAAAAAACAAACTGGGATGACTATCTTAATGTATTTATTTGTAGGAATTACTTTGTATATTCTAGATACAAGTCTTCCGTTGAATATATGTATTGCAAATATCTTTTCTGACTCTGTGGTTTGCCTTTTAACACTCTTAATGTCTTTCGATGAATAAACTTTCTTCATTTTATTGCAGTCTGATGTATCAATCTTTTCTTTACCTCCAGGGCTGTCATATAATAAAGAACAGTTAATTTCCTTCCCCTTACTTCCCCCAATCCACCACTCTGGAAAACATAGGAAACTCCCTTCCCCAAAGTTTCAGTTATGTATGTGACTATCATTTTTGCTAAAGGAGGGACCGATCTATGCCAAGCAAAGGCAGTAAGTGGAAGCGACAACGAGCATCATTTTCCTGCAGTGAAGGAGGCGATGGTGTAGTATTAGAGGGAAACGGGGCCAGACACGAATCAAGTGGGGTCTCTGCCTTTTGAAAACCATGAACATTTTGCATAGGTCAGATGGGATTTAAATGGATATGAATGGTTGCCTTGAAGGCAAAATAGAACTGGTTCAAGGGTCAGGTAGGGATGAGGGGAATGGAATGAGTTTGGGAAAGTGTCCTCTTTTGCCTCGATAGAGAACTATTTCCTGTGTGAGCCACTGTCTGTCCCCCTGTGTGCGTGGGTCCCTGGGCACACAGCCTGACCCAGGAGGCAGCCACAGCATGGTGGAGGGCCCTTGACTAAAGTTGGGATTCAGTTTGGATGGTAGAGTCGTGATCAGAAATGAAGGTTTCTTACCCGAGGCTTCTACTTCTGCTGTTATGCCTCTGACCATCTAGCAAGATGCTGTGTCAAGGTGATCGTGGTCGTTCTTGGTACCAACAGCATCTTCCGTTGCAGGACAGGAGACGTGCTCTATAGCTTTCTTTCGGCTTCACATTGAGTGGTTATTCTTGGTTCATAATACCTTTTATGAATGAGAATCTTATCAAATACTACTGGATATCGTTGGACTTTATGCTTTCATTCAAGATTTTCTGAATTCTGTGCTTTTCTTCAGGGAGGTATTAGGAGGAGAAACCCACGAGGTCACACTGAGCTGTCTCTGAAGCATCTGGAAGGGGATGCAGCCCCAGTGTGTGCATCCGTTTTGGAAAGCCCGGTTTCTGCATCGTGTGAGAAGCTGTGAGTTGTATTTTCAGTATGTTCAGTGGCCATGACTTTGTTCAGATAGACCCATGATCTCCAAGCGGACTGGGTACATCCCAGAATGTTCTACAAGTAGTTTGGGATATTAGGAAATGAAAATTTATCATGAGGGAGTAGCTAAGTTGGGCTGCTTTTGCATACAGAGGGAGGGTCGGTCACATTCTGCTGGTGAAAGTGTCCTCCAAATGTTTTAACACGTTTTTAACCCACATCCATGCATCTATGTCTCTCTATTCCATCCCTGTTAGGACATCAAAACTGGGGCTTCCAAGGGCTGTCTAGACCCATTAAAGCTAATCTCTAGCTCCAAGCAGAATTTGCTGTGAGGTCCATCCCATTTCTTCCTCTGGTCACCTCCACAACCTGTGAGTGCGGTCTACACAGCTACAGTGCTCAGGTCTGATTCCTGCTGAGTGCCGGATGCTTGTCCTTACGCTCCTAATGAGAACCATTGCACGGGCCAAAGCACTTGGCTCTCCGTGACAGGGGCAGGCATCCCACAAAGAAATATCCCCATTCTCCATGGGTCCTCCAAGACCCACCCAAGTAACACAACTTAAAAAGCTCCCATTGGTAAAATCAGGAAGACCTTTCTTTCACAGTGACTAATATGGCCCTTTTTAGCGGCCCCAGGCTTCAGTCCCGGGTTCTCGGGTATCGTTTTCTCTTAGGCCCCTTACCCTATCTTTCTGAGCACCGACGTTGACACTTAGATTAGATAAAATCAAGACGAGATAGGCTGTGTACAGACTGTTATCCAGAACGAATAATCTAGATAGAGTATAACCTACACAACTGAAGAGGTCATTTAAGTAATGAATTGTCAGTAATGTCCTCGGGGGCATAGAGCAATTTTGTGTGATTTCAGACTCCAAACTGCAAAATAGTTATGGAGAATTCGAGATAAATTTGGCCACATGCTGGCGTCTTGGGTAATATAATCCTGATAATCAAGTACATGCCACACGATTTTCAGGTGTTTCAATTTTGCCCGGTGGCGAATGATTGGAGGCCTGTTGACTGGGAAATAAAAGCCAAATGCATATTTTGTTGGAAATTTCACACCAGAAAACACATTCTTTCACATTAGGGTTTCTTTTAAAAACAAGACAAGGGTAAAACGGGACTGTTCATACACACTGGTCAACCCCTGGGGAAACCAGTGTGAAGATCGCAGGCGACACGCCCCACAGGACACCTGGTGAGCGGATGCTGGAGGCAGATGGCCTGGGTTCAGACCCCAGCTCTGACACTTGCTGGCTCTGTGACCCCGAGGAAGAGTCTCAACCTTTCTGGGCTGCCCATTTCCCCGTCTGTAAAGAGGATACAGACCTGCCCGCCCCGTGGAGGTGTCTTGAGGATTGAATCCGTTGATGTGCACCCAGTGCTTAGATTATTGCTCAACATCCTTAGTGCTGTATCCAGCCTGATCTTAACATCAGCTATTAAACAGAGCTGCAAGACTCTGAGACAGAAGGCAGGGGCGGCAATTCTGCCCTACTTGGCAGGGACGGTGAACTCGATCGTTTGTGTCTTCCCATCACCTGGAAGCCAATTACAGCTTGTGAATCCCAAGAGGGGGTTAAGGCCCAGGGCATGTGCACGGTCTCTCCTCTGACTTTTGTTCCTGAGCTCATTTTCCTAACTTCACTTCGGTGCTTGTCAGGATGTCCAGGAAAGGAAGGCAACTGTTAGGTCACAGTGTTTTTGAATGTTGCAAGCCTAGCAGGTCATCTGAGGAGAAGGCTGTCTGGGGACGTGTCACAGGAGTAGGTGGTTGGGGTTCTTCTCAGAGAGGGATACTCTTCTTGTCCTTGTACTTCTTGCCTTGCCGTCTGCTACGTGAGCAGGTGGGCGGGTGCCCTGAGCACGTCTCAGGATGTCCCCGAAACCCTGGGTCTGTTCTCCACTCTGCCTAGTGAGCTGCCAAGATAGACAAAGTCCTTTGATTTCACTGACTTTCAGTTTCCACCACCGCCCCCCCACAACCCCCAGTATATAAAATGAGGAAAATATCCCCGGCAAGTAAGACAATGGACGGTTCCAGGGGCCTGTTTCACAGACCACCTCATGGGTTTGGATGTAGGCTCATAGCTTCGGCTGTTGTGCCAAGGCTGTCGTGTGGTTTTGTGTAAAAAGACCTGTGAGCCAGGGAGGTGTTGCTGTTTCCCACATCCAAATGCCTTCACCAGCAAACTTCCCGCAGATTTTCTCCTGAAGTATGGGACCGTGGGGGACTCTTGTCCTTAGGGACATCTCCCAAAAATCTTTGCTGGCCGAGCCCAAATGTCAAAGGAAAAAAAGAGCTTATGTTGCACAGTCCCGATAGGCCATCACCCATATTTCATATTCTAAGTGTCCTATCCTGCTCACCTCTGTTTGGGGTCAATTCACGCAACTTCTGAGCAATTTCCTCTTGGTCACAAGTCATTAGCTCCTGAAATGTGTGATTACTCCTGGTTGTCTTAAAATAACAATGATACTAATATTGTCATGTAGGTTTTAATAGAGACATTATCTGTGTGTGCAGCCTTGGATTCACAGCTCTGTTGCCCTTAATCTCTTCCTTCCTTAATTTGTTCATTCATCAAAAGTTTCTCCTGTGCAATCTATAACCGCCACAAGCAATTTACGAATCGCTCTGGGGGGTGAAAAGAAAAGGCTGATATCTAAATACGACCATGTGGTGTGAGTGCTAGGATCCTAAGATGTGCACTGTTTGTGTACATTATGTAATATGCTTTGTAAGATTAAGAAGAGAAATTAGTTTCAGAGTATGTTAGATTAGTAAACAGTCAAAAATCATAGTTTCTGTGCCTGGCTTCCCCATGGATTGACTAATTAATGCAAGAAACAGTCAGCAAAAATTCAACTGGACAATTACCCCTTCATGAGGGCTTCTTGCAGAATGTCCTGTCCTCTTTCTTGCCATCTCCTGCAGTATGAAATGGAGCAAGGATGACCATTGGGCACCCCAGATATGTAGAGTACGCCAACTCCCTGGAGCTAACATAATTCTGTTGTCCAAAGTCTTGGCAGAATGGTCTCATGGAATATATCATTGTTATACTTTGATTTTCTTTCCTAGAGTGGATACAAGTTATCCCAGTAAGAAGCTAAACCCCAGAACAGTGACAAATTTAAAGCTGGAGTAAGTTTCAGAGGTCAGTTACATCGTGAATGGAAGGCTGAGACCCATGATGTAGGTAACCTTCCCAAGGTCATTCAGTAAGTTAGTGGGAAAACCAGGAGGCAGAATTGAAACCTCTGAATTGTGGCCCACTCCACTAGGTTGCTTCACTGCGCAGCAGTTTTATTCATTTCATAAACTTTTAAAAATTTTAATTAACTTGTATACATGTAAGTAACTCTGCAGGATGGTGTGGCACAGTGTACAGTGGTTAGAGATGGGGTTCTGGAACTGGATGAGCTGAGTTTCAGGTTTGGTGCCAAGACTTCTTAGCTCTGTAACTTACAGCAACTTAAAATCTTTACACATCATTTACCTGTAAAATGGAGACTGTGAATTCTAAATGGTTTTATGCATGCCCAACCTGGTGCCTGGGACATCCGATTTTTTTTAAAAGATTTTATTTATTTGAGACAGAGAGAGAGCGAGCATGAGCAGGGGGAGGGGCAGAGGGAGAGGGAGAAGCAGACTCCCCACTGAGCAGGGAGCCCGATGTAGGGCTTGATCCCAGGACCCCAAGATCATGACCTGAGCCAAAGGCAGACGCTTAGCCAACTGAACCACCCAGGAGCCCTCTGATTTTTTTTTAAAGCTGGAATTCGTGGAGGGTATCAGACAAATAAGAAAATAACGTTCTAAAACACTTGTTTGAATAGACACAGCATTTAGTGATCCTTTAATTCCCAGCTAGGTTGTGCAGAGAGATGCTGCATATCATTCCCTGACCTCAAGTGTCATCTAAAACCTGTGTATTTTAAGTTCCAATTCTTTGGATATCTACAAGTACCCACGTTCTTGAATGTTACCTACTTCTGTAAACACCCCCATGTGATGGAGTTTGAGACACAGATGGGACCTCTGTGGCCATGTATATTGGGGATGTATAATGATCAAAGAAATATATTTTGAGGTTAGATGGTCTGCTTTCAAGTCTCATCTCTGCTGATTGCTACCAGTACAACCTAGAACATGTTACTTAGACTCTAAGCCTCAGGTTCCCTGTGTAAAAAAACAAGGCAGCTAGTAAGAGAATCCACCTTAGGGGGTTATGATGATAAGAAGTGAGTTAGTAAGTATAGAGCATATCACTTGGCACCTGGCACATAGTAAGTCTGCCCAAAGTGGTGACCATCAGTATTCATGTCCCAACTCCTTGATCCTTCAGATATTATAACCAAAACCCAGAGACCATCAGCAATTTGCCAAAGATCACACAGTTAGTAGTAAAACCAGAGACATTACCCAGATTTCCCACATTTGAAGGAGATTTACTATTGCTCTGGCCAGAAAAAAATTTCAGCCTTAGAATATAATTCATCAACCTTCTCAAAGAGCAATGATCTCTCTTGATTTTAAAGAGCACCACAAAATGTAGGAGTGGTCATGGGTAGGAAATGTTTTCTCTCAAAACTTGCATAAAGCCTGAAGAACTCTCCTGGAAGGCCTCCACCTCATGAATTAGAGAAGTAGGCTAAAGGGAGTCCCAAAGATATTAAATAATATTATAGTATAATGGTCCCCTCAGGGGAATCTCAGCTATAAAAAGAAATAAAGCATCTCTTGTTGATAAGAAGATGGAGTCTCCAGAGAAAAATAGAAGTCAGATTCTGTACAGCCAAGGCTTATGGATTCTTTGTCACGCAGAGTTTCTGAAGAGTGGAGGATGAGAAACACGTTTCAGTTTCTTGTCCATCAGAATAGTGGTTGTCCCTGAAGCCAGAAGGTTCCGTGATTCGTGACACCTGCCATCAGACAGCTTCATAAGAAGAACAGATTTAATGGGACTGCTGATACCATGCCGTTAGGGACTATTTACTGTCTTAAGAGAGAGTCTGGCCCAGTGGTGTGCGGCAGCCACTCTGTCCTGGCCCGTTGGGGCTGATGGTACGCCCCTCTTCTCCAATTCGTGTTCAGAGTCATCATGTTGGTCACTTGAAAGCAGCCGGAGTGGGAGAACTTACAACATGGAAATTGGCCAATGTTACAAATCAGGGGCTTTGCCTCACACCACTGAGACTATGTTTATTGCTCTCTGTGCTGAAACCATCCTAGGCAGGTGGGGGGTGGGGAGAGAGAGAGAGCGAGACAGAGAGAGAGGGAGAGAGAGAGGGAGAGAGAGAGAAGCACTCTGTCTCAATAGGCAGGCTGGCACTATTCGTGTGTTAATTTAGAGTTGGCTTGTTTGAAAATGTGCTCCCTGAAATGAATTCTGAGAAACCTTTCCAAAGTTGAATTCTCCATGGTTTATTACTCTTATCTAAAACAAAACAACAAGACACCAAAGGCAACTCATACTTGGGACAGAAGTGCTAGCCGGTTAAGTATAAAAGGCTCAGATAAGGAGGCTGGAAAAGGAAGAAGCCGTATGGGGAAGTGTTCTGGCTCTTGGCTCTCTGGGAGCCGGTGTCTGCTGGGGGACAGGGAGGTGAGGAGACCCACAGCCTCTTCCCTGAGATTACAGACGCCCAAATGCGGGGGTTTAAAGGAGGCTCAGTAAAGGACATGTGGTGTCCCATGCTCACAGGAGAATGTCCTAGACAGGGTGCAGGGGTCATGGGGATGGAGAATAAAATGTCTCCTTCATGACGGACACAAGGCAAGGGAAGAATGTCATCAGTTCTGCTAGGTAGCTAAACTCAGCTCCCCTGCGCTGGGACAGTGCCGCCCCACCCCCAAGCACAGCGGCCAAAGAGGACTGTTGCTTCCTGCAGACCACGGGGTCCCCCAGAAGTGGGGAGAGCTGAGCCAGCAGGCCAGTGCCTTCTTCCAGACTCTGATCAAACAGACATGCCATTAAGCTCTTCTCAGAGAGAGGTCAGGGACAGAGAGAGGTGTTACTTTTTTTTTTTTTTTTAGATTTTATTTATTTATTTGAGAGAGAGAGAATGAGAGACAGAGAGATGAGAGGTTGGGGGATCAGAGGGAGAAGCAGACTCCCCGCTCAGCAGGGAGCCCGACGTGGGACTCGATCCCGGGACTCCAGGATCATGACCTGAGCCGAAGGCAGTCGCCTAACCAACTGAGCCACCCAGGCGCCCGAGAGGTGTTACTTTAATGGAAGTTCCCTCTCTGTAAAACAATACACGAGGAGGGGGGTGTAAGCGTCCCCTCCACCCCCACAGTCCACCGATAGGAAGTATGGTTATGGGCATTAGGAGCTCAGATTCTGGAGAGAGAGACCCATGTCCAGATCCCGGTCCCCGACGTTCTCTTTATTGACCACATGTGGCTTGCACAGGCTCTTTGGGCCTCAGCTTCCCCAGCTATAAAGTGGGTCAGCTAGGAGCCTGCCGTGAGACTCAGTGAGGGACTGCATGGAAAGTGCCCCCCGTATGGAAGCACGCGTCACGCGGCGGCTGTTAGGGGAGTTAGCATTCCCTGTGCAGCACAGACTGCCTCCGGATGAGCTTGTGCTGAGCCTTCACTGAAGGCCTAACCCATGTCCAAAGGAAGGGACACGGGCCATACTTCAAGTTTGAATCAAGGGTAACAAATCCCATGATCAATCAGAGAAGAGTAGCAAGCAGCATCTTTTTCTGCGGGGCCCGTAGCCGTGGAGTTGGAGAGTATTACATTATCTCCAGGGTCGTGGTGTCCTTAATGCCAGATTTCAGGAAGAAATGGACATTCAGCAAGTTGGATTGTTCTAGAGCCTCACGCCCTGCTGAAGAAACCCATCCTTCGGGGCGCCTGGCTGCCTCAGTCAGTGGAGCGTGCAACTCTTGATTGGTTGTGAGTTCGAGCCCCACCTTGGGTGTGGAGACTGCTTAAATAAAACTTTACAAAGGAAGGAAGGAAGAAGAGAGAGAGAGAAAAGGAAGGAAGGAAGGAAGGAAGGAAGGAAGGAGGGAGGGAAGGAACTCACCCTTCAACGTTCTATCAATTCAGATCAGGGTGTGGATAACCAAACCCTGGTCAAGCAAGAAGAAGGAGAAATATACCATCACCCTTGGTTCACTTTGTAGCTTACAGTTCAGTGCTTAAGAAGGATTCTATTCTGAGGCAAAAAAAAAAAAAAAAAAATCCTGTGCCTATCTAAAGGGTTCGCGTATGTGTGCGTGTGTGTTTTCTTTTTTAAAATTTTAAACACCTTATTCCTTGTAGCTTAATGGTGTCAAACGTAATTATTTTTTCAAATGTGACTTACATATTGAAAAGATCATTATGACAGCCTTGTTCAGAAAAGACTGGAATGAAATGTGAAGAGCAAGGAAAGGGGTAAGGAAACTAGTTAGAAGTTTATTCAAGACTAAGTTAGGTACATAACTTAGTCCACATCATTTCAAACTGGAGAAACACGGGCTCACACCTCCACGTACAAAGGTGTGACCGTAGACAAGTTTGCTGTTCTGAGACCGGTCACTCCCTTCTGGTCGTGGGACAGGAGCATCTACCGCAGAGGGCTGAGGGTTGCAGGACCTGGCTTTCTCCCCTCCTCTTCCCCTTCTGTCAAGTCCAGCTCAGCCCTTTACATGTAGTTCAAGTCCTCAAAGAGTCTTTGAATCAAGCACTTCCCTTACCTTAGACTGGAGATCAACCTGGAGAGCCCACTCGATGATTTTCTAAAACAAGCAACACATTATTACGTTAAATTCCATACATGAGTGGAACTGCTCTGACCCAAGGCATGGAGTGCAAATCACTGTCTGTCATAGCCCTAGGGAAAAAGAAGAAAAAAAAAACAACCTTTAGCTACATTTGTATGGACACTTGACAAGTATTAAGAATCAAGGTAGCTGGGGCGCCTGGGTGGCTCAGTTGGTTGGGCGGCTGCCTTCGGCTCAGGTCACAATACTGGAGTCCCAGGATCTAGTCCCACATTGGGCTCCCTGCTTAGCTGGCGGTCTGCTTCTCCCTCTGACCCTCCCCCGTCTCATTCTCTCTCTCTCATTCTCTCTCTCAAATGGATAAATAAATAAAATCTTTAAAAAAAAAAAGAATCAAGGTAGCAGAGGATTTCAAAGTAACAGTGTCTACGACACTGATAAGGTTGTAGTTGACTTTTTCTTTTTAATGGAGGGAAAAAAAGTATAACTGCTGTCCAACATGGTCTTTCAAATTGAACCATTGTCTCCATTTTATTTGTGAATCCCTGGTCCCATTTTTTACACAGTAGAGGGTGCAGGTTATCTGAGATGATGATTGTATTATAAAATATTGATAAAACACCCCCTCAGGCAGAATAGTTGTTACCATATCTGCCCGGGGTTAAAGCAGCTGACTTGGGGAGCTCTGAGGCGTGTTCAGCGGGATATATTCAGGATTCAATTTTAATTCTATGTTTGCAGAGGGAAATGCCATGCAGGAAGAATAAAACTGTTCTTGAGTCATTCATATCATAATACACATCCGCGGTGAAAAGCAATCCATCTTTTGATCATGAAGGTGATTTCCTGGGTATTATTTTCAACCTATTGTTGAAACAAGTACCCGCTCACTGCATTAACCTTCGGGGAGGAGGTCCACTGCTTCAACAATTTAAGCCGCATCTTAGAACCTTCTGTGTAATTTACACATTTCAAGTTTGCTAATGGGTTCTTTATATCAAAACTACCACCGACAGAAGATCTTTCTTTGAATCTTTGTCTTGAAAGAGACTTTGAAAGGAATACGAGAAATCCTATACAGGTGCTGCTAGAGAGAAAGGCGAGGTTAATCTGTGACTACATTAAATAGAGCGCACTTTAGAAGAGTCCGATCTCAGAAACTTAATGACAAAAGCAAAGAGGATATCGCATTAAAATCCAAATTTCTTTTTCCTCCAGCTCTTTCAGATGAATGCCAAGAAAATATACCATGAGCCAGAGAGGTACCCCTGTATTTGAGCAATATTACATCACAGGGAGTGGAATTTCTCATTTTCCCGGATGATAGTCCTGTTCTGTAATATGCTCTCGGGGACCCTGGGATGGGGGGTCGAGTGATGCTCCGTTCCACGGACCCGTTCCCAGCGGAGCTGCTTTGTTTAACATTTAAATGTGACTGTTCTGAGTTGAGAAACCATCCAAGATGAAAGCAGCCGAAGAAAACAACAAAATGTTCATTTTGCTTTTCCTCCATTGTGTGGAGCTCATTGTGTCCACGGGTTTTTATGGGATTGGAAGTGCGCCTCTTGGGTGAGAGGGGTCTGTGGTCGGACGCAGGGCGAGCAAACCGGGGGCCCCCAGCCAAATCGGATCCACAGCCCGCGTTTGGAAGGAAAGGTCTGTGGGACCTCAGCCACCCCGGGCTGGCGGCCCCCACGTTGTGTAGAGCTGCTTTCACCCTGAACACCAGAGTTGAGTCGTTGCGGCCGCCGCGGGGAGACTGGATGGTCCGCAAGGCCCCAGATATTTACAGTCTGACCTTTTACAGAAAATGTTTGCTGAGATCTGGTCCGTGCTATCAAAATTACGGACATGAGAAGGTATTTCCTTATCGCCCATAGAGTAGGGAGCAAAGCAGCGGGTTGCTTTTGATAGCATATTCCCAGAGCTTTATTACCCTTTATTGGTGCCAAAGAAAGGAGGGAAGCTTAGTGAAGGAGGTGTTAGATTTAGAACATAGCATATCACTGTAGATGCTTTATCACAGAAAGGGCTCAGGCAAGGCAGCAAGCAGAAATGGGGATTTAAAGACACATTTGTCTGGGGAGGAAAAATGACATTTAGAGGTTCTTTAAGAAGCAAGTTGATTGTGCTAGGAAAATAAAGTTCATTTAAATGAGTTAATTCTACTTGCTTTTCCAGGTAGGTGCCTGAACCTTTTACGGTTTTATTTTCCTTCTTTTCTAAAGGGCAAGTGATATTTCTCTCCACAAGTTGTGAAATGTGTACCATTGCCTTTGGGTCACTGACTTTCACATAATACCAGGGCTGTTCTTTTTAAAGTGGATTTCCCTTTCTTTATGTCACGATTAAATGGGATGCTATCTGTTAAACACAGAAGTGAATTCTACCTTGCTACTGTTCACTTACCGATTCACTCAGTGTGTGTGACACGTGCATATCACTCAGTATATAATGTATTTATTCCTTTGAGCTCCCTGGTTGCTTGTTTTTAATCTCCTTTGCTAGCTACTCCTCATCTTCCAAAATTCTTAATGTTGAAATACCCCAGGCTCAATGTTGAAATACTCTCTGGACTTCTTCTCTGTCAGCCTGAGCCTCTCTTGCCCTCAACACTCCCATAGCCAACTTATTACCCACCATCTCCGCTTACGTTCAGCACATCTCAAACTTAACATTTCCAAAGTGGGAGCTGCAAATGTGATAGTTAATTTTAAATATCCACTTGGCTGGGCTTTGGTGCCCAGATATGTGGTTAAACATTATTCTGGATGCTTCTGGGAAGGTGTTTTTGGATGAGACTAACATTTAAATCAGGGGACTTGGAGTAAAGCAGACAGCCCTCAGTAATGTGGGTGGGTCTCACCCCGTCAGTGGAAGACCTGAAAGGTAGAAGAATGACCACTCTTGAACAGGAGGGAATTCTACAGCAGACAGCCCTCAGACTGGGTCTCCAACCTGCTGACCCTCCCTGGGTCTCCAGCCTGCTGACCTGGGTCTCCAGCCTGCTGACCCTCTCTGCAGATTTTGGACTTCTTAATCTCTGTAATCCTGCAAGTCAATTCCTGAAGATAACTCTCTGTGTGTGCATGTGTGTGTGTGTGTGTGTGCATGCTTTTTGGCTCTGTTTCTCTGGAGAACCCTGAGGAATATACCAGTCTTTCCCCTCAAATACCCATAGTCTTCATTGACCCGGTTAAGAGCAATTCTGTTCTTCCATTTGTCCAGGTCAAACACCCTGGAGGCAGCCTTGAATCTGTTTTTCTCTTATTCCAGTCAGACCTCAAGCAAATTACATTGGCCTCATGCCCAGAATCTGACCCCTTTTCCTCATCTCTACAACCACCTTGGTTGAAGCCACTTTCCCCCTTCCCTCGGACCACTGTGTCTTATAACTGGTCTCCATGCTTGCACCCTTACCTCCACACGCTCCGATCTGACAGTGGCCAGAGCGAGCAGAAGCGATTACTGTTCCAGTAAAAACCTCCCAGTAATTTCTCATCGCGCGTGGAAAAACCTCCTGGCCAGCAAGATCCCGCACACTCCGATCCCGCTTTCCTCTCAGACCGTGTCTCTCATTACCCTCCCCCACTCACACACACACACTTTGCCCCAGTCTAAGTGACTTCTTTGCACTTCCTAGAATATTCCAGGCACGTCTTTGCACTCGCTGCCCTTGCTGTTCCTATGGCTGTGAATGCTCCTTATCCAAAGAGCCACAGGCCTCCTTCTCTTATCTCCTCCCGGAAATTGTGCAGAGGTTACTTTTGCAGAGAGGCCCTCTCTGTCAGCCCGATTTAAAATCGTTCCCTGCCCTACAACCAGTATTTTCTCTCTCCCACCCAGGCTTTATGTTTCTCTCTAGCATTGATCGACCTCTAACATACCATGTAATTAATTCTGTGCTTATTCTGTAGGCATGTTGTATTATAATAAAAATAAACACACACAAAAATACATAAAATAATAATGTAGTATTTTACAGTGTATTATGATCTATTTCTGCTGCTCTCCTTTCATTCCTGGCCCCAGCTCCCATTGAAACACTAACTCCACGAAGACAGGGATTTGATCTGCTTTGTTCAATTATATCCCATTTCCTTTTTTTTTAATTCTTTTTTTTAAATTATGTTATGTTAATCACCATACGTTACATCATTAGTTTTTGATGTAGTGTTCCACGATCCATTGTTTTTGTATAACACCCAGTGCTCCATGCAGTATGTGCCCTCCTTAATACCCATCACTGGGCTAACCCATCCCCCCACGCACCTCCCCTCTAAAACCCTCAGTTTGTTTCTCAGAGTCCATAGTCTCTCATGGTTCGTATCCCCCTCCGATTTCCCCCCCTTCATTCTTCCCTTCCTACTATCT
>NC_138373.1:41528204-41536013 GCF_054177405.1 Leptonychotes weddellii | reverse complement strand
ACCACATCTTCTTTATCCATCATCTGTCGATGGACATCTTGGCTCTTTCCACAGTTTGGCTATTGTGGACATTGCTGCTATAAACATTGGGGTGCACGTACCCCTTTGGATCCCTACATTTGTGTCTTTGGGGTAAATTTCCAGTAGTGCAATTGCTGGGTCATATCCCATTTCCTAGAATGGTATCTCGAAAAAAGTAGCTGCTTAATAAGTACTTATTGAATAAATACCTTTACTTGCCTATTGTATGCATGGCTCTTTACTAGGATATTGGGACTACAAAGGCATTATAAGATATGAGTCCTGCTTCCAATCATTTAAAACTTGGTTGTGCCACCTTAAATTTTTCTGGAACATGGCGGAGGAAAGCCTTCCTCTCTGACTTGGAGAGAAAGTAATCAGAGACACACCCCGCTGAAATAATTAAGTGTTAATGTCAGGCAATATTTGATCACGTCAAGGAAATGCTGGAGCTCAGAGGGGCTATGAAGTAACAGGGGAAGAACCCAGAAAGAGAGATGAGAGCTGGCTTGTGTTCTCAAGTACCAACACAGATTTAATAGACCCCAAGAGTACTTTCCAGAAAAGGTGTGGGACAGGGCAAGGACGGAGAACTCTGGGTCTGGGTGATTATCTTTGTGTCTTTATCTTTTTTGCCCTGAGCCATAGTGATTTAGCTTGCTTCCTTCTCTCCTTTCAGTGTACTGTTTGCCAGGCATACTGTTCCCAGCATCCCCACTTCATCCAGGGGGCTTTTCTCCATGAGACCTGATGGTTAAAGCAAGACAGTTTTAGGATGAATGACCTAACAGGTGAAGCAGAGGGCTGAGGTAGCAATGGAAAGAGAAAGCAGGCATGGCTGGGGCTGGGGGGGAGGGGTAAATTAAAAGAAGAATGTGCCAGATTTGGTGACTTCTGGCTGCCTGTGATTCAAAGGGGAAGGTGATGTCTTTGGTGGGGATGCAGAAGGGAGGAGTGACCTGTTTGCAGTCGGGGTTATTCGTGGTCACGCAGGAGACATACTAAGTTCACCGTGACCATGGAACAACGGTATCAGCCTCCTGAAGGTGATGCCGTCTCAGCCCCGGACTGGAGAACTTGAGGGCTTTCCAGTTAGAGGAGATAGAGCAATGGCAGGAGAAAAGGTCAGAATCCAGGAAAAGGAAAGGAGAAATCCAGGACAAAACGTGTAGGGCTATCCAAAGTCTGTGATCAGGATGAGGAAGAAGGACCCAGCCAAGAAAACAGGCAACTGGGCAGTGGAGCAGGGGGAGAAACGTGGGGGCGGGGGTAGCTGGAGGTCACGCGAACCATGTGTTGGAGCATCAAGTGGTGCTGGGTTTCTAGAGGATGGGAACCAAGAAACTCCGGGGCCACGAGTTTTTCGAAGGTGTCCAGGGACCCTGCGGAAGAGCTAACCCAGAGAAGAGGGCTGATGATTCTTCCTCCGAGGAAGGAGGGAGAGCAGGAGATTATCATCTTAGTGTTAAGGTCAGAGCCTGGCTCCAGCAGGAGAGGAAGTCATTTCGTCGGGGACGTATAGTCACTCGGTGGTAGCAGGACCTGAGCTGACATCTCTAACCCCACTTAGGAGGCTACTTAGCGCACAGGTGTTGCTCCAAGGCGCAGTGCAGTGGCTGGAGGTGTGGTTTTTATCCTGAGCTCTTAGTAAATTAGAGCTAGATCACCAGGCAGCCAAGGGAAGTCATTGATTTTTCTCCCAGTGGCGGGTCGCCTTCCCTGCAGCTGGGAGGAAATGGAAACATGAATCCTATCATCACTTTGAATCACCGAAAACCTCTGGTGGATTTTTCTCAGCAGATGTGGCATTAATATCCATTTTCTCACCAAAATGCAAGCTAAGAGAACAAATTTCATTGACATTCTCTGCCCCCCTTCCCTTCCTCTCTCCAGCAAGCCTTCTAAAGTCATTTGCATGCTGGAGCGGGGAACAATGGGCTTCGAATGCCACTCCCACAGTGACACTGTGACACCTGAACATTTGTTCAAAACCAGTTCACACATGATCCCAGGGGGAAAAAGAGAAAGAATATATATGCATCCATTGTTTTGCTCCAGCTTCTCCTTTCCATGCTCCAGATGGACTGGAATTCTGTCTTATTTCATTCTTCGGATTTTCACTGGCCATTTACCATCCCATCTTCTGTGGGACCCAAGTGTAGGACTTTTCCTTGCCTTTGGTGCCTGCGCTGAGATTAGACTGACGGTTTTCCCATGTCCCACCCAACCCCCATCTCTGGTCCTATGAATGCAGACAAGCAGTGTTGACTTTACTGATGCTTTTAGGAAATTAGAACACAAGAATACACTACACAAGAAGCTTCCTAAAATTACCTAAAGAAGTTCTCTGCCTTTTCTTCACTTAGGATCTTTTCTTCTACAAGTCCTCTCTTGAGCAACCTTTTTTAGGAGCTGTTGTAGCTCTAACTCACTCTTAGATCACACCTTTCTATATTCCTTTTCTTAGTAGAATAATTTAGCTGTCTCTGCTTCTCCTATTTGCAACCTTATATTTAACCACCTCACTTAGTCAATAGCGTGTGTTCCTTGTGCTGAATCCTGTCTAGAAAGCAGAGGGTATTGTAAATATCAACTTTTACCCCAGCTATGGGATATTGACTCTCAAGAGCCCTTGGAAAGTTCAAACTCCTCCCTCTGCCCCCCGCCCCGCTATCACTCTCTCTCACTCAAAATAAAAATAAATAAATCTTTATAAAAAATGGGGTGCCTGGGTGGCTCAGTCAGTTAAGCATCTGACTCTTGATTTCAGCTCAGGTCAGATCTCAGGGTCTTGAGATCAAGCCCCACATCAGGCTCTGTGCTCAGCAGAGAGTCTGCTTGAAATTCTCTCTTCCTCTGCTCCTCCCCTGCTCACGCTCTCTCCCTCTCTCTATCTCTCAAAATAAAAATAAATAAATCTTTAAAAAAAATAGAAAGTTCAAACTCTGGTGACTAGTCTTTGTGGTTGAACTTATATCAGATTTTATTAGAGCACAAGGAACAATAGGGCAGATAAAGGAATATGGCTATTGCGTTCAGGTGAAAATTATCCATTTTTGAGAAAAGCAGTCATAAAAAAATAGTAGATCAATGGATTCTTGCAATGGATTAAAAAGAAAGCCAAAACATTTTACCTTTTTAAGATTTTATTTATTTATTTCTTTAGAGGGCGAGAGGGGGGAGGGCAGGGGGGAGGGAGAGAGAGAATCTCAAGCAGACTCCTTGCTGAGCATGGAGCCCAATGAGGAGCTTGATCCCACAGCACTGAGATCATGACCTGAGCCAAAATCAAGAGTCAGTCACTTAACCAGCTGGGCCACCCAAGCGCCCCAGAACATTTTGCTTTTAAGACTGTTGGGCCAGACAGATCTGGTGCTAAGCCATGGGTGTAGGGACCAGTATTTATAAAAATGCTGAGGTCTTGCTGCACTGCAAATGCATTTTTAAAAGCAACGCAGACCTGATGCCTTGTGTAAAACCCTCTCCTGTGTAGAAGGGCCTGGGGTCTGTAGGAAGCAGAGATGACAGAAGGTAGACTGAGCGATCACATCTTGAGGTGACCACATCCACAGCACACAGTCGCCTGGTGTGCCAACGCCGGGCTTCATGTGTGCACATGTGTCCGCGCCACTGTAGTTGGTCACATCAGTGCTCACGGGGTGGGTGCTTTTGTCCTTTATTATGGCCCTGGATTGCCCTCCAAGGTCAGGATGCCGCAGAGTGATTGATGTGTGAAAGAAGTTTTCATTACGACTGAGAGGACCTGCAGTTATGAATGTGCCTCTCGGGTGGAACCCTGAACTCTTCCGTTAATGTTAGAGTGGTATTTTTCAACTTGTGGATCATGACATCAATTTGTTGAGTACTAACCACTTAAAAAATGAAATAAACTAAAATAGCAAATATCAGAGTGTATTCCATATAGAAAGGAGGTATGGTTTCATGCAACTTTGTGTACAGTGGGTCATGTGTTTTTTACTATAAGTCGTGGTTGAAAAATTTGACAAACACTGGGTAGAGTACCAATCATGTGTTTCCATAATATGCAATAAATTTTGCCTTGTAAGTGGGAAACAGAGGAGTTTTTCAATGCACAAAACTTGACCCTAGCAAGTTATGAGAT
Organism: Leptonychotes weddellii; assembly: GCF_054177405.1. Taxonomy (NCBI): domain Eukaryota; kingdom Metazoa; phylum Chordata; class Mammalia; order Carnivora; family Phocidae; genus Leptonychotes; species Leptonychotes weddellii. The sequence goes on along the minus strand of NC_138373.1, from coordinate 41,531,869 downwards.
CAGTTTAGTGGATCATGACCAGCATTAATTAAAGCAAACAGAAAGTATCAGAGTGCTTTTATGTAACTCTTATATAAGACTTCTGTTTCCATCGTGCACACACATGTAAACCTATGAGTCTACTGGGACATGATGTAAAATGTATTTCTTACTGTGGATCATTGTCAAATGACCCGTAAAGCCACCGTTATAGAGTGTTCAGAGCAATAGACAGTTTTACTCAGAGAACAGTGCAGCGCTGACCACGGACACCATTTAATCTCTTCAGGCGAGCTGCCAGAAAGACTGTATTCAGAAGGGCATCAAGCACACAAAAGGGTTGAGAACCATTGTTGTACAGAGAAAGGGAACCTGAGAATCAGAACCCCTCTTCTGACTCCTCCCTCTCCAGCTGGAGCTGGTGAACGTGGAGGAAATGCCAACTGCTTTTACCGCAGTGCTAGTGGATGTTATTTTCCGGAGGTTGACGTTAAGACCGAGTTTGGGGAGCAAAATGCTTGTTAGGGTCAGCATTTGCAGAGGGTGGGGATGGGGAGGAAGGGACAGAGGGAGTGGAGTGCTGTGCAGCCCAGCAGAGGCTCGGGGAGCTCCTGTGTGGGGCAGAAATGGCAAGTCCTTTCTCCCTGGTATCCCGACTCTGTCATTGGATGCAGGTGTCCCCAGAAGGGGGCGGCCTCAGGTTGAGGCCAACCCTGAAGGAGATGGCACTGGAGGCCGACCGCTGACCACATGCCACAGCAGGTCCCTCCTAGAAGGGAGTCTGAGCAGCCACTTCCACAGCCAAGGAAGCCATGTGGTTTCTTGCCCAATCTTGGTTTGTTGATAATTGAGAACGACTTGAGTCAATCTGATTCCCGTTGGTTCTGCCTCCGCTTCCCTGGAATAGTCCTCTCCAAGGACAGGCCACGAGAAGTAGATAACATTGGACTACTCTATATTTAACTTCTGTACGACTCTTACTCCGTCCAGCATACGTTGACCTTATCCTACTGGGAACCAAAAATGTAATTATTAATAATTTAGTAGCCTCAGATACTTTGCCAGTACTGCCATTTTTGTGTACCCCTTTAAGAGATTTTACAAGGTTTTGAAAAACCGTTTTGTAAAAATACATGAAAGACCAAAAACTGGCAGTGCTAGCTTCTGGTAAGAATATCTGAAAAGAATATTTGGTCTCATCTCCTCAACTGAGTCAAAGTTACAAATCCTGAATTGTGCTCAAAGTGGCTAATCTTAAGACACAAATAGATACTTAATGACATCAACTCAGTCTATAATGTTGGAGAAGTAAAAGAAAAAAAAAGACAAAATTCTGGAAAAACACGGATGAGGGGGTGTACCTAAATGGTGCAAGGTGTCATTAAGAATTTTTAATATTGGGGGGAGGAGCAAGATGGCAGAGAAGTAGGAGACCTAAATTTAGTCTGGTCCCAGGAATTCAGCTAGATAGGGATCAAACCATTCTGAACACCTACGAACTCAACAGGAGATCGAAGAAAAAAATAGCAGCAACTCTCTGAACAAAAAAGTGACCACTTTCTGGAAGGTAGGACATGCGGAGAAGTGAATCCGAGGTGATATTCGGGAGGATAGATGGTGGGGGAGGGGGCCTCTGTCAGCCACTACTGGCAAGTGATAGAGCCATGGAGCACAAAATCGGAACTTCTAGAAGTCGGCTCCGCTGAGGCACGTCGCTCCAGTGGCTAAGCGGGGGATGGAACCCTCACTGGGACAGTGTGGTTTCAGGACCCTCGGGGTCACAGAAAGACCGGGGGTGCCTGAGTACAGCAGAGCTCCCAGGTATCAGAGCGGGGAAGCTGGCTGCAGAGACGGAGCCGAGGTGCAGGCTCTCAGCTCGGGGTTGCCATAAACCGTGATCTGTGGCACAGTTGGGCCACTGCTCTTCCAGCAGGGACCCAACAAGTGGCAGATCCAGGGAGACTCCCCTTCCTCCCCCGGGAGGAGTGGCACGGGAGTGCACCACAGGGATCTGCTGGGTTTGGAGACTCCACACAGGTCGTGAGCCAGAGATAGAAACGTGCGGTCACAGGAGGGGTGAGCATGGAGTGCAGCCGGAGACCGGGGAGACGGGAGTGACTGACGGCTTTTCTCTGGGGGCTCACTGAGGAGTGGGGCCCCGAGTTCTCGGCTCCTCTGGGGTGGAGATTGGGAGGCCACCATTTTCACTCTCGTCCTCCAAAGCTGTATGGAAAGCTTGCAGGGGAAAAAAGCTCTGGAGAGCAAACCCGAGCAGATTACTTAGCCTGGACTGGGCAAGGGTGGGGCAATACCGCCTCCAGCAAAGACATTTGGCAACCACGGCAACCCCTCCCCCAGAAGATCAGCAAGAACAGCCAGCCAAGACCAAGTTTACCAATCAATGAGAAGGGCAGAACTCCAGCACTAGGGGAATACAGCACATAGAATTCATGGCTTTTCTTCCCATGATTCTTTAGTCTTTCAAAGTTAATGTTTTAAATTTTCTTTATTTTTTTCTTTTTCTATTTCTTTTTTTTTAATTTTTCTTCTTTCCTTTTTCAAACAACATCTTGTCAATTCCTTTTTAAAAATCTTTTTTAATTTTCATCTTTACAGTCATATTCCATCCTTTCATCGTATTTACCCTTATTTTTGTATATATATGTTTTCTGTCTTTAAAATTTTGGGAGGCAGTTTCTTCTAACAGACCAAAATACACCCAAAATCTAGTGTATTCTATTCACCAGCCTGATCATATTCTCCCCCGGCCCCCTGGTTTCAGGTGTCTTCTGATTTGTTTAGTGTATATTTTTCTAGGGTTGTTGTTACTCTTTTAGCATTTGTTCTCTCATTCATCTATTCTCCTCTGAACAAAATGACAAGACAGAAAAATTCACCTCAAAAAAAAGAACAAGAGGCAATACTGACTGCCAGGGACCTAATCAATACAGACATTAGTAAGATGTCAGAACTAGAGTTCAGAATGATGATTATAAAGATACTAACTGGGCTTGAAAAAAGCATAGAAGATACTAGAGAATCCCTTTCTGGAGAAATAAAAGAACTAAAATCTAACCAAGTTGAAATCAAAAAGGCTATTAATGAGGTGAAATAAAAAATGGAGGCTCTAACTGCTAGGATTATGAGGCAGAAAAAAGAATTAGTGATATAGAAGACCAAATGATGGAGAATAAAGAAGCTGAGAAAAAGAGAGATAAACAACTACTGAATCACTAGGGGAGAATTCGAGAGATAAGTGATACCATAAGATGAAATAATATTAGAGTAATTGGGATCCCAGAAGAAGAAGAAAGAGAGAGGGAGCAGAAGGTGTATTGGAGCAAATTAGAGCAGAGAATCTCCCTAATTTGGGGAAGGAAACAGGCATCAAAATCCAAGAGGCACAGAGAACCCCCCTCAAAATCAATAAAAATAGGTCAACACCTCAACATCTAATAGTAAAACTCACAAGTCTCAGAGACAAAGAAAAAATCCTGAAAGCAGCTCGGGAGAAGAGATCTGTAACCTACAATGGTAGAAACATTAGATTGGCAGCAGGCCTATCCACAGAGACCTGGCAGGCCAGAAAGGACTGGCATGATATATTCAGGGCACTAAATGAGAAAAATATGCAGGCAAGAATACTATATCCAGCTAGGCTGTCACTGAAAATAGAAGGAGAGATT
>NC_138373.1:41503875-41527704 GCF_054177405.1 Leptonychotes weddellii | reverse complement strand
AAGTCAATCAGAGAAAGACAATTATCATACGATCTCACTGATATGAGGAATTTGAGAAAAAAGACAGAGGATCATAGGGGAAGGAAGGGAAAAATGAAACAAGACGAAACCAGAGAGGGAGACAAACCGTAAGAGACTCTTAATCTCAGGAAACAAACTGAGGGTTGTTGAGGGGGAGGTGGGTGGGAGGGATGGGGTGCCTGAGTGATGGACATTGGGGAGAGTATGTGCTATGATGAGTGCTGTGAATTGTGTAAGACTGATGAATCACAGACCTGTACCCCTGAAACAAATAATACATTATATGTTAATACAAAAAAGAATTTTTAATATTATTCAGCTTTTGGAGAATTCAGTGCCCTTCTAATTTTACTTTAAAATGTGTTTTCAGAAATGCATAAAATGTGGAAGTGGCATCTTCCTGTAACCAAAATGAATGACCGACTGTGTAAGTGATTTTGGAGGTATACAAAAGAGGATAGTCCAGAGGAGGGAGATGGTCATTGGGATGTTGGGAATTAGGAAGAACATGTCTTCATGCTCCTTGATGCTCATGATGCTCCTTGGGAAATTGGTAATATGGGGTTTCTTTGGCAGAGATGGCCAGAAAGGGAAAGTGTGGGTCAAGTCATAGAGGCAAGAAAGGGTGGATGTTACCATTTCTTGCTGGTATGACTTGATGAAAGGGTGGATTGTGAATGGTCATGTTTGGGTAAGCATAAGGCACAGGAAAGGATGCACAGTAGTGAGAATAGAGTCTTGCAAGGTCAGCTGGAGTCTTCCTACGGAAGATGCCATTAATGATGCTCAGAGAGCTTCAGCACGATCAGAGCTAACTTGCAGCAGATTGCTGGGTAGGTAGATCCATTTGAATTATCCAAGAAGAATGACTTCTGGATCTTGGACAATTCAGGATCAGGTGAGAAGCCTGGGCTGGGAAAAGTAACAAGGTTTTAGAACAGCGTCAGCTGCACGTGGGAGCTTGCTAGAATGTGAATTCTTGGGCCCCACCTCACACCCCTATAGACTCTACATTTTGTGGGGTTGGGATCCAGGACTCTTTTCAAGCAAAATTTCCAGGTGTTTCTGATGCAGGGTAGAGTTTGAGAAGCTGGGGCCCATTGAGGGAATCAGAGAGGGTCCAGGGTCGGGGTAGAGTGGCCAGTCCAAGCTGGAAGCATACAGGCACATCTGTTGGGCCAACCCTTGAAAGAGAGTTCCCATGTCATCATCTTGGTGCATAATCTGGGGACAGATGAATGCAAATGCAGGGTTTGGGAACCCTACAGACTGGGGAGAAAACCAAGTCAAGAGGTCAACTGGTAAGGGGATAAAAGTAGGGCAGCAGAAATTCAGGAAAAGGGCAAGAAACATCATCTCTCAGTTCCAGGTGCTGGGACCATTGGTATTTTATATGTTATTCTCTGAAGTTCTATGTAATATTTAAATCAATGAAAAAAAGAAAAGAGGGACAAGCAATGTAATAATTTTTTTTTTCAGTCTTGCTGTCAGCCGTGAAAGTATGTCAGAACCTCTACAAAAAACCAAATCGTCTCGAACCAGGGTTTGTCCTCCCAACATTTTCCTGCACCTTTGCTAATTTAATCACCCTCCCTTGAGGTCTAGTACAGGGACGGCGGACTCCCCATGGCAATACTCAGGGGCTTGAAACAACAACAAGAAATGTCACAAGAAATGTATATTTCTTAGGAAGCTATCTCCTAGGCAGGGCTGGGGTGGGAGATAGCCTGTTTCTGCCTCCCCCCCACTTTAGGCTTCAGCCTTTTGAAGCTGGGGCAGGACTCCTCTGAAAGGCTCATTCTGGTGCCTGGCACCTGGGCTGGGAAGACCCAAGAAACTGGGGGTCACCCAGGCATAGCTGCGTCTAGGTGGTCTCTGCAGCCTGCTGCCTTCACGGTGGCCGATTTCTTATATGGTGGCCTAGGGGTCCCAGGATACATGTCCCAAGAGAGACAGCAGAAACCCAGCCACAGAAGTCACAGAGAATCACTTCTGTGCATTTTCTTTATCACGAGCAAGTCACTGAGGCTTGATCCATATTCACAGAGAAGGAAATTAAACTTTACTTCCAAGGGAAGAGTGTCAAAGGACATGCAGATAATTTTTAAACCATCCCTTTACTTTTGTATCTGCTAGCTTCTAATATCCTCCCACATTTTGGCATCAATGTCTTCACTGATATGGTCTTCCAGCTTCCAGCATACAGGCCAACCCTTGGTTTCTGGCTTTTCTTCCTGTCTGGTTTGATATTGTTCAGCATGCCTGTTTTATTGATTTGGCTTTACAACCTCCTTCTCCTATTATGAAGGGTGATTTCTGATGGAAATGTCTTTGAGCAGGTGCAGGGATACATCTGTGACATTTCCTCCCCTTGGAGCTCTCAACAGGTGAACAGTTGAGAAGTGGGGGGGAATGTTGGCAGCAATCCCACACAAGGTTCTGAAGTTATCCCAAAGCTTCTGGCGTCACAGATTTGGGCCCTGAGCCTGGAGCATCTGGTGGGAGAAACCCATAGGTGCAGATCTGCTAGCACCCTACCATCCCTCTGGTGTGTGTGGGCACTCCTTCCGCAGAGGCCAGTACCCACGCTTCCAGAAGGAGCCCATCTATCTCTAGAACTGGACTAATCAGTCTGCTTGAAGTGATTGAGATAGCCAGGGTCCAATTTATTTCACACCCACGCAAGCTCTTATTGCTCACACTGTTGCTGTAAGCGTATGGAGAACTATTCACATGAAACACATTTAGTGCAAAGAAAGGAACTCATTGAGTCCAGCTCTCCTGTGGTTAGTGGACATCATACCTAGGTGTGCCTCCTGTAAACAGAACATAAACAGCCCATTCAAATTAAGAGTTTGTTGAGAAGCCACATTACTGTAAATATTATTGCAGCCACCTCAGAAAGGAAGTGAAGATTCTATTATTTCGCCCCGATGTTCCTAAAAGGGCTACTTGACAACTGTGATCTCACCCTGTGGAGAGATTCTATTGTGTTTTAAATTTTAGAGCTGACTTCTACAAACAGACATTAGAACTAACATCTGTGTGCCTGGTGGTTTCAAAAGCAAAGGATGTATTCAGGCAGAATCGGTACAAGGCTACTGGGGAGTCAGGCCAGAGAGCGAAAATGGATATTTAAATGGGAAAACAAAAAAAAATGGATCCACGGGGAATATCCTTACAGATCAAGATGGAGAAGAGGAGCATTTAAAACAACCAGTTGTCTTTACTGGACGGCCCAAGATTGGAGCTGGTAAGGCAAGAGGCATTTTCAATGGCCCATTGTGGAGGACGGGGTGGGCGTGGAGATTGTGCAAATGTTGGGTTCTACCAGGCTGTCCTGGGCTCTGGGCGGCTTGGTTTCCTACGTGGACTGTAGGCTGAAAAGTGGCTCATTCATGGATAAACAAAGCCAAGTTTGTGAGCAGGAGATGATTCTGTTCAAAAATCTGGAGGTCAGAACCTACCAGAATTAAACTCACTAGAGACACATGCTGAGGGGCTATTCAGTTCTCCCCCAGCCCCTCCTCCAGAGGTTCACCTCATTCCCCCCAGATGTGTGACCACCCTCATAGCTTGGCCAAAGGCTGACTCTGTGGGCGTGGGGAAGAAAGACCCGAAGGTCCCAGGGAGCTGTGCTGTGAAAATCAGCCACACAAGCTCACGGTAGAGCAAAGGACATTGCATGCAATTGCATTCAATGTTTTTTTGTTTTTTGTTTTTTTTAATGTGAAAAATATTAGAGACCCCCTTCCCTCAAAAAGCTACTTAATTTCTCAATATTAGGGTCTTTCCTTCCTTCAGCTCTCTCATCTGAAATCTCAGAGGACCTTCAAGTGGAAGATTCAGTGAGATTGTTTCAACTTACTCTGTCCAAAGCAGGGCCAGGTTTTCCAGACTGGAACCTGAAATCTAGTGGGGTCCAGGGCGGAACGGGGTCGTGACACCGAAGGAAACAGCGATCTGCCTTGTATGCATCTTGCATGTCTCTTCGCACCATTTAGACGGCCAGGCTTCTGCCTTGTCCACGTCTTTCCCTACAGTCCTCCTGTTGGGACAGGTGTAGCTCAGTCCATTTGGAGGGAGCTCCGAAAACAGTCTGCGTCCTTGAAAGTGTGTTCCCAGGAGGAACAGCACCCTTTCTCCCTAGTGACTGAGGGCTGTTTCATGCCCCAAAACTTGCTCTCGGGGTGGGTTCACTTGCTGCTGAGCTTCCCACCATGGATTGGATCCCCTTAGAACATTGAACTGTGGACCCCTGGCCACCTTTGCCCTTTGGAGCCAGATCTAGTGTGGGATTCTTCTAGCACCAAACCCAGCCGACAGATGCTGGCTGTTTCCCTTCTCCAGTGAACAAACAAGAATAATAAAAGAAAATCAGGGGCGCCTGCGTGGCTCAGTGGGTTAAGCGTCTGCCTTCAGCTCATGTTATGATCCAGGGTCCTGGGATCGAGTCCGACATGGGGCTCCCTGCTCAGTGGGGAGTCTGCTTCTCCCTCTCCCTCTGCCACTCCCCCTGCTTGTGCTCTCTATCTCTCACTCTCTCAAATGAATAAATAAAAACTAAAAAAAAGAAAAAGAAAATCACACTTGGTTCTTCCTTTGCAGCTCTATCTATCAGAGAATGCCTCCTTTCCTGAGAGATGTAATTCAAAGAGAAAGTTCAGGCCCCACTGCCCCTGTCTGAAGGGGCACCCTCAGATATGGCTGGGTGGTTTGCGGGCTTGACCTTAAGGTTCTCATGCCACCCTATTATGTTAATAGAAATGACCACGAAGACCACGTGTTATTAGTGCTCTGTGGCGTGTGCAACAATGTTCTCATTTCCTTCCATACTTTCTGCTCAGTCCCCGGCGAGGTCTGAGTCAGGGGTCCTTGTAGAGGCGGGAGGGGGGGATGCTCACTCCCAGCCCTCCAGGGAATTTTAGGGAGGGCTTCTTTTGCTGTGAGTCTTATTCTTCCAGTTGGGGAGGAGTAAATCAGGCTAGAAATCGTATCTCTTGGATTTCTCAAATACCTTTTTTTCAAAATGCATCTACTCCAAATCATTAAAAGTGGCTTCCCAGTTATTCTTCATGAGTTGGATGTGGAGGCTTCCGCTGTTCCCTAGACACTCTCCTCATCATTTTATTTTTTTGTGACATTATTCATGACCCACTCCTGCTTACACCTATTTTGAAGCCTCTCTGTGGCTCTGCCAGAAATTGTGGCTTTTATAACAGGCTTCTCCTGAGGTGGAGGGCCAGAGCTCCCCCCACTGGGTTTAGCTTTCATTATGCTTCCATTCTGTCTCTAACTTTAAGCACTAGATTACCGCTCCAGCCCCTTTGCAATTTTTCTATTTACCTCGCTGTTATGGGTGATCCATCTTGGTCCTTTTTTACTGTAATTGCAACAGGGCTTGGGGAAGAAGAGAAGGAAGACAAAGGTTCGAGCTCAACCCGCCATCTTGAACTGAAACCTGGAAAGGATTTCAAAAAATAAAGATTTGGGGGCCCCCTTTCCACACCTAATGAATCTAAATCACCAAGTGTGTTGCCCGGAAAATATAACTTAAAAAAGAATTTCAAAGCCCTCCCTTGAACAGTGCCTGGATCCCAGACCCACTGGTTGAAGACCCAGCTCCCGAGTCTCCCCTTTCCCTGCTGTCCCAGGCCCCAAACAATTTAGATTTCCTTCTTGCCCACCATGATGTTTCATTCTTTTGCTCCTTTGAACGTGCTGATCAAATTGCCTGTATTTTGTAGCTCATCTTTTCCCCTTAATCAATTCTATTCATTCTTCACTCTGTCTTTGATGGAAAACCTGTTTAGGTGCTCTCTTGCCTCCAGAGCGGCCTGCCTACAGGACCTTGCATAGGATGGGCACTCAATAAAATGCCATTAAAATAGCATTGAATTATATTAGAATTCAGCCGGGTTACATCGATTAACATAGTGGAAGAAGGACAATTTTATCAAATAACTAAAAACTTATGCGAGACGAGAGAATCTACTTCTGTGTTAATTAAAGATAAGAAATTGAATATCTCTTAAAATGGGACTGTGAGAGTACCTTACATTTATTTTCTGTATTTTCCATTTTAACCTCAAAACCCCGTAGGCCATCTCTAATTGTCTCCTGTGCCTTTAAATCTAGCCCAGTCTGGTCCCATAGCTCAGCAAGGAGCCTCATTCCATGTCCTGGGATATCAGCCCAGCTGTGTCTTAGGAGACAATTAACCTAAGGAAAAGTTTATGCGTGGGGACAATGTACCACCGCCCACTGCATTAACCCTGCGGAGCTGAATGCAACAGGATGAGAAGCACAATCCTTTGGATTTCAAATGTGGTAACAAAGACAGAAATAAATTCACAGTCCAAGAAGACAAAGCCATGTTTGTACAGAGGTACGTTTCAATTGCCTCTCCTGGGAGAAGGTTACTTTCTGCAGCAAAACAGGAAAGGCCTTGCAAGGGGGCTCAGGTGAATGAGCCTATATGCTAATTTACTAATTAGCTTCAGGGACTTATATTTTAGTCACCCTGAAAGCAAAACTTGATGCTTCCCATTGTGCCAGATGCTTGCACAAATCAAACCCTGCAGACAGGAATAATTTTTCTCTTGGGGATGGGTTTTATAAGCTGTTAATATTACCTTCTACATTGCAACTAACGTCTTGGGGGTCCATAGATCATGTAACTCAGGACTTATTTTCCATGGTAGGACTCAGACAGCCCATCAAGGCAATTCAAACATTTAGCGAAGACTTACTCTGTGTCCAGCTGGAACCTGAAGTCCCGGAGGCTTGCAAGAACTGTTTTAACTGCTTTTGTAAGTACAGCACTAGCTAGCTGCCGTGCCAGGTAGATAGGAGGCGCATCAAGACGCATTTGTTAAATTATCGATGAACAAATGGGGCAAGCTGGCTGAGTAATATGCCACCAGAGTTTCTGTACGCGAGAAACTCACAGGCTGGTGCAGAGATTGTAGACTTGGGTGTCTGCAGGTCCTGGAAGGGAAAAATAAACCAGTGACACAGAGTGAGTATAATTAAAATCAACTGCCAGAAATAGAGTCAGTCTTTCTCTGTTTCCCCAGATGTGTTCTTGTAAGGTCATAATAGAAATATGTGTGATAGCAGAGATTATGTTCTCAATTTGAAATTGAAAAATCAAAATACACATTTTAATAAGTCATTTATTACACTTTAAAGTTCATATTTTATCCTGTGTTTTTATTTAGTAAGTCATTATGCTTTGGAGTAGAACACAGAAACCTGACAGGTTTTTTTTTGTTGTTGTTTTTGGTACAAAGATGACAACGTCAAGTCTTGTGTTCTGTGCTCAACCTTAAGCCCTTTTACAGGCGTTGACATTGAGTTTTATTCAGTTTCATAGTGAAAAACAGCTGTTCACAAATGTAGGGGTTCTGAATATGGATAGATTCATGCACAGTGATTTTTTTTTTTTTTTGGTTAAAGTAGTTACTCTTGAGATGTTCGTGACATTCTTTTTTTTTAAGGTTTTATTTAGTTATTTGAGAGAGAGAGAGCAAAGGGGCGGGGAGGGCAGAGGGAGAAGCAGACTCCCTGCTGAGCAAGGAGCCCAGTCTCAGGACCCTGGGATCCTGACCTGAGCCGAAGGCAGACGCTTAACCCACTGAGCCACCCAAGCGCCCTCGTTTGTGACATTCTGCTCTTCTCACATCACTGTGTTTGCTTCCACTCTAGTGTGGTGCCACAGTGTCCATTTGTAGCTCTTATCCATACGATGAGTCGTAAACCAGAGCGTGAATCGCTCAGTCATCTCATAAACTTTAAACCCGAGAATTTCTTTGCCGTTCAGTCTTCAAATCTATAATGTTGGAAATGTTTCGCTTTCATTGCCGTAGCTGGATTTGAGGGAAGGAAACCGAGATCTGTCACTCCTTACGAAGTTACACGTGAACACCTTTGTAGAGTCCAAAGTTTGGGGGATGGGTCAATGTCAACCTAAAAGGTTAAATCTGTCTTTGCCCTTTGCTGGTGAAATGTGGTGGTATTTTCCTTTGGATTGCATTAGCATGTCTATTTTTCCCCCAAAATTAATAAAAATCTCTTTGTCACCAGGACAAAAACCAATTCCTCTGAGCTCCCCGTTTTGGCACTCTGCCACACGTCGTCCGGCAACCATGAAGTGTCTATGGCTTTAGGCCACTGGGCAAACAGTGTTCACATTGTTACATTTTAGAAGTTTTAGTTCTCCCTCCTGAATGAGTTAAAAAATGTCTAAATGCAGTGCCCTTGCAAACTGTTACCATCTTGGACTGAAGTACTGCAGGCAAGTCCAATGTTGAATATGACCATTCCAGAAGCCATGTCTGTAGTCCAGCTTACTAATTTGGACCAGGGCATATTAATATTTTCAAAACTTGTCTCAACACACTAAATATGTCATGTCCTGATATGTTTAGCTATCATAGGCATGATAGACTATGTCTAAAAGTTTTTTTGTTTTAGTAAAGATTTTTATTTATTTGTCAGAGAGAGAGCACAAGTAGGGGGAGTGGCAGGTAGAGGGAGAGGGAGAAGTAGGCTCCCCGCTGAGCAGGGAGCCCAATGTGGGACTCGATCCTGGGACCCTGAGATCATGACCTGAGCCACCCAGGTGTCCCTATGTCCAAAAGTTTTTATCAGACTTTGGTCATATTGAAATTTTAACTGAAAGCATGAAGAAAAACAGTTAACTGGGAGATATTATCTGTGTTCTCATCAGTTAGAAGAGGAAACAACATAAACAATCTATTTTCTAGCAACTTTTCCTACAGTGCACAGCCTTATTGTCAGCATTCTGGGCAAAATGTTTCTGGTCAGACTTACATTTGAAAATGCTTGTTTCTGTCTTATACACTGTTGTCTGTAGATGCTCTTATAAACCCACCATCTGAAAAGGTTTTGATGCCTGGACAGATTTTTTTTTTCACTTAATTATATAATTGTGTCTCATAGCAGCATTATATATTTTACTCAAGTTATAAAAAAACAAGTTGGACTTTTAATTTTTTAAATTTCATTTGGCTTCTTGTTGTTGTTAAATCATATTTATTCTGGTAAAACTTACCCTGCCTCCTGGAAACCAAAATAAAGGTTGCTCACATTTTCCCCTCCTCCCTCAGGATCCTGACCGACCTGGTGTTTCCCCGCATGGCCCCGCGTGGCATGGGGTGCCCCTTCTCTTGGAATCTGGGAGTATAACAAGTCATCTCTCAATGGCTATTGTCTGCTGATCTGATGGCCTCACCATACATGAATAATGATATAATAGTAAACCTTACACATTTAGAGCAACGTGGGTCTAGACTTCACATGTAAAGGGACACAAAATCATATCTTAGCAACTAGATGTACATCCAAGTCTTGAACTGCCAAGAGTTTTATTTTTGTAAAAATGTTTGGTAAGATTTATTTACATTTCCTGAAGTTGAAATTTTAAAATTTCATCATAACAAATTGAATAAATATTTTGATACTGATTAATTTATAACGTGTACTTTAGAAGGAAAACAACCTTTGGAAAATGTATAAAACAAAGGTTAATTTGTAAAATTTTTTACATTTTACTCTATGTTTTTAATGAAAATGCATTTAAATTGTATATATCTTAAGTAAAAGTGTATTTTATTTTTAATCCTTTAGATCGTTGCTGTCAGTAAAACAAATTCTGTAAATACTGATTTTAACAATTCATAAACGATTTCATTGAAATAAAGTCAACCCAACAAGTTTGATGGAATGAATGTGAAGACATTTATAAATTATTTATGTCTCTATTTTATCACAGTTCCGAGCGTTGTCAGTCGGTGCATCCACAGCACATGTGTGTAATAATAATTATTAAACTCAGTTGCCATTGGTATTTTGATGACTTTACCTCAGATCGAGACCATAGCTTTACTCTTATTTTTTAATTTTGTCACTGTGATGGTATAGTTGATAAAGTAGAAATATAGAACATATATTCTTTCCAAGTTTGTTTGACTTACGGTTTGAAGATTTAGGCGTGTGGTATGCATAGCTGCATTCGTGCCCCTGCCTTGGCCCCACAGGCTTTGGGAGCAGGTGTCAGACATACCAACCCCAGCCGTCCATCGGTCCCTCTAGTGGGCATGCTCCTTCTCTTCAGTCCTCACACAGTGACTCCCTGGTCCCTTGTCTCAACCTCGATGTCACGTCCATGGGACACTCTTCCCCGGATCCAGGCTCTAGAGGATTACCCTCTTTCATTTTCCTTATATTTTGTATCACTACCCAATATTTTCTAATCTATAACTTTGTTTATTTTCTTTCTTTTCTATCAGTAAAATATAGAAATACCTTGGACCAATTAAATCAGAACCTTAGATGTAGGGCCCCTTGGACAGTATTTTTCTTAACGTTTTCTACTGCGCGGGGAGGGTTGAGAACCACTGTCCCGGAGTTACTCTTGCTTGACCGCTCAAGGAAACAGGAACAGAAATGTTCAGGGAAGCCTTGTTTGGGAACATGAAAATAAATAAATACATGAAAAGTGACTGAAATATACAGCAACAGGAAAATGGAGATGTAAATCATGGCATATTCATAAAGTATAATAAATACTCTACATCAGTTAAAATAAATTACCTTGAGCTACATAAATCAACATGGGATAAATCCCCCAAACACAAGTATGAAAAGCAAGTTAGGGAAAGATAGGTATGGTATACAGTAGTGTTTATTAAAAAGCTAAGAAAGATGCAGAACAATGGATAATTTATGGATACATACATCAGCCAGTAAATTCAATTTTTAAAAAAAATTCCTAGGATGATTAACATCAATTTCATGAAAGTGGTTATTTCTTGAAAGAAAGAGTTATAAGGATTAGGGAAGGAAAAGGAGGAGTTTGATGCTTTGTTTAAATGTTCCATTTAACAGAGTTTATTCTTTCTGCTTTTCTGTGTCCTTGAAATATGCAGTAATTTAAAAGAGGGGATTTTTACAGTGTTTTTGGAGGCGCCACAGAGCTTCATGATGACTTTTGTGAATCTTTCGGGCTCTTCACATTTTTGTGGAGGCTGTTGTCTTAACTGGCTCCTAACTCCATCTCAATAACTAAGAATACAAAGAAAACGTGAGAACCATCTGGGTCCTCTTAGCACTTGAATCAAGAAATTTTGTCCCTGCCATCTTGGATACTGTTGCATCTTATTTAAATTCTTCCATTCTCCGAAAAGTTCAAAATACTATTTTTATCTCCTCGCCCAAGGCTCATCCATTAATCCATTTGCTTATTTATTCAATGAGTATTGTTTGAAAACACTTAGAAGACGGAGACGTGGGTAGCGCGTTCTATCCTTGGACACACTTCTCTTACCCTGATCCTCAGTCTCTCCCACCTTCAGGTCTGAAATTAAAATATTACTTTTGTTGTGTGTGGGGTGGGTTTATTTCAAAGAACTCAAAGAATTTCAGTTAGAGTATCTTTCATATTTATCTCCTCATCCATTTCCTGATATGTGATTTCACATCCTCAAAGCGCCCCCCGCCCCCATGCCACCCACAGGACAGTGTGAACAGGAATGCAGGCAGGGTCACACCTGAATGGACCCACAAGCAGCAGGTGGTTGGGACTTATCACGCCTCTCCGGAGAATCTTGGGTATTTGTTATGATTTACAACAGTTCAAGTTCCTGGAGGATCCGGATTATGTCTCACCCTTGTCCACACATGGATCCATCCATTCCATGATTCCGGTTTTCATTTCCCGGTGACTTTGTTTCCCATTGTTGGGTACTTGGTATCCCCCCACTGACTTGAGACATTTAGATTATTGGATGTTATCCTCCCCTTGTCTAGTTCTCAATCTGCTTAGCTTTCAACTAACTGCGAGTACATACTTGCACTGTATTTTTAGCTTTCAGAAATATGTGGAAAAGGAACACTTATTTAAAAAAAAAATCACTCCGATTTCAGTTATTCCTCAAATTCTTAACGACATTCTCCCACCCACCCCACAAAAGCAGCTCTGCGTAGTAAGCCGCATGAGCCTTCCTAAAGAGAGTTGACGTGCACTCCCCGCAGCTGAGCGAGATAGGCGTGTACAAATTAGACGGAACCCGTGAAATTACAGTTTTAGGAGGGGCGAGGAATGATTCAAGTCAAAGACTTACTTTTCCTTCACGTGTGAAAGAAACAAAACTTTTCAGGATTAAATTGGCTGGAGGGAAATGTCATGCCAGCATGTGTAAAATGACAAGGGACAGCTGTCTAGAAAGGCATAAATCAGAAACCAGCCTCACCTCCTCGTTGTGGAAATTGCCACCAGAATGCTTATAAATAGCTCTCTCGGTTTCCCAGCTCCGTCAGGAATAGCAGTGGGTCTTGAAATGAAAGCCACCACTGTGTAGAGCTCAGAAGCAGACCCGATGGCTTCCTTAGTGAAAGCCTGGAAATGGAGGTCTCATGGGTGGGGTGCACCGTGGTGGTGTCAGGACTTTCATAAGAAGTTTGCTTGGGGACTGGGGGCCCTTTGGAACCCGGAGCGAGGGCTCCAGTGTTGTAAAGCCTCTGCGTGCAAACTGTGGAGGCTTCTGTTACCTCAGAGGTAACCAAAGGGAACCCAGAGCTCAGAAAAGCAGACTCCCAGACCAGCCTGTGAGCCAGGCTATGAGCTAGCCTGCGATTTCTTTAGATCCTCCAACTATTGAGATCTCAAGATCTCCAACTCGAGATCTCCAACTCGAGACTGGGCCAGGCAATCCCAGCGGGACGTTCATCCCATATTCCAAACTGTGGTGCTAAGTGCGACCTTTTAGTTCAGCGAAACCCCATAACCACTCCTCTAAAGCTGGAGGGAATTTTGATTTTTAGGTGAGCAACATGGAGTCCCCAGGTCTTTCCAAAACATGGGACTCTGTTCTCTTTGATGAACAAAGTGAGCTGTGACTCACCCATCACCCATTTCCCTATCACCCTAAATATGCATTGACAGCGAGTGCTCACTAGATGCTTGTTAAATGGCTTTTTGTCTTCTCTGCCCCGGGGCCCAGAACATCAGCACTGTTCCGCAAAGGGCGGTCCACTGCCTGGGCTGGGGAAGAAGGAGCTTCTTTTGTGTTGGGTACATGGTTGGTTGGCTCAGTTTGCAGGGAAGGAGAGGAGCAAACTTCAGGAGGGAGGAGTCAGCGGAAGGCAGAGACTCTCATCACTCCATGCACCTTCTTGATTATAATGCCCCTCCAGCAAATGAAACACAAAGAACACTGAATCCGGGACGTGGCAAAGTCGGAAATCATCCCGCACCACACTGGAAGTCACAAGGAAGCTGTGTTCTTTCTGTTTTGTGACGGCTGCAGAGCAAAACAGAGGAATAGAACTTCAGTGCACGTTGTGGGCTGGTAGGAAGCTGGGAGCCAGGGTTGTGGGCTGGGGGCATCTCTTTCCCTGAGTCTGCAGTCCTTCCCTTGGGCGATGCTAGCCCACTTACTGTGTGAAAAGATGAAGGCAGGGAACGAGGGGAGGCGCAGGGCTCTTCTGCCCTTAATGTCCTCTGCTTGCCATGTATCCTTCCCCCAATTTCTTGTTGAAGACTGCAGAGAGGGGACTGGGGATGGCACAGCCACCCCGCACCTCTTTTCCCTGCCCGTGGTTCCCATCTTCCCCTTGAACATCCATTTCATTGTGGTGTTGGCAACCGCCTAGCAAAAGCAGCTGTTTGCTTTGCTGACTTTCCTTCCTTTGGGCTGTGGACATATGTACTGTTTGCCTTTGCTCTGGGGCAAAACGTTTAGGTTTGATTAACTCGGTTTTAAAACACGCCATCCACGGAAGCACTAATTCTACTGGATTTATCTGCCAAGTCAGTAGCTTCCGAGGAATAGCGTGGCTCCTAGGTGGAAAGTCTAAAGGCTGTGTCCGAAATCCGGCGAGAAGAGAAAAGGCAATTAGATGAGGTTTTTTACTTGATGTGACCCAAACCGCAGGTCGTCTCTTTAAGGGTACAGATCATTCTACGGGAGTGCTTTTAAGGGGTTGTTATTCAAGGAGGAGAACCCATCTGTATTCAGATTCTGACCAATTATGTTTTCACTCAGTTTATCTTTCTTAGATTTTAAATACTTCTCTATTAAAAAAAAAACTTTTAAAATGTAGTTTTATGATGTCTCAAGGACTGCTGCTGTGCCCGAAGCTAGAATAGAACACACAGAATACATTTAAATGAATTACAAAGTGTATTATACTCTGAAAATCAGCATTAAAATGCACATTAATTTTTGCAGCTCTTAAATACTCTGGTTGCTGAGGAACTGCTTCCATTCTATAATTGAAATAGCTCTTCAGATGCAATTTAGTTGCTGATTGGTTTTTAAGTATTTTTAAAAGCTAACAGCTCAGATAGAAAAAGGTGGTATACCCTTGAGTTTTAAATAGGAACACAGATGTCATCGTGCTGGGGACGCATGAGGCCAGTGGAAACCACACGCATTTCCTCCAGAGAAGGGGTGCTCCTCCCCGAAGGTTGTCACACTCTTAACTGTTCAGGAGAATGCAGAGTTGGCTCGACATCAAATATAAGCTCTTAGTTATGAGGGAGTTTCTCCTCCAGGGGAATTTATTAACTGCGCTCCCTAATTCATACACTCCATACTTGCTTCTCTAGCCTTCTGTTACCCCCGGCTCATCGTCAGTTTCAAGAAATGTCAAGGAGGAAAAGAAGAGGCAAAACACCAAAGCAGGTCCATGTGGATATTCACCAGCAGGTGACAGGCGGGAAGAGGTTGAAGCAGAAGGTCCAAGTCAAGCACTGGAATACTCGTGCATGTTATTTTTTGGCTAAGCCAGCAACAAAGGGATACTACAAGGGGGCTGTGTCCCCATAGCAACACTCAGTAACTTCAAGATAAAAAAAAATAATCTAGGGATTCTTAGCTGTGTGCCTGCCTCCTTGGTATTAATAAGGCTGTTTTGATCTTGTTATGGGAGATACAGTTAGCATGGGGGATACAATTAGTCCCATTCCTCAATTTCTCACTCACTGAAGGACAGCAGTCAGCTCGCCCACGTTCTGGTGCTCTTTATTCTCTAACAATAGTATTGCTGATGTGAAAGGAGATTTCACGATGGAGCAAGCAAGCTTAGCTAAGAACGTCTTTTTTTCAAAATAAGGTCAGGAGGCCATAAGGGAGGAGGAGTTTAGGCACGTCCTCATCGGAGAAACCATGAACTTTTTAAAAACCTCCCAGCCAGCTGCAAGCCCTCAGCCTGGACTTCACTCCGTCCTCACCTGGATCAGCAGCATCCTTCACTTTGAAAGGAGCCCACGAGACTTAACAAGTTTCAATCCCTTGTTTGCGTATTGCCCCAACCAATCCAGGTCAACTCAGCTGCCCCCCGCCCCCCGTCTTCCTTAGAACACGAGTCGGGTTTCTACCTGAGTCTGTATCTCCAGAAATGCAATTCTAATTGCCAAAATAAATGCCTGTTGGCTTAAAGGTGCAGTGAATTCTTTCTTGGTCAACATGGATATATTGTTGGGATGTTATAAAGTTGACATGCTTGAAAACCACAAAAAGCTATGTGGGTATTAGGGAGTTCTGGGGATGAAGATGTGGAGGAGGACTCTAGTGAACTCACAGAAAAGGAGCCTCAAAAACCTCTTGATCCTCTAATTACTGCATCAAATCTACCTGTAGACAGGGTAGGGCCAAGGGCAGGCTGCCCCAAGATGGGCCACTTGGCATAAAGATTATTTTGAGTTAAAAGCAATCAAGACACAGCAGATTCAGGAAAAACACAGCAGATTCGGGAAAAACACTTTCCTTCCCCCACAACTACCTAAAAAGAATTTAGGTAGAGGACCTGCTCCAGGAAGAGAGCTCTCACCACAGATAGGTACAGATAGCAAGCAGATATGGTAGATAGGGAGGAACCTAGGGAGGCCTGTTCCATCAAAGTCCTCTCTTTGCTCCATGGTTTCCGAGTGGCCCAGCAAACATCTGTTTACCAAATTCTTGCTCTTTTTCATTTTCCTGTGAATTGCAACCTTTTCCTTTGAAGTCCCAGACCCCTCCCTCCTTCTTAGTTCAGAATGACTTATATACCTCATTTTGCCTGACTGTGGAATTTCCATGTCTGTGTGGATTCCCAGTAGGTACGCTGTTAATTTGGATTTTCTCCCATGAATCTCTCTCATGTCAGTTTGATTCTTAGTCCAGCTAGAAGGACCTTGAGGGGACAGGAATTTTTCTCCCCCGACATCAGGAATAGATCTAGATGCCAAGTCAGGTTCGCTGTGCTCTGTGAATTCTGTCTCTCCGTTTAGGATCCCAGACAAAAGTTGAGAAGGTAAATTGTAAGTTATGGGAAAAGCCTGCTGTTTGTACTTTATTCTTACCCATAGCATGTTAGGAGAACAAGAGTAGTAATGATGGCATCTAACTACCATGTTATCGTGTGCTTAATTGAATGTCCAGCAATTGGCTTCCTCCTTGATATTCATTTTAATCTTCACAAAACCCTATGAGGTAGATACTATAAAGATCTCCTTTCATAAACAGGGAAATTGAGGCCTAACGAGGTTAAACAATGTGCTCAAGCTCATATCATAATATATATTGTACTATATATGTACTGTATGGTGTAGCGACAAATGGTCTGCCGTGACTTCTTTAACTTAAAGAACCTTATGCATGATTGCATAGATTGTGGAGAATTCATTACAACTATCTCTCTCTCTGTTTCACTGAGATGAGCTATAGTCTCTAACTGAAAGCCATGGGTTGTTAAGAAAAGCCATCCAAGTGTGGAGAAGAGAAGGGAAAAGGGGTTTCAGGTAATAGATTTCTCTTTTTTCTGTCTGTGATCGGTATGGCAATGGCTAGTTTCTTCGTCTTATGAAAAGAAAGTTACACAAAGAAAAATGTGTCCTAAGTCCATTAAGAGAAGACTCACTATGGATCAGAGATCTCCTGAAGACATGCAGAAATAGATCACCTTCAAGTGGTGTGAATATCTAATTGTCTTAAACAGATCATTATCTAAATTATACCGTCAAAATCTGAATAAAATATGCAGAGACACCCATGGTTCCTCCTCCATAAAAAGCTCAAAGGAAGTTTAAAAAATGAGCACACTATAGTCTAGTTTCCTTGAACATATATTGATGGCACTTGGAGAATGAATTTTAAACAATTCCCCCAATTTCTAGATATGAAATTCTCCCTCTCCCTCTCCAGCTGAATTTCTCCCAGTCAGGTTGCTTTCTCTTTCCTAATCATGCAGGGTCTATAAGCTTAGAAAATCAATCAACCAAAAAACAAAAACAAAAGGGTAGTTGCAGAAGGGTGGGAATAAGGAGGCTGTGAGATCTTTATAAAAAGATCTCCTTTTTAATAAAAAGATCTCTCCTTTTATGATGGAAGACCCCAAGCCCTTGGTAGACAAATGCTAATCTTGGCACCATGAGAGGGAATACACCCCAGGAAGCGCTAGACAAGTGCTGCCATAAGTATTTCTCCGAGCTGTGGTCCCTGGCACTGAGCACAGTTCCCCTCCTTTGGATCTGCCACGTGTTGTCTGCCGCTAACAAGCGGCACCCAAGCGGTTGGGTGGAGCCGCTGGAATCCTGCAGAATCTCGGGGCTGCTATTCGCGTCCCTCGCTGTCAGAGCCAGGTGGGCTGGGGAGACTTCTCCAAGGAGCAGGGGGAAGGCAGAGTGGAACAGAGGGAGGGGCGGGGAGGATGCTCAAACATCTGCAGTCAGGATTTGTGTTCAGAGAATCTGGAAAGTCTATTTTCTATGCATGATGGGGCATTCATGGTTTAACACAGTTTGAAAGGTTGAAAAGCTCAGTGTGTAGCTGTGCTGAAATAGATCTGTACGGCAAGATTGCCAGGCTGGCATTAAAGAGAGGGACAGAAGAGAGAAGAGAAAGAAGCGAGAAAGAAGAGTGGGAAAGGTGCCCACACCAGGGGTGTCCACATGAAATAAACCCTAGGCCCACCTGCTGCCGCATCCAGATGTTTCCAAGGAACATGCACGCTCTTAATTGTGCGTGGGATGCACTGGGAATTGGCTTTCTGGAAATCCAAGAGATTGCTTATGTTCCTATCGGTGGTTTCCTTCCTCTTAGGAAGGCACCTAGGCACCTCCTAGAGAGCTTTCCAGAATCACCTCATGCCTGGGCCCCACCCCTGGAAATTCGGATTGGATGTGTTTGGGGTTAGCATTTTTTTGTTGTTGTTGTTTTTGATTTGTGTTCTTCTAAAATCCCTCAGTTGAATCTAATGTGCAGCCAGCGTTGGGAGCTCCTAGTATTGACTTACAGACATCTTTTCAAAATCTGCCTTGATTACCTTTTCTTTGGGAGATGTTTTAAGCCCTTTTCTAGTTTTTTTTTTTTTTTTAAAGATTTACTTATTTGACACAGAGAGAGAGAGAGCACACAAGTAGGGGGAGGTGTAGGCAGAGGGAGAGGGAGAAGCAGGCTCTCCGCCGAGCAGGGAGCCCGATGCGGGACTCGATCCCAGGACTCCAGGATCACGACCTGAGCTGAAGGCAGTCGCTCAACCAACTGAGCCACCCAGGCGCCCTGCCCTTTTCTAGTTTTACGTGGAATGTCAGATCCCAGCTTAATGAGCTGGGACAACAGGCTTCCCAAGGAGAAACCCTGACTCAGACTGGAGGTATTTCTGTGTTTCGAGATTTCTAAGGTGCGCACCCCCCTCCCGCCCACCCCCCATAATGTGGCAGGAAGCAGGATGCATCTTCCCAGGATCACTGTGTGTGTCGTCATGGTGGGACCAGGCAGCCAGTCCCAGTGAAGCCACCACTGCTGTTACTCACACCAACTTGTTCACACCTCCTCTTGTCTCGGCCACTTTGGCTGTGTTCTGTGAATCGCTGCCACCATATGTGTTTAATGGTTTAATGGGTGCTTAAAATGTCTCCGAGAAGGATTACACGATGATTTGGCATTCAAACGAGAAGTTATCGAGTACAAAGACAGAAGGAGGCACAAATTTGGGATTAGGCGCACAATCATTGGTCATGAAAGGAATGACGGTAATTCCTTCTGTGCTTGCCAAGCCCCAACCAAGTGCTTTCTGGAATCTCAAGGAGGACATCTACGTGGGGTGGAGGGGGGGGCTCCTTCCTGAGACAGTGCGCAGGGCCGCCTGTCACCCCAGCCAGGCAAGGAAGTCTGAAAACAAATCCCAGACAATAGTGGGAGGACTTTTACGTTTCGTTTTTTTAAAAGAGCTGTATTGTTGATGCTTTTAATGTCACAAATGACAGCTCATGGAAAAGGATGTCCATCAGTGATGGAGTTAAGATGTAATAAAATTAACGTTTCCTGAATGTGAAGAAATGTTAGGAATTTCTGTGTGTGCATTTTTTTCTTAGTAGTGCATAAAATAATTGTGTGTCTTATAATCAACTGGTATCTAAGATTTGGTGAAAGCACAGTATATCAAGTCTAGGCTGGCCACCATGGGGGGGGAGCATCGTTTCTTGATAACTCAGGTGTTTAGTTCTTAGAGACAAACTAGAGTCTATGGCCAGACTGATGCTTTCTCAGAAAACCATTTGTTAAGATTCACAATGTAAAATGCTGTAAAAACTGAATAGTGTGTTTCCCCAAATAAGTAACTGGACCTCCTCGGGCATCAAATTCCTCATGTAGGACATAAAGGCATGAAAAAAAATATATGGTTTCCAAGGACCCATCTCCACCACAACTTGAGGCAAGAGAAGGCTGAATTAGGAGCAATGGGGCCCAAATCAAGGAGGGACAGACACAAGCCTAGAAATGTTTTTTTTGGAAAAACCAATCAAGCCCCCTCAACATCACACCAAGACCCTGTTCACTGGTCATTCACTCACCCAGCTTGTGAGTGAGCGCGTGCATCCCCACGCACCAGGAGGACAGGTGAGGGGAGGTGAGCTCAAGGCACACTCAGCCCTCTTCGAACTAGGCGGACAAGGGGATTTTATTGCTTCCCCACAGAAGCAGCAGACAGCTATTTTAGAACCAGAATCTTACTTCAAACAGAAATTAGTTCCCTACATATACAAACAGGCAAGCAAAAAATCCCGAGCTCCACACTGATGTCCACCCTCCACCCCCTGCCATGCCCAGGGGAACATAGAGAAATGAGGACACCGTGATGTTTATTCTTGATGAATCCCTGGGGAACAGTGTCCAGGAAGGTTTTTGTAGAAAAAGGATATGACACCAGAGCCCGTGAGTAGGAATGATAGAAGGCATTGGGGTCCCAGCGTTTCCTGCCGGCAACGTACCAGCTCTGACAAATCCAACCCACTCCCACTAGCCAGAACAAGTAGTCACCACATTCAAAGGGATTACACTGATAAATTGCTCCTGACTTGCCTTGTGTTTGAACAAACCAACAATGCAACATCTGGATTCCCAGAGACACTCCTGCTGAGCCCGATGGCAAATCTAGGTGTTAAGTGAAACCTTTCAGTAGGACTAGTAGGGCAATTTGCATTTAATGGCCTTTAGAAGGGATTCATTTTTTCCCCTTCAGCAAAGTAGCCTTTCACTTTTGATAATGCCAGAGTCTTTCTCCTGTGTTTAAAGGAATAGAAAGAAGACTTGGTTTTTGTGAGACCGCTTTGCAGCCCCCGGGGAGGGTTTCTGCGCCCAGAAGAGCAGGCTGGTGGGCAGGGTACCAGGCTTTCTCCTTGGGGCTCTGCGCCCAGACAAAGGTCCCAGGCTGAATGGGTGGCAAGTGTCAATGACTCAAATGAATCAAAACAAAACCCATTGTCTAGATTTTTTTTCCTTCTGGATGATGACAGATTTAATTAGCCATAATCCACTCCCGTTCTGCTTCCTCATCTCACCTACTCTTGCTCCTACATGATTTGCCCTGGAATTAGCAATGGCTATTTTAATCATCCCGGGTATCTTGTTATAAAACATTATCTTTACTAATGGAAACGAGGTCACTCGTGGGGAGATGTTACACTAATATTTGTAGCTAACAACATCTGCTAGGCCCTTAGGAAGAGAGGAGGCCTGTGCTTTCATACATGGACACCAACCTCTAATTCTTTTGTATCTCTCCCCTCCTGGAGAAAGCAATCGAAGGAGCCAATACAAACCATGTACACACTTTATTAAAAATGATGCTATTTGTGGGTGTATTTACTCTCATGAGTGTGTGTGCACGTGCGTGTGCCTGTGTGCACACAGATTGAAAAGTTTCAAAGAATAGGTGCCAAAGAGGGATTGGGGCAGGAGGAGATAAGCGTTGGTGATTTCTTTACACCAGTATATGTCTGTAGCAGACACATACTTTAATCATTAAAGATTAATATAAAAAAGAAAGTGTGGGCCCCCAAGCAAATTTCAGAGAAAGTTTGCCCTCGTTGATTTCGAAATCTATAATCATGGAAGCCCCAATTCCACGCAGGGCCCGAGTAAGTGAGGATAACTGAGCAGGGACACTGAACCCCGCTCCGTGCTGGACTCTATGACCACCCCTCAGAGCCAACACACTCATGAGGCTCATCGTCCAGATGGGGACATGATGACTGCTAATTTTGTAGTAGGTGTCTGATGTCTCACATGCTAATTATATTGACCCGTAAGTTCACGTCAGAGCTCCTTGCAGGGACATAATGGCAACATCGGCCTTTTCCAATTTTCCACCAACACTTTGTGCATGGACAGAGGTCTTCAAATACCTCACTGTAAGAGTGGCAGGTCTTTTTGTTAAGAAAAAGAAAGGGAGGGTGTGTCCAAAGCTCTGAATTTTCTAGTGCAGTTTATCTGTTCGGTCTCATCTGGTGTGGCATGAAGTCACTTTAAATCTCTGTTCAAATATCTGTCTCTAAATTATTTTGCAAAGCTGTATTTCATGTAAGGGATAAGGAAAGGCCTTTCTAAGAAACTCTAAATCTGTTTCAAAGATCAAAGTCATCAGAGGTTGGGACTAGAGGCTTCGTAGGGCAACTGGAGATAAGCAGTGGAAAATTGTTTATAAATAAGATATTGATCAGAAGAGGGAGTAGCAACTTGGATCTTGGCCTGGGAAACAGAAAAGGCAATCCTTAAACAGAAAAGCACAGTAATGGCAAGATAATCTTTCACCAGTGGAATCAGACACACAGATGGAATACCCTGGGGGAGTGGGGGACTATCCTTCCATACCTTCCTGCTTCTGCTCGCACCCCATGGAAAGGGCTTGGGGACAAGGACCCGGAGAGAGGAGAGGAGGCCAGCGGACTCTCCCCAACCGACCAAAGTGCTCCCGACAAAGGAACACACAGCGATTTGAACCCCTGTGACATTCGCTGACCTGGGAGACACATCGCAGCTGGGGATCTCCAAAGGACACAAAAGAAAATCAGGAGGTTTAAGACTTTCTCTTTAGGGCACTGTCAAGGGTTAAAAGAAATAAAGAACTGGGCACAGAGCCAGCTACATGATGCGTGGGACCCAGTGCAAAATGAAAACGCAGGGCCCCTTGTTCAAAAAGCAGAAAAAAGTGTCATTAAAGCCACTAAAATATAAAGCTGTTTCTTTTCCTCCATGGTCTCTCTCTCTTTCTCTCTGGAATTCTCATGATTTTTTAAATTATTATTTGCTGTTTAATGTTGATCTAAGTAAAGAAAAATTAAAAATTTAAATTGTTAGCATGAGTTGCAGCGTTCAGCTTTATACTTTGCTTGCCGGTTTTAAATGCAAATATCCGTGCACTTAATTCACATGCAGAATCGGTAAGATTACACAGTTCGTATTTCATAGCTTATACATTCACATGGGTCTTTTTTTTTTTCTTAACAAAAAGTATGAGTGGGGGGAAAAGTAGTCTTTGACGTCTGGGAACTGGATTTGGCGTTCACGGTTCGGTCTCAGTGTTATTGCAAACAGATTGGACACTTACACTCAAGCCATGTGTTCTCCTGTTGAACATAATCTGACAGAACGTCCCCTCCGGCCAGGTCACTGTGCAGCTCACAAAATACCCACCATGGCCCTCTCTTGCTGATGCTAGGTCTTTACCTGTTCCAGCTGCAGCCTCACTCGACCCTGCCCTTCCAATAAAAAAGATTTATTAAGATACCCACTCACACAGTTGACCCTGTTTTGTGACAACATCCAATCTAGAACACACCTCTGCTTCCTTAGATCCTCCCCCAAGTCACCCAACCAAAGCCCCAGTCCCTTAGCGGGTCCTCATGCCCTCTTACTAAGCCTGCCCCTGAGCCCCACGGGCAAGGGGGATCCCTCGCTGTGACCCGTAGTAAGCCCACCTTGTTAAAGCTGCAGGTGTGTTCCTGGGAGGCATTCAGACCCCAAGCAACTCAACAGCTTTTATTTCTCTTCTCGATGTGCACACATTCTAGCAACACTACCCAACTCGAGCCTAGGATGGGGAGCAGAGCATGAAAGGAAAAGGAGCTCTAGGGGCCTATCAGTCCCCTCCTTCCACAGCGTCACTGCTAACCCGTCCAGGGAACTAACATGCGTAGGGAAGGATATAGTAGGTTCTGCGGATGCTCCTATTCCTTCAAGCACCGTTGTTTTCCTTCTGCATTAGAGGCCAAGTTCTTTTCCACAAAGAAAGGATGGCCTCTTGGGGCTGCTTACTTCATCACAGACGGAACTCACTTGAGCTGGCTTGCGCTCACTCTGAGTCTCCCTGAACTCCACAGATTACGGAGGAGCTGGAATTCTGTGCTCATGGAGCACCCCGAACGCTGCATGTCAGGGGTAACTGAACGGTGGACATGCCTGCAGGGCGACAGTTTTCTGCTCACGCACCTGCTCCGCTGTCCCATCAGAACTCAGC
>NC_138373.1:41493923-41503775 GCF_054177405.1 Leptonychotes weddellii | reverse complement strand
CGAGCAGGGAGCCCGATGCGGGACTCGATCCCGGGACTCCAGGATCATGACCTGAGCCGAAGGCAGTCGCTTAACCAACTGAGCCACCCAGGCGCCCCTCAAATACTTATTCTTAACCTTTGGTTCAACTTGTCATACCTGAGGACATAAAACAATCCCATCAGTGACAAGGAACAGAGATCCATGGGGCAGCCTGTCTTGTTTGGGAAGATCCTATCTCATTCCTACCCCACTGTAAGAATCACTGTCCTAAAAAATACTGCTTTTTTTTTTTTAAGTTCAGCTATGATAACATTTTATTGGGGTATTCTTAAGGGTGGGAGAATTATGATAGCAGTCTGGTTTCAAAGCTATAACCAAAGTTATTCAGAGACAACAAATGTTATACAGCAGACTTAAAAAATAATTCCATTTTTACCAAGGACAGAAAGGAAGGCAATTTTGACAACAAGCTGTGAGAACTCCTTGCTTTTGGTGAAGAATGTCTTCCTCAGAACATATGTGTGGAGTGTTGCAATGATTCTGTACATCAGAGCTCACACTCTTTGCCCCCTGCTTATGGATTCTGGAACTCCAGGTCGGCACCCCACAACAGAAATAGAATATGAGTCACAAATGTAATTTTGAGTTTCCCAGGAGGCACATTTAAAAAGTTAAAGGGAGGGGCGCCTGGGTGGCTCAGTCAGTTAAGTGTCTGCCTTCAGCCCAGGTCATGATCCCAGGGTCCTGGGATTGAGTCCCGCATCGGGCTCCCTGCTCAGTGGGGAGTCTGCTTCTCCCTCTCCCCCTGCTTGTGTTCTCTCTTTCTCTCTGACAAATAAATAAATAAAATCTCGAAAATAATAAAAAGTTAAAGGGAATTGGTAAACTTCATATAAATAGTCTATATAAACCAGTGTACCCTAAATATTACCTTTTCAGCATGTAACCCATATAAAAATCATGAATGAGTTAGCTACCTTCTTTGACATTCTGTCTGGCATGTATTTTCACTCAAGCACCCCACAGTCCAGTGGGGCATGTTTCAGAGGCTCGGAAACCACCCGTGGCCAGCAGCTTCCATAATGGGGAGGGCCCATTCGGTGTCCCAGCTACGGGGTCTGAATGAAGTGACAGCCATTGTTGTGGCTCCTAGACAGAGAGAAATGGTCGCTCAGATTCTGGGACAATGATCGGGAAACTTAGCTTTGGTACAATTAGATACACGACTTTATAGGAAAGGAAGTTAAAATTCTAAGGTAAAGTTTGACCAAGAAAGTCAATGTGATTTAAGAACAAGTTGCTCACCCCAGGTGAATACCTCAGTTGAAGCTCAGGGCCAAGGTCAGGGAACCCAGGATGGGTTTGAACATTAAAGGAGGCATAGTAATAAACCCAGGGTGACAGATCTGCCTCATGGACTTGATTCCTCAACCAATCATATTTTCTTTGGGGGGAGATGGTGCTCTTTCCTGGAAAGTAATTTTTGTCACCTGTTTGGCCCACTTCACAAAGATAGTAGTCTGGATCTCCCAACCTGGTCATCTTTGAGCTGGGGACAGGGATCATTTGACACCCCCATAGTTCTGCACCCTTTTCCAGACTCCAATTCCCAGTATTCCCACCACAGAAATTTGTCACTCCCGGCACCAAAGTGTTTGTGCTGTGCGGAGTCGGGGATTTGGAGCCAGCTACGTCCGGTGCTTCAAGCAGAGAAGTAAAACCCCATCATGCAACTGCGTCCAATTTCCATTTGAAAATTACTTTGCAGGAAAATGGCACTGAGCCTGCTCTCCTTTTTGCTGGCAGATTCCCGAGGCTTTCGGGCCCTGGCTTATGATGATGCAGGAGAGCCCGGGGTTATGTTGAGAGAGAGAGAGGCTCCAGATAAAACTATGTCCTGGTTTACATTTCAGCGCTGACAGACACTGCAGCTGAGATGAAGAGCTGGGGACGGACTGGGGAAATGGGTTGGATTATTGCATTAACCCAGGGAACATTTTGAATGCAGACTTTCATAGGGTGATCAATAATTCAGACTTACCTGTTTGTGAGTCTGGGAAGATGACATTTATTTTAACAGGCACTCTCTTGGAGGGGGATATGAAATTTTACTTATGGTGTGCTTTTTTTTTTTTTTTTTTTTAAGCACACAAATGCCTTTGCTTATTTACCTGTAGTTGGGCGGTGGGGCTCCTGTGTCTTTAGTCCTTCTCTGTCATGCAAATTTCAGAAATCTAAGCCCTGGGACCTCTGCCCTTCTCTCTTCCTCTTCACTCCCTACCCTGCATCAGCTCCAGCTCTGCACCTACTTTGTCTAAGACACTTTGCTTAATTTAATTGTGCCCAACTAGTTTTGCTCCTAGAAATTTATAATTTGCATTACATTCATTTTACAATTTTCTAGGTTTTCTCTCTCTGAATCTCTGGGCTTTTGTTTTTCCCCCTTTTTTAGAGGCTTCCCTGACATTCCTTGCTAGATTTTAAAGATTCTGAGGTTGAAGATGGGGTCTTTAATTTGTAGTTGCTATGTTCTTCCAATTCCTGCAACCATTTCTCCCATCTGTTGTCCCTGCAGATGGGGATGGACTAACCACTGCCCAAGGGCCAAATCTGCCCTCCATCTGTTTTTATCAATAAAGCTTTATTGGAACAGAGCCATGCTCATTGGTTTCTGTACTGTCTCAGGCTGCTTTCATGCTACAATGAGGAGTTGAACAGCTACGAACTGTCCAGCCCACCAAGTCTAAAATATTTACTCTCTGGCAGTTTCCAGAAAAAGTTTGCCAATCTCTGCTGCAGACTTAGGTCCCTCAGTCTTCTACGCCCACCTTAGAATGATCATGAAAGCTAGAACATTTGGGTGGCAAAGGGGAAGAGGCACACTCGTCAAGCAGACGTGACTCTGACTCCCATTGACTGACTCTGTCACTTCCTGGGAATTCCCAGACCTGCCTAGAACCTCGATCTCCTCATTTACAAAATGGGAACAATAATATCAACCTCATAGAGCCATTAAGATAATTACTTGAAATAAGTTCTTACAAGGGGCACAGCCTAATTCTGGATGGGGAAAATAAAATAATCATGATAAAACGAATGGCTTAATAATAAAGACAAGGATCATCATCATCATTACCAATTGTAGCCTCCTTGGCCAAAGGGAACCCTCAAATAGAACACTTTCCAGAATTACTCTCCGCGGAAGCCCGTCAGAACAGAGAAAGTGTTGCTATTAGAGGATTCTGCAGGAAGCACTGTTCCCTGGGCCCCAAGCCTTCTTCCTTCCCTCTGCTCTGAAGAATCCTTATCTTGGTCAAGGCTAACAGCTGCACCACCATTCTGAAGTGTCCCAATACTCAGGGTATAAATAGGCAGTGTTCACACGAAGTCAAGTTCGTTGCGGCCCTCCACTCGGATGTCACTCCGTTTGGCTCCGTGCCATAACTGTCGGCGCCGCTGGAGAGCTCTGGTCACACTCACCTTTTCCTGCAGAATGAGAGTGTGACAACTGCTTGTTTTCACTTCAATCTCTCCGGCTTCAGCAAGGAGAACTAGGCATGCATACTCCACAGCCACTAGTCTGGGTTGTCTGTTTGTATGATGGATTTTCTTAAAATACCTTTCTGAATACCCACCGCATTAGTCTGGGTTCTCCAGAGAAACAGAACCAATAGGACATGTATGTCTGTATCTATCATCTATCTGTCTAATAATAGTTATGGAGGTTGACAAGTCCTAAGATCTGCATGCTGGAGACCCAGAGTTACTGATGCTTGGAACAGTTCCTTATTTTGGAGCTATTAAAATGATGTTGTGGATGCATAGCTATGGATATTATTCTTACTATACTGATAATAAAAAAGAAGTCTCAAAGACAAGCAAACCACCAGGGATATGACATGAGCTTTCAGGCTGCTTGTGGCCAATGGAACCATTAGAGGAAGCAACACAGAACAGTATAAGGGACAGAGGTTGGCCCGTGCACCAACCTAGCTCTGGTTCCTCGGGGCGCTCTGTGGGAAGGGTCCCGCGGATCCTCCTGGGGACCCCAGTGGCCACTGTTCTCCATGGCTGCCACAGTGGAGAGCGACTCTTTCTCCAAGCTGATGAGTTCTTATTTCCTTCCAGCTCAAAGACCTAATTTTTTTCCAGGTAGGTTCTCTGTTCTACTAGTTGTTACTTTCTCATGGATCTGATGCTCTTTTATGCAAATAAGGTATTCAGCAAAATATTTACTAAATGCATCCATGATAGTGAATCCCTATATGTATCTATCACCACCTGAATTTTTTTTAAAGCCAAAGATATGTATTTCTTTTCTACCTCAGTGTGATTATGAGATGGTTTCAAATGTTTTAAAAATGATTTGAGTATTTCAGGGGAAAAATATATCCAATATACATGAAGTTGATACTTCTGCTCCCAGGGGAGGGGGGGTGTACCTTCTGGCAAGACTCAGATATCTAGCATCCGTTTCCTGTTTGCACACCAGTATTTTCTAGAATCTTCACTGTCTTTCTCCCCCTTCCTCTGCCATATTTTATGAGCTCACCTTCATATCCACCTTGCGAGTCTCCTTTGATTAGAGATTGAGGACCACACTGACATATTTACCTTCAAGTCACCACCCTGCGTACTGGGAGGTACAGCAGAACCTTTGCAGTGTAGACATTACACTGTGTTCTCTTTCCTCGGGGGAAGCTCTCAAATCTGCACATTTCCAACTCTTGTAAATGGTTGTTCCATATCTGTAAGACTAGATTGGAAACTGTCAGATATCAGAGACCATGTTCTCTCTATCAGTGAGCAATCAATAAATATCTGTTAATTGGTACTAGGATCTGAGTTTGTCACCCCCACCCCTGGTTCATATGTTGGAGTCTTAAGCCCCCACATAACTGTATGTGGAGCTCGGGCTTTTTCAGAGTGGCAGTTAAGATTAAATGATGTCACAGGGTGAAGCCCTGATTTGATGGGATTAGTGTCCTTATAAGAAGAGGAAGAAACTCCAGAGATCTCTCTCTCTGCACAGAGAAGAGGCCATGTGAGGACATGACAAGAAGGCAGCTGTCTACAAGCCAACGAGAGAGGTCTCCCCAGACACCAACCCTGCTGGCCCCCCTTCTCAGACTTCCGGCCTCCAGAACTGGGAGAAATAAGTCTGCCGGTTAAGACTCCATCCCCCGCCTCTGCCCCTGCATCTGTGGTATGTTGTTGTAGCAGTCCAAGCAGAGTAATATAATTGGTTCATCAATTAATTGATAAAGAAATATTTTAGGTTAATTGTGAATAAAGTTCTTCTAAATGCAACGGTGGGGTTGACTAGGTCTTTTCTAAGAAAGCTATAAAATCCCAAATGCTTCAAAACTGGACAGATTTGACCAAATTTCATAGACAGTGAAAAATCAAATACACAAAATTATTTAGAAATTCAGAAATTTTGGAGAAAAAGATAGTCTGATAGCTAGACATAAACGTGAAAAAGGAGTGAACAGAAATTAAAAGGCAAATTATTTATATACATGTGAAAATAGGTTCCGCTTCATTAATGAAGATACACAAATAACACAAGATAATATCTAGGAATATTTTTAAATAGCCTTTATAATTTTCTGACAATTTTATAGAAAAATTGAGAGAATGGTTCTCGTATATCCTATCTCCAGTTTCCTCTATTGCTAACATAGTACAACAGTGTAGTACATTTGTTACAATGAATGGACCAATGGTGGTAAGTCATCATTAACTAAAGTCCATTGTTTATCCAGAATATATATACATTTTAATTTGTATGATTCATGAACTTTAAAAAATTTGATAGTCTCCAATGTCAGTGGAATAGAGACTGTCGTATATGGTTGGTGATTGTTAACTGATATAAATGCCTTGGAGAGCAATTTAACAGAATCTATTCAAAATTAAATGTGCATACTTTTAGCATAACAGTTCTGCTTGTGGGGATTTCTCTTACACCTGGACTGACCCAAGTGAGGGAAGTTCCCTTCAACAACAGAAAGCAAAGACCACCTAAATATTGATCACAGCTCTTGGGGACCGTCTTTACAGATAACACTTATGTGTAGATCTACACATAATATATAAACCTGAGTTCTGAGCTCGATGTAGTAACAAAGTGATGTCCACACCCATTGTTAAATGAAGACAGTGTCAAGGGCAAAAACAAAAGCTTCTCCTGACCGTCTTAGGGTCCCTGGCAATGTCTGATCATTGAACTGACAAAGACAGCTGAACAAAAGAAAAGCATACACGTGTATTTAATATAAGTTTATGTGACACGGAGCCCTCATAAGGAAATGAAAACCATAAGAAATAGTTCAATCTCAGGGCGCCTGGGTGGCTCAGATGGTTAAGCGTCTGCCTTCGGCTCAGGTCATGATCCCAGAATCCTGGGATCGAGTCCCGCATCGGGCTCCCTGCTAGGCGGGGAGCCTGCTTCTCCCTCTGCCTCTGCCTCTCTCTCTCTCTGACTCTCATGAATAAATAAATAAAACATAAAAAAAAAATGTAACTGAAATTTCAAAAAAAAAAAAAAAGAAATAGTTCAATCTGAATGTTTTCATGCAGAGTGGACAGGAGTGGAAAGATAGGATAGACCAAGACCAAGAGCGCGAAGTGAGTATAGTGAAGAGGGGAAACATAACAAGGTCTCCGTTCATATTCCAGCACCCCTGCATCTTAAAGAGAAAGGCACCTCTCCCATGAGGGTCTTTGCATTTTCAAAAGAAAAGGTACAGCAGCACTGACTACATACGATTTTATATGTACGGGGTGGGGGTGGGGGGTAATTCCAAAATCTACAAGTACTGACTCCACCCATCTTCTGCTCTCCGCCTCCAGATATGTGGGGGTGCCCTCCCCTCCTGAATCTGAAACTGGAGGGTTTGTGGGCGCCCTCTAGAGGCCCGGAATTTCAGCGAGGAACTGAAGGTGAGCTTGAGTCAGTTGACCAAGGAGCATGCGTGCCAGGCAAGGTCTAGCAGCCAGAGTGGGGTAGGAGGGAAGCGGCGGGGCAGAGTGGGGCGGAGTGGGGCGGGGCGGGGGGAGGGGGGGAGGGCATGATTACTCCTGGTAGGAGGGGAGAGGTGTTCCTTGTGCCAGTGAAGTGATGAAGACATGAACCAAACTCACCTGGCTGGAGTTAGAGGCGGTGGGGTCCTCTCTTCCAGATCTGTTCAGGGGGGCAGCCTAGGATCAGCCTCTGCCAAGGGGACCCATCCTTGGGGATGTTGTGTGTTAACCCAAGCCTCATTACTTGGTGACAGATGTGTGCCCTGGGGCTGCAGAAAGCAAGTCCTTGGTTATAAAAGTGACTGCACACGTTTACAGCCAAGACAAGGTAAATGCTTTAAACCAGATTATTACATTATCCCCCAAGAAACACTCACTGTGAATACTGAAAAGGTTCTCCAGTATGCAATTCAAATGATCCCTCCTAATTGTCTGCCACCACAAGCGACTCACTCACGGTCCGATACCCAGCATCAGAGTCTCGGGCTGGGGACCCGCATGTCTTTCCCTAGGGACGCCATCATTTCCTG
Organism: Leptonychotes weddellii; assembly: GCF_054177405.1. Classification (NCBI taxonomy): domain Eukaryota; kingdom Metazoa; phylum Chordata; class Mammalia; order Carnivora; family Phocidae; genus Leptonychotes; species Leptonychotes weddellii. Next base: position 41,496,234 of record NC_138373.1, on the reverse strand, counting down.
CCCGGACCAGGGCAATTTCTTCAGCGGGCTTCTCATGACACTCTTGTCTCTCCAGAGTCCATTCTGGGTGGAGAAGCCAGTGTAGCCTCTTGAAAATGGAAATCTATCCACGTTCCTTCCTTTAGCAGTTTTCTGTGGTTCCAGGAATAGTGCCCACTTTCCCTGATGGGCCTCCCAACCCCGAAAGTTCTGGGCACTGCCTCCCTCTCGATCTCGTTAGTCCTATAACCTGTCCTCTGATCCCGGGGCTCCCAGCCACCCTGTGGCTTTTCTGACACTTGAACACCACAAACTTTCCCCACTTCTGGCCTTTACGCTAGCTCTTTGCTCTCCGGGAGCCTTCCTCCTGAGTTCTTCATCGGCCAAGTCCCCTACCCGCAGGCTAACTTATGTCACACCTCCTCCGGGAGGCCCTCCCCACCATCACCTGCAATGAAGAATTGCTTCCTTAATGTATTTGCTTTCTCCTTTATTGTCTGTCTCCCTCACCCCCAACACACAGTGCATATCCCAGGGGAGCAGGGGTCTTATAGCAGGTGCCCAGTAAATATTCGTGAAGTCAATGGAAGGAGGCCCACCAGATGTTAACAATGGTTAACTGTGGAGGGGCCATCTTTGCTTTTTCACCTGATATTCCTCTGTGTTGTTCACTGGGCAACAAGAACGCTTTTTTCTCTTTTTTTGGCTGTATGCTTTTGATATTTTGGGTTCAAGATCTCAACCCCAAAGGAATTCAAGATCCCCTTCCTGAGAAGGGGATAGACAAGCAGGACAGGGTAGCAGAAACAAAAGCAAAATAGCCGCCAAGTGGTGACTCCAGGCGACTGATGGAGATGGGGTGCGGGGCAGCCGGGTAGGACCGGCCCGTGTGCCGAGTCCAGCTCAGTGGGGGCTGTGGGGGTACCAGGACCCCGAGCAGTACTGAATGCACCCAGGGGAGTCCATACAGCCGGCGCCACGGCAGACCAAACACGAGACAGAAGCAATGAAGGAAGGCGGAGGGAGCCCACCGAGTCCTGTCATTTGGGGCAGATTCTCATGTTTTCTTTGGAGTAGCCAAAACATTAACCAGATATCTCCTTGAATGCAAATCAACAGTGCTGTATTCGGGAGACTTCGGCGCATGTCACCGAAATGTATCTCCTTGACCCACTGATGTTGATTTGTTATGGTACTTTGCTGTGATAAATAATCGCAAACAAGGTACACCGACTTGATGGACAATGTCATCTCAGGGAAGCCTGGATATTTGTACAACTATTAATATTTGTTCTTTACTCCCATCGAAGGCTTTTTATTTGTATATTGTGCTTACCTTAGTGCAATCAACATGATGCTATATGTTGGTTTTTTTTGGATTGCTGCTTTTTAAATAAAATGCTGATAGTAATATAAACATAATTAACATTAATTGAGTACATCCCTCAGGCCCTGTGCTGAGTGCTACGTATATTATCTCTTTAACCCTCACAATTACTTAATGAGGGGAAAAGTGCTGTACTCTTTTTTCTCATCTTTCTGTAAGGGAACTGAGGACTAGAAAGATTTAGGAACCTACTTGACATTTCCAGGTCTGTGAATGATCAGATCAGACTGGCGCCTGGAAGCTTAGTCTCTGGCCTCTACTTTTTTTTGCAAACCTAAACTTTTCAAATTGAAATGGAAGAAAGAGATCTATATGTGCAGATTTAAGTCCCAACTCATGGTAACCCTGATTTTTTCTCAGTTTCTGGATTTTTTCCTATGAAATACAGTTTGTTTTGAAACACACTAATAACATGCCAAAAATGCTTCTTGGTCCAAAATGCAACTGATTTGGGGCTTTTGTCTTGGCTTGACTTGGGAATAATTTTATTAACAATTATTATAAAGGTAATCAACTCGTGATAAAAATTCCCAACAGGTGTAAAAGGGAAAGCACTTCCCCTTCATTCCCAACCCCATTTCCAAGAGGTGAGGACCATTAACAATTTCTTGTGTGGCCCTCCAGCACTTACTACTCCTTTACACATATACGTACATGAATATATGCATATCTTTGCAGAGAAAACGCAAATGGACTTATGGTATAGTTAGTTTTCTACAGCTTGTGTTTTTCATTAAAAACATGCACATAACTTTTGACTCACCAGTAAATACTATATGCATCTGTACAAGCAAAAAAAAATTCATTACAATCCATTGACTATAAGACAAGAAGACTGGAAATAACACAAATGTTTATCAATTACAGATTAGTTAAAGTAATTGTATTACATAAAATGGATTACCATGCAGCATTAAAAGATTTATATATGCATTGAAATGGGAA